>NC_142480.1:44661439-44964469 GCF_049115385.1 Moschus berezovskii | reverse complement strand
GTGCCTCACTGGTAAAGAATCCACCTGCCAATGCAGGAGATACAGGTTAGATCCCTGGGTCAGGAAGATTCCCTGAGAAGGGAATGGAAATCCACTTTAGTAGTCTTGCCTAGAGAATTTCATGGACAGAGGAACCTGGTAGGCTATAGTCCATGGGAGTCACAAAAGAGTTGGATATGACTGGGCAACTAAACAACAAAAAGAAAAAGAGATACACTTCCAAGAAATTTTTAATTTTATAAACACAGATTATACGATGAGCCATTAATACATTTCCTTGTCCCAGGTGCTTTATGTTTGAAGGCCACTACTAAAAAGTCACTGTCGGCCCTGCCTGGGTGTTTAGTGTCATTCTGGCTCCTTCCCACTCTCCTGTCTTCCCTTCTTCTCCCACATCTGTGCTCTCCTGCCTTGTTTCAGATGTCTTCCTAAGATGCCTTAAGACCTTTCCATGACAAGGAAGAGTGCAGATCAACCAGCCCATCCATCAGCCAACCAAGCAGGGGTTTTTCTGCGCTTCCCTGGGGCAAGGACTGCCTGTCGTCTTGCCTGACACATCAAATCATGTGAGCATCACAGGGCAGGGGGTGGGGCGGGGGGACGGAGGAAACAACATACAAGTCAGACTTTAATACTCACGCCCAGCCCACATCTTTCTCTCTGACGTGCTTTGATTGAATACCATCCAAGGTCATGTTGTTTTGGGGGGGGGGGGTTGGCCATTCCACGTGGCAAGTGGGATCTTAGTTCCCCTACCAGGGATGGAACCTGGGCCCCTGGCAGTGAAAGCATGGAGTCTTAGCCACAGGACCGTCAGGGAAGTCCATCCAAGTTCATGGTTTACATCATGCATGCCTACACATCTGGTTCTCTGAGCTGTGCTGGCCTCACCCGGTGGCTTGCTGGGCATCTTCCACTGGATGGGTCCAGGGACCCTTCAAGCCCACCTCACCTCCTTTAACTCATCAGCTTCTCCCCTCAACCAAGCCCCACTTGGCCAATGTTCATGGAGACGCCACTCAGCTCGCCCAGGTCAGAACCACAGGGTCGTTGTCCACTCCTCCTTCTCCTACGCAGTCTGCTGGCAGGTCCCACTGATCTGTCTCTATGATGTCAACCCCAGGCAACCCTCCTTCTCGTCTCAGCCTCATTAGAGCCCTCGGCACCCCTCACTGGACTTTTCCAGTGAGGTCATCCCACCTCTCTCCTCTCCTGCCAATTCACCACACCCCTGCCCTAGCTCTGGACATGTCATTCTTCGGCTCAGAAACCTCCCAAAGCTGGTGGCGACTGCAAGACCAAGCCCTGCCTCCTCTTCTCTGGCAGCCAGGTCCAGCCTGGCCCTGCACCCCTCCCAGAGTTGCATCTCAGCCCCCACCTCATCCCCCCTTTCACCACCCTCACCAGCTCAAACTCCAGGCCCTCTTGGCAGCTACCTCCTTCCTAAACCCTCCTCGCTCTGGGCTCTGTAGCCCTGCACTCCCTGGGTATTTCTGCCTCTTTTTAAAATATATGTATTGTTTTTTTATTGTTGGCTGCACTGGGTCTTTGCTGCTGCAGATGGGCTTTCTCTAGTTGCAGAGAATGGGGGCTACTCTCTAGTTGCTGTGCACAGGCTTCTCTTGTGCAGCACAGGTTCTAGGGCGTGCAGGCTCAGTAGTTTGAGCACAGGACTCAGTAGTTATACCCTGCAGCTTCTAGAGCACGGTCTCAGTAGTGGCGCACGGGCTTAGTTGCCCCACGGCATGTGGAATCTTCCCAGACCAGGGGTCAAACCTGCAACCCCTGAATTGGTAGTCAGATTCTTGACCACTGGACTACCTAAGAAGCCCTCCTGTGTTTGTGCCTGCCCCCTCCCAGGCCACTTCAGAGGCTCCTGATCTTCTGGCCAAGGTCTCCAAAGTTCCACCCTCGGCCCTCCTCTCTCTACCTTCTCCTCTCTTCTCAGACCTTCAGGTGCCAACAGTCCTGAGATGGTCCCTGTATCTCTTCCCCAAGCTCAACACCTGCAAAGCCTTGCCTGCTGGGCCACATGCCACGATGTCCTTTACCCATCTGAAACTCCTCACATCCCCAGATGAACTCAGCATCATCCCTGCCTGGCAGTGGGGAGCCTTGTGCTATTTCTCATCTCGAAGCCTCTGCCCACACTGTCTCTTCTCCTTGGAGTCCCTCCACCCCCAAGTCTATCTGGAAAATGTGCGTCATCCACTGTCATTGCCATTTTTTAAAAAGACTAGGGCAGAGCTTCCCTGGTGGCTCAGTAGTAAAAAATAAAAAATAAAAAAAATAAACCACCTGCCAATGCAGGAGACATGGATTCTATCCTTGGTCCAGGAAGATCCCACATGCCAAGGGACAGCTAAGCCCGTGTGCCACAGGCTCTACAGCCTGTGCTCTAGAGCCTGGGAGCTGCAACAACTGAAGCCCTAGAGCCCATGCTCCACAAGAGAAGACCCTGCAATGAGACGCCCAGGCACTGCCACAACTAGGGAGTATCCCCGGCTCTCTGCAACTAGAGAAAAGCCTGTGCAGCAAAGAAGACCCAGCACAACCAAAATTAAAAAAAAAAAAATTTTAAGCTAGGGCAGTGTCACGGAGGGCCCCCCTTAAGTGCCACCAGAGTCAGGATGGCATCTTAGCCCTTATTCTCCCCATTGCCCCCAGCTCATCCCGGAGACCTACTCATTCCAGCCACTCAAATTCTCTGAAGTTCATCCCTCCTCTCTATCATTCATGCCTGGCCTCCATCTGAGTCACCTTCATGCCCTCACTGGCCCTGCAGGACACATCCTGGCTGGTGTCCTAGCTCACAACACTGACCCTTCCCTTCAAGCCCATCCTTCTCTGAGCTGACTGCATTGTCCCCTGACTTAACATCTTCCCTCACATGAAGGACAAAACCCAAACTCCCTTGGCTTGCACTCAAAGCTCCCCATTACCTGAAACATGAATGATGACTACACTGCTCCTTATTTCCTATATGACCTTGAGTATGTTATTCAACCTCTCTGGGGCTAGATTCATCACACCATCAAATAAGGAAAGAGGACCAGCTCTGTCAAGTGCCAGGCAGATTGATAATGCTGTGATGAGGGGCAGAGTGCATATTCATCATCACAATCAAATGGCTTTATTAACTGACTCCGTGTTTGGCAGTTTACACATTTAAGACTGACTGACTTGGGCTTTCTTAAGGAGTAATGCATTGATAACAACAGATACACAGATACTGAATTCATTTAAAGACCTCTGCTGCTGCTGCTAGTAAGTCACTTCAGTTGTGTCCGACTCTTTGCAACCTCATGGACTGTAGCCCACCAGGGCCCTCTGTCCATGGGATTCTCCATGGACAAGAATACTGGAGTGGGTTGCCATTTACTCTGCCAGAGGATCTTCCCCACCCAGGCATTGAACCCTCGTCTTTTAAATCTTCTGCATTGGCAGATGGGTTCTTTACCACTAGCGCCACCTGAGAAGCCTTAAAGTACCCCACTTATTTTAAACACAAGCAGAGGAGGAAGGTGGTGAGTCAGGTGTGAAGACAGAGATGTAAGACCCAACACTGAGGAGAAGTGCCTCCCACAATCTAATCCTAACTTTCCGCTCCACTTTCCACATGACTGAGTGTCCTGCGTCCACGGCAGTCAATGAAATACCACATGCTGTGCCTTCTCACATGACACGAAAGGATTTCCAGCTAGAGCAATGCCGTTGGAGTCGCCGACCCTTCGGTTAGCACGGTGGCACATGGTGCGCGGTGCGTGTGGTGGCTGAGCGCCCCCCGTACCTCTCTCAAGTAGTGCGTCATGAACCCGTCGATGATCCCATCTTGTTCCAGTCCTATGATGAGGTTTACGACGCTGGTAAATCCGAACACCGCGTACACTGGAGCAGAGAAAGCAACAGTTCAGAAAGCCGCAGCTCAGGGGGGAAAGCCTAAGAGCTTGGTGTCCACCGGTAATGATTTCTTTTTTACTTTTAATTGTATTTATTCGGCTGTGCTAGGTCTTAGCTGAGGCATGTGGGATTCTAGTTCACCAGCCAGGGATTGAACCCCGGGACCCCTGAAGTGGGAGCACAGACCAGGAGTGTTAGCCACTGGACCACTGGGGAAGTCCCCAGTAATGATTTCTTGTCATGTTTTCTAGAAGACTCTGTAGATGCCGTCAACACGGACTCACAGAACGTACCTCCCGTGCACAAAGCTGGAGCCGCCTGCCAGTGTCATGAACCTGCAAGAGGACACCCACTGGGAGAAGCGCATGACAAGGTCCCAGGGGATTCCACCAGGCTGCCAGACTCCCCTCCTCCACTTCCTGCACGTGGCTGCCAAGGTCACATCTGCATTCCAGCTGCGCGGCAGGAACGAAACCATTCCCCTGTGGCCCAGGAAGGGCCATTGACTCAAAAGAGATCATTCACATCAATGGTTACCAGGTGGCCTGACTCACAGTGTATCCAACGTGCTTGCCTTACCCCACACTGGAGACAAACAGTGGCTGATGTGAAAGTTACGGTTATTTTAGGAAGGAAAGCTAGTGATTTTTAGAAAACTGGATATGAGGTGGAACCATTGAATATTAAAGAGGGAAAGCCACAGCATCTTAGAGAATCTCACTAAGGCTGTGAGAAGATCCTCAGTGGACTGAAAACTACCAGCTAAGGAATAATACTTTTTAAACAGTGAGTGATCAAATTTAGCATGTGGCGGTTTGTCAATAAAGCTCTCTGTTCAAATCATAACAAATCGGCATCAAACTGTGTGATGGGCATGGATGGTAAAAAAATCTGGTGGTGGGACTCTGTGCTCCTAATGCAGGGGCCATGGGTTCCATCTCTGGTCAGGGAACTAAGATCTCGCACATTGCATGGCATACCCCAAAAGAAAGAAATTTAAAAAAAAAATTTGATGAATATAAAAACAGCCGTGAAACAAGAAAATGCCCAGGAAGGCGGGCAAGGTTAACTCACAGAGCAGGGAAGCCAGCTTTGCCCCAAGTCTGCAACCAGGAGTGCAGTGTCTACATTTTCCCCAGGAAGAGCAGGAGGCCCACACGTGCCCTGCCTCCCCATGCCTCTGTGCAGGCCTTTGGTCCAGATCTCGCTGACAGTGATGAGCCATTAAGTGATCAGCCATTGCGTGTCTCCCGGAAGAGGAAACCTTCAGCAACTGATCATTGAGCTGTTCTACCAACAATCGCTGATGCCAACAGCAGTGTCAGACTCTGGGTCATGGATGACAAGGACAGTCCCTGCTCTCCAGTCGGGGCTGCACTGATTGACATGAGGACAGAGGGCTGAGGGAGAGGAGGGTACTCAGCCCTGAGGAGCCTGGAGAAACACGAGTGCAGCTAGGCGAGGGCTGCACGGAGCACGGAGAAAGGGGAAGGAAGCTGGCAGCAGGAGGCCAGTCTGCAAACGTGGGCAGAGGCCAGAACAGCGGCAGGGGGGCTGGAGGCAGAAAGAGGACATGGATTCAGACAGGCCCAGCTCATCAACTGACTGGCTGTCGGGGCTTAGGTAAGTTTCATTTCTCTAAGCTTCAGAGTTTTTTATGGGCAAACTGGGAGAAATCTGGGGCATCAATGCCATCTCACTGGCTGTAACCTTGACCCCATTTCTCAGCGCCTCTGAGCCAGATTCTTCGTGTGTGCAGGGAGGATATTGTGAGAGAAAGAAAGTGAAAGTGTTAGTTGCTCAGTGTCTGACTCTTTGTGATCTCATGGACTGTATCTGCCAGGCTCCTCTGTCCATGGAATTCTCCAGGCCAGCATACTGGAGTAGGTAGCCATTCCTTTCTCCAGGGGATCTTTCCAATCTAGGGATCGAACCCAGGTCTCCTGCATTGCAGGCAGATTCTTTACCATATGAGCCACTAGGAAAGCCCTGTTTGTTGTGAGGATTAACTAAAATGATACTGATAATGTGCTCAGAGTCATACTAGGCACACCACAGGAGCTCAATCAGTGGTGTTTTCATTTATTTAAGATACATGTGTATTTGCCAGGCAGTGGTTCAAGTACTTTACAAACAGTATCTTATTTAATGTTTGTACCAACCCTCTATGACAAGGACTATTATTTTCCTCATTGTACAAATGTGCATACTGAGGCACCGGACCACTAAGCTCAAAGCCAAATGGAAGGAGCTGCAAATAGCTGGCTGAAGGCCGAAAGCCAGGAAGGAGGTGGTACAAGAGCCAAGGTCAGAGGTCAGAGCGTGGCTCAGGTCAGAGGTCAGAGCATGGCTCGAGGCAGAGGCGAGGAACAGAGGGGTGTCCTGCCTGGGTCCCAGCTGGGACAGGGTGGGGTCCACTGCTAGCGAGAGTCCTTTGCTTAGAGGGAAGCAGGGCTGCGTCTTATGGAAATACTCTTGCACTTCGCATCACCTTACCAGTTGGCTCAGAGTATTCACAGCCACAATGGAAAACAGAGGCTCACATGTTGTGCTCTGAGGTGGACACAAAGGGCCCCCTCCCATGGAGACATACCATAGAACAGTGGGTCCCGAGGGGGTTTCCTTTTGACCAGGACACGAGCCAGCAGGGCCACCAGGAGCAGGACGATGGCAGCAGCCCCTACAATCGTCCAGGAACTGCAATGACCAGAAAAGGGAGGTGGTCACTTATCAATATAAACACATGGGTGCATGGAATTTCCTGGCTATTGAATGCATTCTCTCCCAGAGCAGCCTCTGCCTACAGCCCAGGCACTGTGGCGTTCATGAAGTTTGTCTACAGAGCTTGGGCCCCTCTGGGCCAACCTGTGGCTTTCAGGGACCAGGACCAGAGCTACCAGGCCCTCACTCTCTGGTCATCCCGCCCACCTGGGCGAATGATGTGTCTGAGTGTCCTCTACCACTGTCTGCCATTGTCCACCTGCTCCTCCAAGCCCTGTGCCTGATGTCTGACAGGCCTAACCACTGAATCTGCCTCGTTCCACAGGGCTGGCTGGAAACCCTCACACTGAGCTTCAGGGAGCATGCAGGAGTCACAACTATATCACCTTCTAAGGAAGAAGGGCCCCAGGCTGTGTGTATCATCAAAGGGACCAGAGGACCAGGCCAACCCAAGGAGAGAAGGCTGGGGCTGGGCCCAAGGCCTGAATGAAGCCAGCCCCCCCACACCCAGAATGCTAAGGTGAGCTAGGTTGGGCATAGCCCTGGACTTACTCCTGGGAAAAGGCATGGCCCAAGGGGACAGGGAACAAACAAAGCCGCTTCTTGGCAGGACAGAACAAGGGTACAAGGCTTGCTGCAGTGAGCAGTCGAGGGACCAGGAGGCTGGTACCTACTCTGCCCCTGCCTGAGGGCCTTAGGAAAGTCATGTCATTGCATCATCTGTTTTTTAGTTAATTAAGACATATTGAGGGACTTCCCTGGTGGTTCAGTGGTTGGGATTTCGCTTTCCAATGCAAGGGGTGTGGATTCAATCCCTAACTGGGGAGCTAAGATTCCCACATGCCTAGAGGCCAAACAATTAAAACATAAAACAGAAGCAATATTGTAACAAATTCAATAAAGTCTTTTAAAATGGTCCACATCAAAAAATCTTTAAAAGAAAACATATTAAGGAAAAATGCATTGCACTCCCCTATAGGCCAGTCACTGTGGATGAAATAAAGAGACCCCTGTCTACACAGGAGGACCTATCTCAGTGGGCTAAGCTCTCTTACCCAGAGGTCACCTCCAGTCCTAAGAGGTATTTTCTCTCTCATACCTCCACACCGACAGGGCATTCAGCTCTAGACGAAGCACCGCCCAGCCCATTCCCGGGGCCTGCTTACACTAGGGTCTCCTCGGTAATCCTCAAGAGCTGCTCTAGCACCAACCCTTAGCCAAGACCCTTCCACACCATCACAGAGGATGTCTGGATAACCTTTGCTGTATGTCCCCGGGACTTCTGGAAAGTACCCTTCACAGCCCACCAACACCTACTAATAGCTGAGGGAAAAACTCATGCTGAAGTTCACTCCACACTCTACAGTTGGATTGGGTGCAGGCAGCAGTCAGAAATCTGCTCCTAATGTCAGAGAGGGAGTGATCCATCTATGTGCAGGTAGACGAACGCCAAGGAGAGTGGCCCCAGGTCCAGAAAAACTGTATCCCGTGCACCTGGCTCCAGGCCCCACTTAAGAGTCAAGGAGTGGTTTTTGGGAATCAGAAGCACCCAGACTTTCAAATGCCACCCCAGACCTACAGATTCAGAATATGTCAGGTGTGGGGTATGGGAATAGGTTAATTTTTTCAAAATACCTGGGTAAGTATGCATAGAAAGTCTGCCTGGGGACCTCTTTTAAGATTTTCAGGAACTGATGGATGAGTGAGGGAGGGAAGGAAAGGGAGAGAAAGAAAGGAAGGAGAAATGGATGGATGAATGGATGTTTGGATGGATAAATTGATGGGCAGATGGATGAATGACATGACGGACAGTGGATGAATGGACAGATGAATGGATGGATGATGAATGATGGATGGATGGATGGATGTTTGGATGGATAGATGGCTGGATGACAGATCATTGATGGTGGATGGATGACAGATGGATGGTTAGATAATGGATAGTGGATGATGAATGAATGGATTGTGGATGGATGGCTGGTGAATGATGGATGGATGGGTGGAGGAATGAATGAACGGATGGATAGATGCATGCATGACAGCTGATTGGTGGATGGTGGATGAACGGATAGATGAATGGATGGATGAAGAATGACAGATGAATGACGGATGGTTAGATAATGGATAGTGGATAGTGAATGCATGGATTGTGGGTAGATGAATAGAAGGATGCATGGTGAATGGAGGACATAGTTCTATGATAAAAATGAAGACGACCATGTCGGTGTCCAGGTAAGAGACTGAAATAGGTTTCTAGTACCACACACTGTGGATGCGCCAGGCTCCTCCTGTAGGATGAGCCAAAGGAGGAGACGATGAAAGAGGGAACTAATATGAGTTAGGAACACACTGCTGGGCAGAAGCATCCTGTGAACAGAGAAGAGGTGAAGGTGCTGTGTAGGCTGAAGGGTCAGGAAGATCCCCTGGAAAAGGGAATGGCTACCTATTCCAGTACTCTTGCCTGAAGAATTCCTTGGACAGAGGCCCTGGCAGGCTACAGTCCATGGGGTCACAAAGAGTCGGACACTACTGAAGCAACTTAGCACACAGGCACACACGCACACATGCACGTGTAGGCTGACAGAAGTTTTCATCACAGCCTGACTCTGGCAGGCGTCAGAAGACAACGCCCATCCCTGTTCCCATCAAGGACCCGGCTCACAGGCAGCACCATCACACAGCTGGTGCTCTTCTAGACTGCTGCTGCTGCTGCTAAGTCACTTCAGTCATGTCCAACTCTGTGTGACCCCATAGACGGAAGCCCACCAGGCTCCCCCGTCCCTGGGATTCTCCAGGCAAGAACACTGGAGTGGGTTGCCATTTCCTTCTCCAATGTGTGAAAGTGAAAAGTGAAAGTGAAGTCGCTCAGTCGTGTCTGACTCGTAGCGACCCCATGGACTGCAGCCCACCAGGCTCCTGGACTAGAGAGCAGTATAAACTGCTTCATGGTGTCTGCTCCCACTCTCCACCTCTAGGGGAGGAGGAAAGGATGAAAAGTAACTGGGGCAACAGAGCATCTGCATCTCCCAGTGACAGCCAAGTGCAGGACCTGCTCAGAACAGGGAGAAATGGGTCCAGCAGGGACCCGGAGGTGGGGGGAGGGGGGAGGGCTGCCACTAATATGAGGGTGGAAAGCTGTCAGTCTTGTAATGTGTGTGTTTGGGGATGAGGCTGGGGAGCAGGGGTAGAGTTTCTGATGCCCTTACATGAATAGATGGCTACTGAAAGGGATCGCGTGTGAGTGAGCTTGAGTTGCGTATATATGTGTGTGTCTATGAGATACAGAGAGAGAACTCAACTCTTCCTGATGCCTCGACTTAAGTGGCTTTTTCTATTCTTCAGGCTTTTGCAAAAGGTCTGGTGGGAAGAAAGCTTCAGCTAATTCAACTAATGCAAACTGAATGGGATGCCTGCTAGGCACAAGCCCCCACCCCCAACCCGCCGCGCACTGGGCAGGACAATGCCATGGCCTGAGAAGGTAAACTCTGACCACAGAGAAGTAACTCTTGTGGGAAAAGCACAACCCAACAAGGGCTCAGGGGAGGGAGAGATAGAGGGAACAGAGACTCCCCTGCTTGGGGGGGAGTCTGGAAGAGGCAGAGGTGGCATTTAACTCCAGGTTATAAAGTCCAGGTGTGGCTTCAACCATCAGCGACAGGAAGGAAGGCGTCCCAGTCCCAGTGAACAGTGTGAGCAGCGGCAAGGAGGTGGGGGATTAAGGAGTGTCAGGGCACAGAACCAGGCGGCGCTAGTGGTAACAAACCCGCCTGCCAATGCAGTGAGACTCAGTTAGATCTCTGGGTCAGGAAGATCACCTGGAGGAGGGCACAGCAACCCACTGCAGTATTCTTGCCTGAAATATCCCATGGACAGAGGACCCTGGCTGGCTACGGTCCATGGGGTCTCAAAGAGTCAGACACGACTGAAGGGACTTAGCGCAGGGGCACAGAACAGTCCAGTAAGGCTGAAGCACCAAGCACAGCTGACTGGGCTGGGCGCACGGGGCAGCGCAAAGCGAAACTCCCTGGGAGGCTTTGCGAGAGAGGCCCAGTACCGCTGGTGGGGTGAGGGGAACAGGAAGGAGGAAACAGATGCTAGCCGGGCCTCAGGACTGATGGGGAAGGAGACCGTGGGAGGGTGGGACGGAGGAGTAGAGGAAAAAGAGGGAGGAGTCAAAGGCTACTGGGATTTTAATCTGCAGGAGGACAGGAAGAATGGCTGGAACCAGTTTTTCAGAACCCCCACAGTCCTCAGCAATGTGCTCAACAACACACAGCAGCACATAGTTCAGGATGTGCTCAGTCAATGCAATCACCGCCTTCCCAGGAGCTGAGATCAAAATCTCAGAGTCATCCTCAGATCCTCTCCATGCCACATGATCCTTCCATAAAATGCGTGACCCTCCCTCCCAAAGATCCCCTCCCCAAGCCATGTCCCTTTCCCTACACTGCTCCCTGGACCCCTACCTGGAAGGCTCTGTCCCTAGATCTTCCTGGGGCCATCTCCTACAGCTCATGTCACCTCCTCCAAGAAGGCTTCCCTGATCCCCAGTCCCCCCCATCAATGGCTCTCTCAAATCGCCCCATTTTATATGTTGATTCCCATCTCAACAACACACCTCCCAGATCTCTTATGGTTTCTTGATAGCTATTTCCCCAGCACCTGGAACTGTGCCAAGCATACAGTGTGTCCTCAATAAATTTTTGTTGAGCTGCCCATAATGCCATTTCAGGAGGGCATAGTCCCCCATGCACTGTATTCACAGATCTGTGACATTCCCTGCCCAGAGATGCTTCTTCCAGGAGCCGTGCCCCAAGACCAGGTCAAACCAAAGTCAGTCATTCCCCATGCCTAGAGAGCACGCCCATAGATGGGTGCAGTCTGGATAAGGCCCTCAGCCCACAAACGAGTGAAGAGGAAGCCACCGCCCCGTGGGCAGACACTTCTCCGCAGCTTGAAGGTCTGGAGAGGGGGTGCAGCATACACACTGATGCAATTTCCTTAGCACCAACTGCTGTGGGAAACAGCGCAGGTTACTTCCTCTTCTCGGCTGACAGCAGGAACATCGGCAGGCTCAGAGGCCTGGCGCCTTTCCCGCCGCTGGAGCAGGACGGCCGCTGCCGGCTACTTGGCCAGAGAGCCCTCACAGGAGAGACAGGGCTTTGAACCAAGTCCATCTGCGGCCTCCTTCAGCCCCACCCATTTCTCTAGCATGGAACTGCCCTGCCGCTCGCCCGGCTCCCCATCCTATACTCCATGGGCGCCCATGTGGCATCCTGACAATAGGATGCAAATACAGGCCATTTGACAGACCGGAAAACTGAGGCCAGGCCTAGTGCCAAAGCCAGGCCTAGAACACAGGCCTTTGCCTGTTCATTCCAAGCTATTTCTGCTAGTCATTCACAACAGTTTCTAAAATTAATACGAAAAAGGAGTATGTGTGTGTCCATACATGGAAACCTTCCTGCGAAATGCAAAAGGAACGAGGCGCGGCCAGGCTCCTAGCTGCTGGTGTGTGGACCGCCCCACCCCTGTTCCTGGGCACTTCAAGGGCAGGGGCATTGCCTTAATGACCCCGGTAACCCTGAACACCCGGCTGGGATACCAGCCCCGCGATACTTGGAACGACACCCAGCACTCGGCCCCAGAACTGCGCCCGAGTGTCAAAGATGCCAGCCCGAGCGAGGACCCCGGCCCGCGGGACTCCGGGCGCCTCCCCTGCTCCCGCCGGCCGCGGGGAGCCCTCGCGGCCGGCGAGCCTCCGCCCTGCCTGGCGGTTCAGCCCCCTCCGAAAAGTTGCTGGGGCGCTCGCCGCGCCGACCCCCGCCGCTTGCGCGCGCCCACTCACTCGTGCTGGGCAGCCAGGTGGTTGAAGACGTAGGTGACTGGGATGGCCGAGAGGGACAGCACGAAGACCCCCGTGGCCGCCGAGGCACTCATCGCCGCCGCCGCGCCGCTCGCCCTTCACCGCATCCCGCGCGGG
The DNA here is from genome assembly GCF_049115385.1 of Moschus berezovskii. Lineage (NCBI taxonomy): Eukaryota > Metazoa > Chordata > Mammalia > Artiodactyla > Moschidae > Moschus > Moschus berezovskii. The sequence continues at coordinate 44,951,865 of NC_142480.1, read as the reverse complement.
CGCCCCGCCCCAGCTTCCGGCTGCGCCCGCGCCCCTCGCGGGTGCCCTTCCAGGCGCCCCGCGCCGCGCCGCGCCCGCCCCGCCCGCACGCCCCCCGTGCCGCGCCCTCAGCAGCGCCCTCTCTGCGCGCCCGCCCGCCGCCGCCCGGTGCGCAGGGCCGCGGCGCAGTCCCGGGAGGCGCCCTGTCGTCCTCCCGCCCAGCGGCGCTGGGGCTCCACCGCGAGCGCTGGGCGGCGCCGAGGAGTGGCCGAAGGCCCCTGCCCGGGGACAGGTGTCCCCCAGGCGTGCGCTCTGCGGGAAGGTGGCGGCCCGGGAGGCGGGCTCGGGGCGCCGCCGGGAGCTTGTCATCGACGACCCGGAGAGGTTCTGGGCCGAGCTGTGGGCCAGCGTAGGGTGGAGCCACAGCCGGGGGTGTCGGAGCGGGAAGAGCCCGCGAGATCGTCCACGTGGGGAACCCTCGGGCCGGGATAGGAAGGGATAAATGATCCCGAAACCTTGGATCCGCTCCACCTGCAGCCGACAGCGAGTCTCGTTTGAACCCCGAGTCTGAATCCGGGTCTAAACCCCGACTACGCACTCGCCGGTTGTTGACCTTGATCAAGTAACTTAACCTCTCTGTCTTTCCCCTTCTCTACCAAACGGAGGTCACCCACGTCAATGTGATTGTAGAATTCACGGAGTTAATGGACACGAAGTTCTTGCCCAATACTCCTCAGTCCACTGCTATCACCTGCAATTCCCATTTTTTAATGGGAACTGAGCCTCGGAGGAATACGATGATTGAAGAGACTAGAACGCCTATCTATTTATATTCCAGGTCGCGTTCCTGGAAGCTAGCTTACCACCAGCCAGCGTGCACAACTGGCCCCACAGACGCCCACCATAGAGAATACCTTGTGCCCAGTCTGCCCTGGCTGCTTGACTGTGTTAGAGGGCGGCCTCAGAAAGCACCCCCTGGGACAGAGCCTGGATTCCTCTGCTACCAGGAAATGGAAGGTAAGTGTGGTTCAGACAGAAAATAGCTCAGGCAACCAAGGGAAGCACCTGTACTTAGTGACCTTGTAACAACCGCAGCGTGTGGAAGAGGCTCGTTTAAGAGAGGAGAGAAGAGAGCCGCAAAGAGGCTCAGAGCCAGGGCCGCTCTACTTTTCAAAAGCCAGCTCTCCGTATCCCCTCCTCCACTGCTTCTTGGAGGCCTTCTCAAACTCTGAGGTCATCGTGATAAAGCCTTGGCCCAAACTGTAACATATCCAGAGCTTCCCCAAGTTATGTCCTTACCTGTGACCTGGACATCACCGTCTTCCACAATGATTCCTTTACCAGCTACTTAGCCTCCTTCCTCCTCCGCGAAAACGAAATATCTCCCCCGAGATCCCTTCTCTCCTCTCAGCCAGTCTCCCAGGCCAGCCCAGCCCCTCCATCACCACCCAAACCTTGCCGAATCAGTTCTTGCCTTCTCTCTTATACCGAGAACCCCTCTAGCTACCCTGGGTCCTCCCCGCTCAGTCCAGACACATGTTCATGTGTGAGTCAGTTTAGAAAGTGCTCCCTCGGGGACAGGCTACGACCTGGGACCCTCTGCTACTCCAGTGCTTGCACCTGGACACACCTCTCCTCCAGCAAGAAAATATAGGGAAACAGTATGGGACTAAAAATCACTGCGACCATGAGCAGTTGGAGCAAATTCTGGACCCAAAAGATACAAAGACTGAAAAGCCCAACTGCCACTTTTGAAGAGCCTCGAACAAAAACAGGGTGTAAGGAGCAAAGTAGGATACTTTGCAGGCCTCTTTCATATACACCACCTAAGGGGTGGGCAAAACACCCAAGCCACCCCTCTGGCCCAAGCCATGGACACACTGCTACCCTCACCCCATAGAAGAAACAAGCTCAGCCCGCACCTCAGGGATCAAGCAGGGGAACCCGTTGTTTGCTTTCTCCTCCTGGCTGCAGAGAGGCCCCAATGAATGTTCGGCCTCTTGTTGGTGTGTTGTCAGTCGCTCAGTCATGTCTGACTCTTTGCAACCTCATGGACTATAGCGTGTCAGGCTCCTCTGTCCATGGAATTCTCCAGACAGGAATACTGGAGTGTCTGGCCTCTAGTCAATTTCTATTGAATAGGCAAGGCGAAGAATCCTGGTCGGTAAAACCTGGACCTGTGTGTCGTCTTCATTCGCCATCTTCTCTCCTTCCTTTCCCATCCGTGCTGGGTTTTAATGACCATGTCTGTGCTGCTGCTGCTGCTGCCGAGTCACTTCAGTCGTGTCCGACTCTGTGCGACCCCATAGACGGAAGCCCACCAGGCTCCCCCGTCCCTGGGATTCTCCAGGCAAGAACACTGGAGTGCTAGTAGACCCCAAATGATCATTCCTAGCACTGCCGTCTCCCCTCAGCACTGCCCTCTCGCCTTCCACAGGCACCTCATGCTCAACATGGCCAAACTGGAATTCCCTATCTGCCTCAAGTCCACTCCAGCCTTATCTCATCCAGGGGTGCCACCATTTACCTGGTCATCCAGAATCCTGGGAATCCACATCTGCTCTGGCCAATCCCAAATATCCATGCTTACTGTAGTCCTCCTGATGTTACTTTCCAAATATCTCTCAAGTCTGTTTGTGCCTCCCTATCCATGCCATTGCTGTCGCCCTGCAGGTCTCTCCCATCATCCAGGTTCCAGCCTCCTGCCTCATCTCCCTCCTGTGTCCTCACCTGCTCTGAAAGACCACTCTCCCACCCTTTTTGCTTTCTTCCTAGTACTTTATTTATGCCATCCAAAGCCATCTGTTTACACATCTGCCTCCTGTTCTGTGTCACTCTCTCCATTATGATGTAAGCGCCCTGTGGGCAGGAACGCTATCTACTTTCTGTACTATCCTGTTCCCGTCACTTGGACTAACAGCTGTCTGGAGCAGGTGCTCAAGAGATATTGTTCACAGAATGAACATTCTGGAACATCATTTTCTGACAGAAATATAACACAAGCCACAAATGTGAACCCTATGTATAGTTTTAAATTTTTTCGTAGCCACATTAGAAAAGTAAAAGACAGAGGTGAAATTAATTCTAATAATATAGTTTATCTAACATGATCTGTGCAAAAGATTATTGTTTAAATGGTCATCAATGGGAAATTTTACAATCCTTTTTTTAACAAGAACTTAAAAATATATTATTTATTGATTTATTTATTTTTGGCTGTGCTGGATCTTTGTTTGGCTGCCTGTGGGCTTTCTCTAGTTACAGTACACGGGCTTCTCATTGCAGTGGCTTCTCTTGTTGCAGAGCACAGGCTCTAGAGCTCGGGTTCTGTAGTTGTGGTGCATAGGCTCAGTTGCCCTGCCACGTTTGGGATCTTCTCAGCCCAGAGATTGAACCGAACTTGTGCCCCCCTGCATTGGCAGGGGGATTCTTAGCCACTGGACCACCACTACATTCTTTTTTTTAATACTAAGTCTTTGAAATTGTGTATGTATTTTGTACTAAGAATATATCTCATTTCAGGCTAGTCACATTTCAAGTGTTCAATAGCCACATGTGGCCAGTGTTGCTGTATTGAACTTCATAGCTCTAGGCTTGTTCCTCCTATCAGATCAAGCTGACTTCAATTATGCTCTCTGTTTCTTTAAGAATAGATATGAAAATTAAATCCCTAATAAACTTATTCAAGCATCCTCAGAGAGTCTACCATGTTTCCAGCATTATTGTAAGAATAGGTCACACAAAGATGAATTATAAATACGTCTTACCCAAGAAGACCATAGTCTAGTGCGAGAAAAGCACATGTAAACAAGTAGCATGCAAAAGATTCATGTACAAATTGCTGTTGGCATCAGCAGTCTCTCTAGAGGAGTTAAGAAGAGCTTCAGAGAGGAGGTGAGGCTTTAGACCAGCCTTGCTAAACAAGTAGAAGCTGGCCAATCTGACGAAGAATAATGGGGTTTTCCAGGAAAGGGAAATAACACACGTTAAAGGCAGAAATGTATGAGAGAGCATGTCACTCGATGAGCTTCAAGCTGTTTGCTGTGGTGGGAAGTACTTGTGCATGAGGTAGGGCCAGTAGGAAGTGAAGATGGAGAGCTGATCAGAGGCTCAGTCTTAGAAAACGTGAAGGGCAAGGAGCACGTAAGATTTATGACTGGGTCCTGAATGCTACAACTAAAGATCCCCAAATGTGCAGCTCAGACCCAGCACAGATATATGGCAGAAACCAATGCAATATTGTAAAGCAATTATCCTCTAATTAAAAAAAAATAAAGTAAAAAAAAATTTAAAGACTCAGCACCGCCAAATAAATAAATATTAAAAAAAAAAGATTTGAGTAGGAGGAGAGGCTGACTTCATCAGAGTAACTTTTACTTTTTTTTTAACCTGGGGTCGAGGTAGTGAAAGTGATGAGTCCTAACCACTGGACATCCTGGAAATCACCCTGAGTAACATCTTCAAAGCTCTGCCTGGCAGCTGATGTGGAACAGGGTTTAAAAAGAGGAGAAGTAGGAGGCAGGAGGTCCACTTAAGAGGCTTATTCTAGAAAGAGATGCTGAAGATCTGAACCAAAATGTTGCCAACAAGAGGGAAGAATGAAGAGTAGCACCTGCTCGCCGCAGCTAGAGAAAGCCAGAGAGCAGTAACAAAGACCCAGTGCAGTAAAAGTAAATAAATAAAAATTTTAAAATTAAGCAAATATTTTAAAATTAAGCAAATATCATACAAATAAATAAAAATTGTTTTCATGCAGATGTCTTTTTTAACAACTTGTATATTTCTTCATTTTTAAATTTTTGGCTGCACCTTGTGGCATGTGGGATCTTGGTTCCCAGACCAAGGATGGGGCCCACACTCTCTGCATAGTAAGGTAGAATCTTAACCACTGGACCACCACGAAGTATCCCTTCTCTTGAAAAATGGTTGGATATGACTTAAAAGGCATTCAGACAGTAAAGTTGTTTAGTTTTTTATATTCAATTTGTTTTTTTTTTTTTAGGACCATCCATCTTGCAAGCCATGAAGGCTGATATTGTAGCCGTGAAATTGGACTCCAAGCTTTCTGTAAGCAAAAATAGACACACTAAATTCTGTCCTCTGCCCATTCCCTGATGAGAAAGACAGTTTTTTGTGTGTTGATTCAAAACAATTGACTAATCAGGAATAAGACCGAAGGGCCCCTGACCATGCCTGCTTCTGCCGTGGAGGAAAGTGAGAGCAGCACATTAGAAAACTTGGTCACATAAGGAGAAACTAGGGAGAAAGCTGCTGGCCAGGGACTGAGGAAGCAAAGAGTCAGCCCCGTGTCCATGCTTTAGCTCCCAATCCCAGCGCCTCTTCCCCTTGTTCAGTTCTCTGCTTTTTTCTTCCCTCCTTTCTTCCTTTTCTTTCTTATTTTTTCTTATTGATGTATATTTGATTTAAATACAGCATTGTGTTACTTTCAGGTGTACAGCATAGGGATTCAATACTTTTTGCAGATTATGTGCCATTATAGGTTATTACAAGATGCTGGGTATAATTCCCTGTGCTATACAGTATATCCTTGTTGCTTATCTATTTTATATAGTAGTTTTATCTATTAATGCCATACCTCTAATTTGTCCCTTCCATTCTTCCTCTTCCCTTTTCTTCCATTTTTTATCCTCCCTTTTTTCATTTTTTAATCTTTCTGATAAAAGTTATAATTGTGATTGTTGGAAAGCCTGAACATTGTAGATGAATGTGCAAGGAAAAGACTGATGCTGGGAGGGATTGGGGGCAGGAGGAGAAGGGGACAACAGAGAATGAAATGGCTGGATAGCATCACCGACTCGATGGACAAGAGTTTGAGTGAACTCCGGGAGTTGGTGATGGACAGGGAGGCCTGGCTTGCTGTGATTCATGGGGTCGCAAAGAGTTGGACACGACTGAGCGACTGAACTGAACTGAACTGAACAGGCATAGAGCAGGTGCTGAATAAATACGAACTGAAGGGAGAGGTAAAGTTAGTATGTAAAATGTTTGTCCAAAAGTCTGCTGCAGGTGCTAGATGAGATCTGGGCCATTGCCCTGAGTTTCCTAGCAACCAAAGCAAAGAAGGAAACATTATAACAGTCACAATGTCCCTAAGGTAAAAACAATCAGTTATTCCAAAGAACTCTCTGGTGGCTCCTCTTAAAGGAGACAGCGTGTTATATAGTATGCCCTCAGCAGCATTCCTACAATAAATATAGAATCTAATTTCACACAGTTGTCTCTCAGTACATCCTCAGTGCAGGTGGCTGGCATACTGCCAAGAGCCACTCAGTGCCAGGGAGCCGAAAATCATTCCTTTCAGATAAGCAACTCTCAGAAGGCTTGGCTTGGTTCAGTGATACATTTTACAGTATGTGGGGGCAGGAGTGGAAATACCTTCCTGGCAAGCACACTGTCCCTCCCAGTTTAAGCCCAGAGCAGATATCACCAGTGATCACTGAAACTCTCTCCTGTGGAGACTGGACATCACCAAAAGGCTTCTTCTCTCCTGCCAACTGAAATCAATCTGCCAGCTCTGATCAAACGGTATTCATGATTATCCTTCAGGCAATGTTCTGTGAGTATTAATTCCATGTAATAACATTTTCATACAAATGAGTTAATGGAGAGTTTGAAATTATAGTGACTGGCAAGAGAGGAAGCATGCTAAGTGGATTAGTAAGGACAGAGCATTTTGGTTTGACAGGCAAACACGTGGAGGGTAGTTTGACATATTTTCATGAGAAGGATGAGCATGGGACAATCAAACCCAAGATTGCTGCCTTGTTCAGACTGCTTCCCAGGTATAACAGAAGACCTCACATGTCAGGGTGTAGTTCAGAAAGAGCTAATTGGAAAGAAGATTGAGGGACTTCCTTGACATTTACTTTTCCTCTCAAGATACCTTGCCATCCTCTGACTAAAGAATTAACATAAAAATAGTTAACATAGGGACTTTTCTGGTGGTTCAGTGACTACAACTCTGTGCTTCCATTGCAGAGGGCATGGGTTCAATCCCTGGTCAGGGACCTAAGATCCCGCATGCCAAATTGCACAGTGAAAGAAAAACCCTTTTTTTCTATTTTCAAGACAACTGTAGGCAAAATGTGAAAACAGAGTTACAAAACAAAATGTAAATATTATAAACACATACCCTGTAAGGATCATAACTGCAAAAATTAAGGGGTATTGACAGAGTAGAAAGTGTTTCAAATTCTTTTTTTCAAAGAAAATTGAAATTGAAATTCCCTCCTCAGTCCCATTCCTCTCCCTTCGTCTCCAGAAGCAATCACTACCTTGAAATTGGGGGCATACCAGGTCCACATTTATACACAAATAAACAAAATATGGGACTTCCCTGGTCACTCAGCGGTAAAAAATTTGCCTGCCAATGCAGGAGACAAGCCCCTGGTCTGGGAAGATACTCCTGGAAGAGGAAATGGCAACCACTCTAATATTCTTGCCTGGAAATCCCCATGGATGGAGGAGCCTGGAAGACTATAGTCCTCAGGGTCGCAGAAAGAGTTGGACACGACTTAGCAACTGGACAATAACAACAAGAAACAATATGTAGTTATTTCATTAAATTTACATAAATTATAATATCCTCATATATTTTTTCACTTAACATGGACTTTTTGAAATCCATTGATTTCTATATACTTATTCATTTTCACTGCTAGAGCATTCTACCATATGACCATACTATGATTTATTTTTCATTCCTCTGCTAATAGATCTCAGAGTTGGTTTTAACTTTTCACTTCTATAAACAGTGTTGTAGTGAACATCCTATAATTCTCTCCTATGCACATGACAAAGAGTTTCTCCAGATGACAATGTCTAAACACAGAATAGCAGGCAAGTTGTGCACGTTGTTTGGTGCTTTACATTTGTTCAGTCCAGGCAAGCTTCCTGCAAGTTTCTTCACTCACCTGATGAGCTTTAAAAGCAAAGAGTCCTTCCCAAGAGTCAGTTAGCTCGGCTTAATCAGGAAGTTCTCAGAGGTGTCTCCAGTCTACCCTCTGAGAACCACAGTCCTAATCCATGGCTGGAGACAGATATAATCTTCAAGCTATATCACACATCAGGAAAAGATGCAGTTGATCCTAAGAAGAGTCAGATGGGAAAGGTTAATAATTTCCCCCAGAATATGCTGGTAGCGGAAATTCAGATTTCAAACAATGATTTCAGGCTACAGTTTTCAGATTCAGCCTGATTCAGATTTCAAGTTTTACAAGGGAGAGTTCCTCCCTTACTCTGAGCTCAGAACATGACATATGATCTTTGTGTTTAGCTCCTTGTGCAGTGGGACATTTTTTTTTTTTTTGCTAGTTTGCCCTTTCATCACCAGTGTGTGTCTCCTTGGAAGGCCCCAAACCTCTGCAGAATGTCAGTTTCAATGTTCTGCATCCAGCGAACTCAAAGCCAGGTCTCCTAGCCTAATGTAGACATAAAAACCAAGTTTCCAACTTATCGAAACAACAGCCTCCCTGGAACTGTGGGCACTGCATTGCTCACAAACTCCAGGTACCCGTCTTTAGTTTTAGCCTCTGGGAATTTCACTTAACTTTATTGCAGTCTAGGCTATGTATTTAAGTGATCCTGTTACCTTGTACCCAGCATTTAGTTATTTGAAGTGGTAGAGTTTTCAGATTATCTAGTTCAGGTTTTCAGGACTTTAACAAGAAAAATGAAGCTCTAAGTAAGAGGTGAAAATAAAAGGGCATTTTCAGAAATGCATGGTCTCAAAAATTCTTCCTCCCTTGAGTCTTTTCTCAGGAAGCTACTGAAGGACATGCTCCACCAAAACAAGGCAGTATACACTGTCGAAGGTGACGTGGGATTTGGGAAACAGGACCTCCAGTCTGTGAACCTGACTGCGAGGCCCCCCAGGAGAATAAGGGGACAGCTTTTCAGGAGCCGGTCTGGAGAACAAGAAATCCAGCTCAGGGCAAGAGAGAGGCAACCCCAGGAGAACTGTCTCTAGAAAAAGATGTAATTGCTAGGTTACCTAGTATGTTTGAAGGTATCAAGATATGAAAAATTCCAGAGACCCTGAGGCTAAATAGTGAGAGAAATAGAAAACTAAGCAAATGGCCTCATCTTCTATAGTAGAAAGTTAATAGATAATGTCCTGAAAAAAAGTCAAGAAATCGAATGTAAACATGTTATTTAGAAATATGGGGCCAAAGCAGCCATTAGGAGACACTGCTTTCCAGGGCAGAATTCAGGGATGGGGAAAAGTAGAACAAAGGATTCTAGTTTTTCTTTCAGCCATAGAAATCTACTTTTATTAAATAGATGTATAACTTGGATAAAAATAAATAAGTAAAATAAGGATGATGGCATAATACACAACATTCATATAATTTTTGAGTTTCGAAGCAAAATCCAAGACAGGTGTCTTTGCATAAGTATTCAAGCAATTAGTCAGTTTTTCAAAGGCAGTTCTTAATCTTTTGATGTACAGACCACTGTCTTTGAAGCACTTATCACATTTTAATCCCTATTGCTTATCTTCATTTGTGAACTGGTTTTATAATCAAATTTTTATTTCTGAATAAGCCATTCTCCAACATCAGGTTAACTAATCTCAGGTTGAAATTCTGCAATTCCACAATCCTGAAGAGACTGACTGACTAATCCAAAAATGTCATTTACTCAATTGCAGAGGTGAACTGTGGCTGATCCAGTGGGGACTGATTTTGTAATTGACTGGTTTATTAGTGAACACGTTGGAGGGTTGTTGACTTCTGCTACTTTACATAAACTCCAATTATGGGATTTTTTTTAACTTTGTTTTCATTTTTTTCTTTTTTAAATATGAACGTATGATAACATTTATAGTAAACTTGAATAATACAGAACAAATATACATATAGTTCTACCGTATTAAGTTGCCTCAGTTATGTCTGACTCTTTGCGACACTATGCCTGCCAGGATCCTTTGTCCATGGGATTCTCCAGACAAGAATACTGGATTGGGTTGACATGCCCTCCTCCAGGGGATCTTCCTGACCCAGAGAGCGAACCTGCTTCTCTTAACATCTCCTGCATTGGCGGGTGGGTTCTTTACCACAAGCGACACCTGGGAAGCTCACACATAGTTCCACTATACGTTACAGTTATTTTTTTCAAGTAGATATATTAAGATTTTTAGCTGGAGTTTCAATATCAAACTCTCAAAAATTAATAGAATGAATAGAAAGATAGAAGGACATATAGTAGACCTGAAAAGCACTATGAACCAATAAAACAAGGTGCAAAAATTTCATGGTCTAAAGATATTGAAATCATACATAGTCAGTTCTCTTATCATGGTGGAATTATGTTAGAAATCAGTATCACAAGATATTTGAAAATAACCCACATATTAAGTGCAGTGTGACATTTACCAAGAGAGATCTTTTGGCCCTGTCGTGAGGCATGCAGGATCTTAGTTCCCCAACCAAACCGGCATGGTGGCAGCATGGTATCTTAACCCCTGGACCACCAGGGAAGTCCCAAACTGTGGGGTCTTGACTAATAAATATTCAGACAGTAAGAATTCTGTTTATGGTAAAACTGTCTGTCCCAACTGCCACATTCACTCCTTACTCAATGGTTCCCCATCTGCTAAATGTCTGGTGCAGAAGGGAAATGGCATAAAGGCAGGAAGCAGAAAGGAGAAGTGGGAAGGAGATGCAGAATGAGGACTCAGTACACGGTACACTTTATAACCAGCCTCTGGGTGCTGGAGCGCTCACTGAGTCCCTATCTAAACAATCACGTTTAAAACATTCATTCACTACACGTTTATTTATTGAGTGTGCCACAATGTGCTACATGCTCAACTAGGCACTGTGGTTATGAAAAAGGAAAGTGTGAAAAAGTGACCAGCCCCTTCACAATCTACAGAGGACTCAGATCTATAAAAACAAAAATGACAGGTGTACTTGAGAAGGACAGTAATCATACAAATTAAAGGCACCCGGGGAGGGAATGATTTTTTAAAATATTTATTTATTTGGCTGCACTGAGTCTTAGCTGAAGTATGCAGGATCTTTAGTTGTGGCTTTTGAATTCTTAGTTGCAGCATGTGGGAGCTAGTTCCCCAACCAGAGATGGAACCTGTGCCCCCTTACATTCAAAGAGTGAAATCTTAGCCACTGCACCACCAGGGAAGTCCCAGGGGAGAGAATGATTAACTCAGCCAGCGCTTCTCAGAGGAAGTAACCCCTGAAGGACTAATCCAGAGAGGGCATTTCAGAAAGAAGTTATCTACAACGTATGGAATGAAGTGTTAGTTGCTCAACTCTGTGACCCCATGGACTGTACCCTGCCAGGCTCCTCTGTTCATAGGATTTTCTAGGCAAGAAAACTGGAGTGAGTAGCCATTCCTTTCTCCAGGGGATCTTTCCGACCCAGGGGTCAAATCTGGATTACAGGCAGATTCTTTAACCATCTGAGCCACCAGAATGAAATGGAAGTGGAAATACCATAGCACAGTTTGGGAACTGCCAGCCAACACCGGGGTAGAGGAACTAGTGAAATTTTTAAGATGGAGAGGGACACTTTCAGGTTAAGGACACATTATAGATTATTCTGGTAGGTGGGCTGACTTTGATGTGAAAGGGAATGAAACAGGAGGCAAAGGTTGAGAGGAGCAGTAATCCAAGCAAGAAGAATGAAGGCATCTTATACCAGGGCAGCTTCAGTGAGGGCAGAAAGGAGACGCTATTTAGGAATAGAATATATAGATCTTTGTGATTAATTGGATGTGAGAGGCATGATGCAGAGAAGAACTTAGTGGTGACAGCTTTAAGGAAGAAGGAAAGGGAACCAAGGGGACAAAGATACACTGAGATTTATGGAAACCTATTATGATCTTTCTTTCATTTTAATATTTCTTTATTTGGCTGCACCAGGTCTTCACTGCAACACGTGAACTTTTAGTTGGGATCTAGTTCTCTGACCAAGAAACAAACCCTGATCCCCTGCATTGGAAGCTCGGAGTCTTAGCCTCTGGACCACCAGGGAAGTCCCCAGACTGTGGTTTTTCTCAGAACTCTGGAGACAGATCTTCCTTGCTTGTGCTTGTTGCTGCCCAAATGAAATCAACTTTTATAGAAGACTGAACACAATTGTGTTGTGTACTCTTTGTGATCTGTTGAAACCAGAGGCTGAAATCAGAGAGCAAGACATTCTTTCCATCTGAGTGCCAGGATCTCAGCTAGGTTTTTTTAAGGTAGCAGCAATTTACCTCATAAGGAGCTGAAGGAGCTTCAAGGAAAGATGTCAACTCAGCTTGATGTGTTTGCGGATCTCCAGGAAGATTGTGTGTAGGTGTTTGGATATCTATTAATAAAGCAAGTATCATGGGACTTCCCTGGTGGTCCAGTGGTTAAGAATCTGCCTTCCAACACTGGGGACACAAGATGGATCCCTGGCTGGGGAATTAAGATCCCACATATTTCAGGTCAACTAAGCCCGCATGCCACAACTAAAGAGCCTATGCACCACAAAGAAAACCCAGAGCAGCTAAAATAAAATAAATACATAAATAAAAATTAAAAAGTTAAAACAAGTATTATGCTTATAAGAATGATCAGAGATGAAGATATAGATTTGGGAATCACCAGCATTAGCTGACATCATGGGAATAGAAGAGATCACACAGAAAAACGTAGAAGAGGAAAAAACAAGGGCACCAAGGATGGAATCCTGAGTAAACCAACGGGTAAGACTGGGAACAGACAAGGAGCTTGTCGTGTAGGAAACGGAAAACAGAAAGTAAGAGACGTGGGACTTTCCAGATGGTCCAGTGGTTAAGACTCTGTGCTGTCCAATGCAGGGGCTTGTGTTCAATCTCTGATTGGGGAACTAAGATTCCACATGCCACATGGCCAAAAGAAGAAAAGTTACAGCCATGGAAAAATTATAAAAACTTACCATAAACCCAGGCAAGGAGAATAAATGTAATCAAACAGTCAAGGAGTAAGTAGTCAACCATCACACCCAGTGAAAATGAAATGCCAGCTTTGGCGGTTAGGAGACCCCCAGCGGCCTTTGAGGTGATCAGTGGAGTGGTAGCCAGAGCCATCCTGTCATTGCTTGAGGACTGGCAGATGAGAATGCAGAGTGAATACTGTGATAGGAAAGAAGATGAAAAAGGGGACTCTTTGAGGCTGACACAGGGTTGAGGAATGTTTTCTTGTTAGAGGAAATAGTTACATATTGGGTTGGTCAAAAAGTTTGTTCAGGTTTTTCCATAACATCTTCTTGAATATTTGTGAGTACCAGGAAAAGATGCCAGTGGAAAAAAAGGAGAGTTTGAAGTCACCAGGAAGAAAAGCAAGATGGTAAGGGAATGAACTGAAGATCGAAGGTGGAAAGCTTAGTCTTGGAAAGAAAGGAAATAAGTATCTGAGGCAGATGGGAAGACCTACTTATCACCAGGTTGATCCAGTTGCTGTTGAAATGAAGTGGGAAATCAATAGAGACAGGCAAAGTTAAATGCAGTGTGTTCGCATAATCAGCCTGGTCTATATTTACTTTGCTGTAACCAGAGGGGCAACATGTTCTAATGATGTGGACTCTGAAACCCAGCCTGCGGCTTTGAATTTCACTGCTGGCCATGACACGCTTTTTCGTGGAAGGTCATATTTATATCACTGCGGCAGAATCGCAGCCACTCTGCTCGGTCTCTGTGGCTCATTTCAAAGATTCAGAATATGTGGGACGGATAATTCCAGCTCTTCAATGCCCTTGGAGCCCTAATGTTATTTTTATGAGCATGACAACAGCCTTGATAATGTGGTGTAAACTAGACTAATTTTAGTTATTTATTTTATACATGATTGCATCAGTACAATGAGATTTAAAATAGATTGAAAAAGGGAAAAGTCACAGCTGTGACAAAAATGTGAAAACTATTCAGCTTCCATAGTAGTTACAGAAATGTAAATTTGAAAAATGAGGCACCAGCTATTCAATGATCAAAAGCAAAGTCAAATTATTAAATCTATGTAGGGTAGACTTTAGAAAAATAGAGACTGCCAGTGAGCACTGAAATTGGTTCAGTCCTTTGAATAGCTGCCAACATTTATTGATCATATGCTCCACATCAGACACTGTTTTAATGTTATCTTTTAAAGAATGTTTTAATATTTTAAAAAATAATACAATATTTTACTAAAATTTTTCTCATATTTTTAATTTTAAAACATTTTCATATTTTTAGCTTAAAAACATTTTCAAGATTTAATTTAAATATTGCTAATATTTTGATTTAAAATATTTAATATTTTACAAATATGTTAATATTTTACCTTTTATTTTCTAATAATTTCAAAAATATTTATCTATTTATTTGGCTGCACCCGGACTTAGTTGGGTGCACAGGTTCTTAGCTGCAACATGTAGGATCTAGTTCCCTGACCAGGGTTTGAACCAGGGCGCCCTACATTGGAAGCACAGAGTCTTAGCCACTGGACCACCGGGAAAGTCCCTAAATATTTAATTTTTTGTCATATGAATTTTACCTCAACTTTTAAAATTTATTCATTAAAAAAAGCACTGAGGACCCCAAGAGCTTTTGTTTTGGTGGGTTTATTTATCAGCATTTCTTGTGTTAAAATTTTATATTTATTCACCTAAAAATAACAATGAAAAAATATATAGAGAGATAAATATTAAAAATTTTAAATGATGACAAACAACATATTTTTATTAAAAAATAACTATTTTCCACAACAGAAAATAGTTAAAGAATAGTAGGAAATGACAACCCACTCCAGTATTCTTGCCTGGAGAATCCCAGGGATGGGGGAGCCTGGTGGGCTGCCATCTATGGGGTCGCACAGAGTCGGACACAACTGAAGCAACGTAGCAGCAGCAGCAGTATTGTTTTACATTTTTTAAAAATCTCTTTAATATCTGGCTTATTAGAAGACAAATGAGTTTTCTGCTTCTGAATTAAACCTGTTACAGAATCACACTGTCAGGTAGCCTTGGGAAAAACGTCACTGTACACGCCTAAGAGAATGAAAGAGACAAATATTGTCTTCATTGTTATTATGAAAATAGTTTTGACCTCATAGACCCCCTGAAAGGGTCTCCAAGAACCCCAGGGGCCCCAGGCATATTTATAATACTGTGGCTGAAAACAGAGAGGGACAGCTTTGTGGACACAGGACCAGTGTAGGCACACAGAGCCCTGTGTTCTGACAAGCCTCACATTTGGGGTTTAATGCCCTGTAGTCGCCATCTTAAAATTCTTAAGAATCTAATCCTTGAATTTGTCTTTTGTAAGGTGGCTTATACAGTAAGAATCTGCCTGTGATGCAAGAGACGAGGGTTCGATCCCTGGGTTGGGAATATTCCCCTAGAGAAAGGAATGGCAACCCACTCCTGTATTCTTGCCTAGAGAATCCCATGGACAGAGGAGCCCGGCAAGCTACAGTCTATAGGGTTGCAAAGAGTCAGACATTACTGAGGGACTAACACTTTCACACTTCCACACTTTTCACTTGTCAATGAAGTCCAATGGGACAATGAGCAGGCACCCAGGGCCTGGAGCCTTGGCTCATGCACTGTCCACCACTTCTGCTGCTTCCCTGCCTCCCAGGGACCAGCTCAAGCCACCCTCCCCACCCAGGGTACCCTGAGCCTCCACCTGGCCTGCCTTCCTGCCCAGCACACACTGGCACCTTCATTCCTGGTGGGTGCCTTGGCTAGGGCAAGGTAAGGATCCGAGTTGAGCACCATTAGTTCAGTGGTGACTCAGACAGCTGACTACACTCCAGAGTAGAAATACCCTGACCTCAGGGCAAACCTGTCACCTGTCACCAAATCTAGATACTCACCATGTCCTGGTACAAAGGTTGCGATACATCTGAGGTTTACCCATTCCCGTGAGTTGGAGCAACTGGCCTGTGGGAGGAGAACAGCTCTGGTCTGGCCAGAAAAGGGAACCCAGCAGCTGTTGAGCCCAGTGCTTGCCTGAAACCAGGGTTCTGACCCCTAGGGGGCCTGTGAGTCTGCACTCAGCCTTCCAGCATCGCATCCCTGTACCCAGGGGAATTTGACATTGCTATTTAATAATAGCAAATAAGAAACACCAGGACAGGTGGAGGGGGAGAAGTAGAGAGGGAGAGAAAGTGAAAAAAGAAAAAAGCTTTTTATTTTAGTGTCTTAGTGGAATTTGTTTACTGCTGTTTGAACCAGGGCCCCCATGTTCATTTTAAGTAGCTGGTCAGGAAATAATTAAGACTGTATACAGACTTAGGGAATAATCAAGACACTTGAGTGGGATTTCCCTCGTGGTCCATTGGTTAAGAGATCTGCCTTGAAACTCAGGGGACATTCATTTGATCCCTGGTCCAGGAAGATCCCACTTACCGCAGAGCAGCTAAGCCCACCCACCGCAAATAGTGAAGCCCACTTGCTGTAGAGTCTGTGCTCTGCAACAACAGAAGCCACCGCAATGAGAAGCCTGAGCACAGCTAGAACGTAGCGCTCGCTCACTGCAACTGGAGAAAAGCCTGCATGGCAATGAAGACCCAGTGCAGCCAAAATTAAAATTTTGTAACTATATATATTCTAAAAAAAAAAAAAAAACACTTAATTGTTCCTGCCCTTGGTCCTAATATAATAAACCAACAAGGATAATTTATCCTAAATGAATGGATTCAAAAAGGAAAAAAAAAAAAAACCTAAAAGGGGGAAAAAAAAACCTAAAAATAAAAGTACTTGGATTCATGTATTTACAGTCAAAAGTAATCTATAACTCATAATAGAAAAACGAGAAAAATGTCTTCCTTCATCCTCTAAAATCTATTCTCCCCCTAATATCCTTCATCTCATCTCTGTCCATTGAAAAGAACTAGAATCATGACCAAGCCAGAAGAAATGAGCTTCGTTAAAGGGCACATTTTGGTTTCTAAATATATTTCCTATTAAAGAGAATTAAGGCTCCTTAGAGAAATGGCTAACTTCAGTTCTAGGACAGCAGACATACAGCTTGACATACTACAAAGCAAGGGAACTCTTGAAGATTATTGCCATCAGGTCATAAGGCTCAGAAACCCAGTACTCTTAGCAAAACTTGGCAATTAATGTGCCTAGACACAAAAAGTGAAAGCACGCCTCTGTGGATGTTTGGAAAGGTAAAGCTAGAACAGTGTTAGTTATCTGTTCACCCTCTGTATTCAAAACTTTTCATTTACTTAGTTTTTTTGACCATGCCCCATGGCATGTGGGATCCTTTATCCCCAACCAGGGATTGAACTCTCGCCCCCTGCATTGGAAGCACAGAGTCTTAACTGCTGGACTTCCAGGGAAGTCTCAGTGTCAAGGACTGTGATCAAACCTTCTAGCTCAATTCCTGGCACATGACTCCAAAGGCATGGTTACTGTTTGGGTGGGTAGATAGATGGTTGGATGATGAACAGAATGGAAAAGTTAGAGAAACTATAAAACTATAAAATTGTTTTACTCATAAAGGGGTGGTTGTGGAAAGTAGCGATGCCAGGAGCTTTCTATTCAGAAAAATTCCTAAAATGAACAGTTTTCAGCAACAAAAGTTTACAAGTTGGTAAAATCAAGGAAAAATAAAACAAAGAAAGATGGCTGCAAATTTAGTTGCACTATACCCCTGATAGTTCAGTTGGTAAAGAAGCCCCCTACCAGTGCAGGAGATGTGGGTTCGATCCCTGGGTCGGGAAGATCCCTGGAGAAAGAAATGCTAACCTACTCCAGTATTCTTGCCTGGAGAATCCCATGGACAGAGGAGCCTGGCGGGCTACACCACAATCTGACCTTACTGGGTCCCACTGATTAGGTGACATAGAAACATGTATTTCAGTCCATTTGATTACAGTTAATCCAAGTAAAGAATGAGACCAGTCCCTTTTAGTAAGGCTGCTTCAGGGGCAAAATGACTCAGTCTGTCCGATTCCACTTTCTTCCTCCAGCTTATCTCCAAGGTAAGCATTTGGGTACAGGAAAGGGACCCTGGTGACCTCAGGATAACCTGGTCTCATGCTGGTCCTCTGCCGTGTGGGGGCTGGTGACCACTGAGACTCAGCTTGTCTTGGCCTGGCTTCTAATGTCCACAGCTGACCCTGCAGCTGCTCTAACCTTCAACCCAGTTTTATTTGTCTTGGTCAGAGCTTGAGGACTGTGCTCCAGCTGGCATGTCCTCACTGTAGCTTGCAGTGATCCTTGGGCTCAACTGAATCGCTACCACATTGTCAATCTGGCCCTGGAACAGGAGGTCCAGGCAGCGGGTTTGCCTCACTCCCACCCAGCAGATCATGATTCTCAATTCTACTTTCCTAGAGGCTTAAAGGGGCTTCCCTGGTGGCTCAGACTGTAAAGAATCTGCCTACAGTGCAGGAGACCTGGGTGTGATCCCTGGGTTGGGAAGATCGCCTGGAGAAGGGAACCATTACCCAGTCCAGTATACTTGCCTGGAGAATTCCATGGATAGGGGAGCCTGGCGGGCTGCAGTCTATGGGGTCAAAAAAGAGTCGAACACAAGTGAGCGAGTAACTGTGTGTGTGGGGGGGTGTGTACAAAAAAAGGATCAGGAATGAACACTGAATCTTTTCTCTGGCCACCCTAATTTTAGACCAATCACCTTGAGAAGGAGGCATAAAATTCACTCTTTCCTCTTCTGGGAAGATAAGCCTCCTGTCTTAGGGAAGGCTGCACAGGAACAGTACTTAAGAAGGAAATAAAATACCTCCGTTTATTGTGTGCAAAAATATCGTCACCAATACTTGAAGCAAGCAAAAAGTAATCTAAGGATGATGATAGTAAAAATGCAGTAATATCTTAAGGAAAACTTCTTGACTAAATCATCCAGAAGAAATGTAAGAATTTGGAGAAAAAATCTTCAACATTTTTCTGGCAATTCTAATATAAGTCTAACACACACCCCAAAAGGTGCACAAATCCTCAGAGTATTCATTTCAGTTCAGTCGCTCAGTCATGTCCGACTCTTTGCGACCCCATGAACTGCAGCACGCCAGGCCTCCCTGTCCATCACCAACTCACAGAGTCCACCCAAACCTATGCCCATCGAGTCAGTGATGCCATCCAACCATCTCATCCTCTGTCGTCCCCTTCTCCTCCTGCCCTCAATCTTTCCTAGCATCAGGGTCTTTTCAAATGAGTCAGCTCTTCGCATCAGGTGGCCAAAGTATTGGAGTTTCAGCTTCAACATCAGTCCTTCCAATGAACACCCAGGACTGATCTCCTTTAGGATGGACTGGCTGGATCTCCTTGCAGTCCAAGGGACTCTCAAGAGTCTTCTCCAACACCACAGTTCAAAAGCATCAATTCTTCGGCGCTCACCCTTCTTTATAGTCCAACTCTCACATCCATACATGACCACTGGATAAACTGTAGCCTTGACTAGATTGACCTTTGTTGACAAAGTAATGTCTCTGCTTTTTAATATGCTGCCTAGGTTGGTCATAACTTTCTCTCCAAGGAGTAAGAGTCTTTTAATTTCATGGCTGCAATCACCATCTGCAGTGATTTTGGAGCCCAGAAAAATAAAGTCAGCCACTGTTTCCCCATCTATTTCCCATGAAGTGATGGGACCAGATGCCATGTTCTTAGTTTTCTGAATGCTGAGCTTTAAGCCAACTTTTTCACTCTCCTCTTTCACCTTCATCAAGAGGCTCTTTAATTCTTCTTCACTTTCTGCTATGAGGGTGGTGTCATCTGCATATCTGAGGTTATTGATATTTCTCCCAGCAATCTTAATTTCAGCCTGTGCTTCCTCCAGCCCAACATTTCTCATGATGTACTCTGCATATAAGTTAAATAAGCAGGGTGACAATATACAGCCTTGACGTACTCCTTTTTCTATTTGGAACCAGTCTGTTGTTCTATGTCCAGTTCTAACTGTTGCTTCCTGACCTGCATACAGGTTTCTCAAGAGGCAGATCAGGTGGTCTGGTATTCCCATCTCGAAGAATTTTCCAAAGTTTATTGGGATCCATACAGTCAAAGGCTTTGGCATAGTCAATAAAGCAGAAATAGATGTTTTTCTGGAACTCTCTTGCTTTTTCGATGATCCATCGGATGTTGGCAATTTGATCTCTGATTCCTCTGCCTTTTCTAAATCCAGCTTGAACATCTGGAAGTTCACGGTTTACGTATTGCTGAAGCCTGGCTTGGAGAATTTTAAGCCTGATTTTACTAGCGTGTGAGATGAGTGCAATTGTGCGGTAGTTTGAGCATTCTTTGGCATTGCCTTTCTTTGGGATTGGAATGAAAACTGATCTTTTCCAGTCCTGTGGCCACTGCTAAATTTTCCAAATTTGCTGGTATATTGAGTGCAGCACTTTCACAGCATTATCTTTCAGGATTTGAAATAGCTCAACTGGAATTCCATCACCTCCACTAGCTTTGTTTGTAGTGATGCTTCCTAAGTCCCACTTGACTTCACATTCCAGGATGTCTGGCTCTAGGTGAGTGATCACACCATCGTGATTATCTGGGTCGTGAAGATCTTTTTTGTACAGTTCTTCTGTGTTCTTGCCACCTCTTCTTAATATCTTCTGCTTGTGTTAGGTCCCTACCATTTCTGTCCTTTATTGAGCCCATCTTTGCATGAAATGTTCCCTTGTAGCTCTAATTTTCTTGAAGAGATCTCTAGTCTTTCCCATTCTACTGTTTTCCTCTATTTCTTTGCATTGATCGCTGAGGAAGGCTTTCTTATCTCTTCAGTGAATTTTCAGAAGTCAGTCTACGCTTCTACAGCACCCAGATCTAGAAACAGAACTTTAACGGCACCCAGAAGCATGCCTCCTCTCATTTCCACGTCTTGATATAACACCACAGATCGATTTCTTGTTTTTGAACTTTACATAAGCAGAATCACATACTCTTTTGGGTCAGACTCCTTTTATTCAATATTAGGTTGGAGAATGATTCATCTATGCTATTATATCAGTTCATTTTGTGTAGATTTCCACTGTGATAATATGAGACAGTTTACATCTGTATCTGTTGAAGATCAACACGTGGGCATTTTCTGTTGTTGTTATTGTTCAGTCACTAAGTTGCATCCAACTCATTGTGACCCCATGGACTGCAGCACACCAGGCTTCCCTGTCTTTCACCATCTCCTGGAGTTTGCTCAAACTCATGTCCATTGAGTCGATGATGCCATCCAACAATCTCATCCTCTGCCTCCCTCTTCTCCTCCTGCCCTCAATCTTTCCAAGCATCAGGGACTTTTCCAGCGAGTTGGCTCTTCAGAGCAGGTGGCCAAATTATTGGAGCTTCAGCATCAGTCCTTCCAGTGAATATTCAGGGTTGATTTCTGATAGGAGTGACTAGTTTGGTCTCCTTGCAGTCCAAGGGGCTCTCAAGAGTGTTCTCCAACACCACAGTTCAAAAGCATCAGTTCTTTGGCACTCAGCCTTCTTTATGGTCCAACTCTCACATCCATGCATGACTACTGGAAAAACTATAGCTTTGACTATACAGACCTTCATCAGCAAAGTGGTATTTCTGCTTTTAAAAATCTTAGTAATCATGGAGAAGGAAATGGCAACCCACTCCAGTATTTTTGCCAGGAAAATCCCATGGATGGAGGAACCTTGTAGGCTACAGTCCATGGGGTCGCAAAAAGAGTTGGACACGACTGAGCAATTAAAAAAGAAAAAAAAGAAAGAAAGAATAGCAAGGAGTGATAAGAAAGCCTTCCTCAGCGATCAATGCAAAGAAAGAGGAAAAAAAAATAAAAATAAAAAAATAAAAATCTTAGTAATCAAATGCTTATACTGCTTAATTTGCTCAAAGACATATATTTATTTTAAAACACTTAAATATAGCTCTTACCACATGTCAGGCAATATTCTATCATGTCAGGCCTTATTGCATTATCTTCATGGCAACTCTGTAGACGTCATGATCTCCAGTTTATAGATAAGGAGACTGAGGCCTGTAGAGGGTGAGAAGCTTACCACAGGTTGAACAGTCAGTGAGGGGCAGAACCAGAGCTCAAACCCAGGCAGTGTGGCTCTGGACTGTGTGCTCCACACTTTGTGCTAGTGTAGTCTTAGTCACTCAGCTGTGTCTGACTCTTTGTGATGCTATGGACTGTAGCCCCCCAGGCTCCTCTGTCCATGGGATTCTCCAGGCAAGAACACTGGAGTGGGTTGCCATTCCCTTCTCCAGGGGATCTTCCTGACCCAGAGATCAAACCTGGGTCTCACACATTGCAGGCAGATTCTTTACCATATGATACTTTGTGCTGCTGCTGCTGCTAAGTCGCTTCAGTCGTTTATGACTCCATGTGACCCCATAGACGGAAGCCCACCAGGCTCCCCCGTCTCTGGGATTCTCCAGGCAAGAACACTGGAGTGGGTTGCCATTTCCTTCTCTGATGCACGAAACTGAAGACGCTCAGTCATGTCTGACTCTTAGCGACCCCATGGATTGCAGCCTACCAGGCTCCTCCGTCCATGGGATTTTCCAGGCAAGAGAACTGGAGTGGGTTGCCATTGCCTTCTCTGATACTTTGTGCTATTCAACTTCAAATTATTAGGTGCAACCAGGGTGAATTAGAAATGGAATTTTTGAACAAGAAAGTTTTTAAAAATAAGTGATGAGATAGTGCTATGTACTGACCAGGGTTCTTGGCCTTCCCCAATCAATAGAAGTTGATCAGAGGCCAGACGAGAGATTCAGGCAAGGCTTTATTGGGGTCCCTGCTGCAGTATCAGGGAGCAAGAACAAGTAACAGGTTCCCTTGCTTGCTCTCCAGGGAAGGGGGGTAAGCTTGCTCCTTATTTAGGGTGGGGTTACGGGTGTGCAGAGACATTACTTTGCCAACAAAGGTCCGTCTAATCAAAGCTATGGTTTTTCCAGTAGTCATGTATGGATGTGAGAGTTGGACTATAAAGAAAGCTGAGAGCCGAAGAATTGATGTTTTGGAAATGTGGTATTGGAGAAGACTCTTAGGAGTCCCTTGGACTGCAAGGAGATCCAACTAGTCCATCCTAAAGGAAATCAGTCCTGAATATACATTGGAAGGACTGATGCTAAAGTTGAAATTCCAATACTTTGGCCACCTGATGTGAAGAACTGACTCACTAAAAAAGACCCTGATGCTGGGAAAGATTGAAGGCAGGAGGAGAAGGGGATGACAGAGGATGAGATGGTTGCATGGCATCACCGACTCAATGGACATGAGTTTCAATAAGCTCTGGGAGTTGGTGATGGACAGGGAAGCCTGGCGTGCTGCAGTCTGTGGGCTCGCAAACAGCGACCAAACTGAACTCAACGGCCAAACTGAACTGAACGGGTATGTCCAGGGGTCAGGCTGGAGGGATGACTTAGTTGGTTTGCCCACCCCTAGGTGGTGCGGTGTGCAGGGGGCATGCACAATTGTCTCTCAAACCCGTTTTTGCTCCAGGCTCTTCAGAAGTGGCAGCTGGAGTTTTGGGTCTCTTTTTATCTTTTGCGTCCAGAGTTTTCCCCAACTGCTGCATGTATGCACTTACTTTTAGTCCCACACAGTTTCTTCAAATTCTGTTGCTCATGGAGAGGTGTGTCCAGGTGCAAGCATTGCAGCAGAAGATCCCATGTCCCAGACCTATGTCTCAGTGTCAGAAGAAGGAGAGGGAGGGAGGGAGGAGAAAAGTGACTACCAGAAACAATAACCTCAGCACTTATGTGTATGTGCTTGTTGGTATTGTTGTGGCATCTGAGTAAACTATCCTGAGTGCTCTGACTTCTGCTTGATTGACAAGTCTAGTTTCTCTACACACTCCTCTTTATGTAAATTTATTTGACTAAAAACCCAACATTTGTGTCAGTTATCCTGGCCCATGATAATGTGTGCTCTTATGGGATCAGAGAAAGGAGATGAATTTTAAAAATTATTTATTTGGCTGAGCTAGGACTTAGTTGCAGCATGTGGGATCTAGTTCGCTGACCAGGAATAGAACCGGGGCTCCCTGTATTAAGAGTGTGGAGTCTTAGCCACTGGACCAACAGGGAAATCCCAGGAGGTGAAATTTTGACAGAAGATGACAGATTCTGGGAACCCATGAGAATTTTATGGTATCTGGTATTTGGAAGAAAAGTAGTGAGAAGGCAATAAACCACACATAGGGCCCTAGGGCCTGCCAGTGGACAAATGTTTGGGTTAAGAAACCAGGGCTGTTTGAAATTACAAACCTCGACTTTCCCTTATTCATCTCCCAGAAAGCTGGATCAGAAGGAATGTTACTGCCTGAGGGAACTTAAGAAGCAGAGCTCAAAAGATAAAGGGCACAGACAATAAATACCTCCTCTTCCCATGCACAAGTCCCATGCACCTCAGCAAAAAGATACCACGAATCTCTTAGGGATGCGTAGACATGTCCCCCCATTCCTCAGGTGGGGCGCAGACTAAAATTGTGTTTCAGCCATTACATTCTCATTAAAGTCAGTAAGAGTGGCTCCCGGGTGAAACCAGAAGAGAGATATTCCTCATGGAGATGAGGCACGTCCATCTCTCTCAGAGTTGAGGACTTAAGAGAGCTTGAACTGACTTGGTGAAATAAAAAGCCATCCTCGCCCTTGTTTTTTTTTTAACTTTTTATTTTGTATTGGGGTATAGCCAATTAACAATGTTGTGGTAGTTTCAGGTGGACAGCAGAGCACCCAGCTATACATTATCATGTATCCATTCTCCCCCAAACTCCCCTCCCATCCAGGCTGCCACATAATATTGAGCAGAGTTACCTGTGCTAGACAGTAGGTCCTTGTTGGTTATCCATTTTAAATATAGAAGTGTGTACCTGTCCATCCCAAATTCCCTGACTATCCCATTCCCCAATTCTTCCCCCTGGCAACCATAAGTTCCTTCTCTAAGTCTGTGAGTCTGTATCTGTTTTTAAATAAGCTTATTTATATCATTTCTTTTTAGATTCTGCATATTAAGGATGTCATAGGATTTTTCTCTTTCTCTGTCTGACTTACTTCACTCAGTAAGACATGGCCCAAAAGGACACACGTACCCCAGTGTTCATTGCAGCAGTACTGACAATAGCCAGGGCATGGAAGCAACCTAAATGTCCATTGACAGTGGAATGGATAAAGAAGATGTGGTACATACATACAGTGGGATATTGCTCAGCCATTAAAAAGAATGAAGTAATGGTTTTTGCAGCATAATGGATGAAACTAGAGATTGTCTCCCCTGCTCCTGAAGAGCCTCAAGGGATGGCAGTCAGGTGAAGAAAAGAGACCTCTCAGAGAAGGACCAAGAAGAGGCAGCTAATTCACTGAGCATCCAGGTAATCCACCACCACTCAGCAGAGACCCTGGCAACCATTCATAGCGGAGCACAGTGGTAGAGCCCTTGGTGAATGAGTCCAGCTTGGGCAGCTGGGACAAGAGCCCAAGAAAAGGGAGGGGACAGTCAAGGCAGGAGGAGGCGGGGACGTGTTCAGGGAAACATGCCCTGCAAGAACCCAAGCAGACATGAAAGCTGACAGAACACTAGAGAAGGATGAAAGCTGAGCTCTTCTGTCTGGAGCAGGAAAGCAGAAGGTGGAATTCTGAGATCAGTAGGGAGATGGAGAGATAGTGGGAAATCAAGCTGCTTCAGACTAGGGTGACCCTTCACCTGCTTGCTTTTTAATTCCTGGGGCCATGCCTGTAGGAAAGCCTTCTCAGAAACTCTAAAGAGGGAGGAGATGATGGTTTTTAGGGCTAACATCTGCTGCATATTTCCAAAAAGGGTTTATGCTCACTTGTAAACAGGTGAAGTGTGGGGAGAAAATTATAGGCTCAGAGGTCTTAGGAATAAGCCTCTGCTGTGTGTTAATGTTATCGTAGTGAAGTCTGATGAAGACTTGGAGTGGTTTAAAAGATTTATAAGGGCAGTCTTGGACCATTCTGACTTTTACACCTACCCTCTTCCCTGGAGCTCAAACTCAGGTCACAGGCATAATTGCAGCCTTATGAGTCAGGGATATTATTTCACATGCTTATCAGTTTCTGCTGGACACGTGAGTCTTTTTCTGCCTTTAGCTTCTTGACCTTAGCTTCTATTTATACCCACAATACTCATCCTTTCAAATAGAGGGTAATCCAAGAGCAGCTACTTTTTCACACACTCCTGAAACATAAAAATCCTAAAGACAGAAGCAGTCAGCTCTTCACGGCAGCAGTATTGTAATCACCAAAGCTGGAAGCAGTGGAAATTTCCAGCAACAGAGAAATACATTAAGGTTTTGTACACTTGATGCAGTATGAGAATGCAGTCATGAGAATGACAATTACAAAACTGTGTAGCGACCTTGGAAAAATTTGAGCATATAATGTTAAATGTTAAAAGCAGGATACAAAAAGTGCATATAGATTACAAAATATAAATACAACCTTGTTAAAATACACAGGAAAACATTATAATGGAAAACATAAAAGTTATTAATGTGGTGAAATTATGGATAAATTCATGATGCTATTGCCCCAACTTAACTGTATTGTTATATTATCTTTCTGTAAAAGTTTAATTTTGCTATAAATGAATTATAGGTTTATTGTTTTTTTAAAAAAATCTAAGTACAAACTTGCATTAAGTTAAAAAAAGAGAGAGAAATCAAAAGGACATAGTAAGTGCGTTTTATATTTTTCAACTGTCTTTTTTTTCTTTAGCATTAAATTTACAAAATAGATGTTTTCCTCATTCTCCTGACTGCCTTTTCTAGAGTTTTATTAGATGTTTTTTCTGCCAATAGGTCTTTTTCTTCTAAATCCTCACATTTGTTCTAATTATAAACTAGCACACATGGTGACATATATTACTTTCCTAGGCTGAATTCCAGAAAGCGATGACAAGCAGAGCAAGAAGAGCTCCATAAGTAAGCTGAATTTAGGGGATGGAAAATTGCCTTTGCTGCTGTTTTTTTTTTAATCCAAAAAGAAATTTTATTTCTAGCTCATGCAGGTCCCAGCGGGTTTTCCCCCTACTAAATTATTAGCTTCTTTGAGGAAAGTAGTATGTTCTAGTCATCCTTGTAATGTCATCTCCACTGCCTTGCACTGGGAGTAGGAAATGAGTGTTGAACGGAATTAAATTGTATTTTGTCAAACGAGAGGTGATACCTCACAGCATTTCAGGGGAAAACAAAGAAATAAACCACATCTTATGACAGACATGCAGGTGTCCTTGCTGTAACTTACCAGTTCAGTTCAGTTCAGTTCAGTCGCTCAGTCGAGTTCAGTTCAGTTCAGTCGCTCAGTCGTGTCCGAGTCTTTGCAACCTCATGAATCACAGCACGCCAGGCCTCCCTGTCCATCACCAACTCCCGGAGTTCACTCAAACTCATGTCCATCGAGTCGGTGATGCCATCCACCCATCTCATTCTCTGTCGTCCCCTTCTCCTCCTGCCCCCAATCCTTCCCAGCATCAGAGTCTTTTCCAGTGAGTTAACTCGTCGCATGAGGTGGCCACAGTATTGGAGTTTCAGCTTTAGCATCAGTCCTTCCAATGAACACCCAGGATTGACTTATTGTATTGTAGTCAAATCTCACAATATTTTTACCTTTTTATTTTTTAAAAGTTTGTTTTGATGTGGACAATTTTTAAAGTCTTTATTGAATACAATATTTCTTCATCTTCTTTTTTTTTATGTTTTGGTATTATGGCTGTGATGCATGTGGGATCTTAGCTGCCCAACCAGGGATTGAACCTGCACTCCCTGCATTGAAAGGTAAGTCTTAACCATTGGACCACCAGGGAAGTCCCCTACCTCTTTCCTAACCTCAAATGAGAAGAGTAATATAAAGTGAGTGGAATCGCTCACAATTCCATCATCCTGCAATATAGCAAATTAACAACAGTGGTTATAAACTTCATCTTTTTTATACATATAATATAGACATTAAAACAAAGTGGTGACCTCTTGAGCCTATAGGAAAAAATGGTACGCTCTATATTTTGCTTTGTAACCCCCTCTTTCACTCAGCTTTATGAGTTGAGAACTGGTTCTTATACCAATAAACATTCCGCTGTAGGTATTTATTGTTCTGGCATATGATTGGTTGTACCATAATTTACCTAACCAATAATCTGTCTAGGCTATTTTCATTTTTTAAACTTATAATCATGCTTTGATATCCGTGGTGGTGGTGGTTTTATTCTATGCATGCTAAATCACTTCAGTCATGTCCAACTCTTTGCAACCCTATGGCCTTAGCCAGCAGTCTCCTCTGACCATGGATTTCCCAAGCAAGAATACTGGAGTGGATTGCATTTCCTTCTCCGATTTTATTCTATACTTTGATCTTCTTTCCTCAGGATAAATTACCATAGGTTGAATTACTGGGAAAAAAGATACATACATTTTTAACTGTGGAATACACATTTCTGAGTCATTCTTCAGAAAGGTTATACTTCTATGCATTCCTTTTTCGTGTCCTGTGTCCATTTAAAAAGGGTGTAAGTGGGTGTTTATCTTACTGATTTACAAGGGCTCTTTGCATATTAAGGATGTTGTTCTTTTGTCATAAAAGTTACACATTTTTTTCTAGTTTGTCTCTTTACTTTTTAAAAAATATTTATTTTTATTTACTTACTCATTTTCCTCCACCAGGTCTTAGTTGCAACACATGGGAACTTCAGTCGTCATTGTGGCATGTGGGATCTTTAGTTGCAGCATGCAGGATCTAGTTCCCTGACCAGGAATCAAGCCCAGGCCCCTGGAAATGGAAGCACAGACTTTTAGTCCCTGGACCACCAGAGAAGTCCCTGTCTCTTTACTTTTAATATTAATATGCTTTATTTGTAGATGGACAGAAGTTAACATTTTTTGTAGTCAAATCTGCTAGTATTTTTATTTTATGGATTTAATCTTAGTGTTATGTTTAGGAAGAAATTCCCCACCTCAAAACCAGATCATTTCACTTGCACTTTATTTTGGTTCTTTTGTATTCTTATTGTTCTTCTTTTCTCCTTTGTTATCATTGTCTTCTTTACTACATAGATTTATTCTTTCAGGTATGTATTTTGGAGAGTGCAATATAATCTACCTCCAATAAATAAATGTATATATGTAATTGAGTCTCTTTCTAGATTGGCTAGTCTGCTGTATTTATCTATTTCCATATCAGTAATGTATAATTAATATATTTATTGAGCACTTAATGAGACTATTCTAAATGCTTCCATATATTAATTTAGTTAAGCCTTACAACAACTCTATGCAGTGGCAAATTTTTCATGAAACTAATGAAGTTTAAGTTTCAGGGCCCCTCATTTGCACAGACGTCATCCAAGAGTCTGAGAGGGGCCCTAGTTATTCACATTATGTTATGTTTTTGTAAAATTTGCAAAACAAAGTATTGATGAAAGTGAAAGAGGAGAGTGAAAAAGTTGGCTTAAAGCTTGACATTCAGAAAACTAAGATCATGGCATCCGGTCCCATCACTTCATGGCAAATAGATGGGGAAACAGTGGAAACAGTGGCTGACTTTAATTTCTGGGCTCCAAAATCACTGCAGATGGTGATTACGGCCATGAAATTAAAAGACATGCTTACTCCTTGGAAGGAAAGTTATGACCAACCTAGACAACATATTAAAAAGCAGAGCCTTTTCATGAAGATGGCGCCGAAGGCGAAGAAGGAAGCCCCTGCCCCGCCTAAAGCTGAAGCCAAAGCAAAGGCTTTGAAGGCCAAGAAAGCAGTGTTGAAAGGTGTCCGCAGCCACAAGAAAAAGAAGATCCGGACGTCACCCACCTTCCAGCGGCCCAAAACACTGAGGCTCAGGAGGCAGCCCAAATATCCTTGGAAGAGCGCCCCTAGGAGAAACAAACTTGACCACTATGCCATCATCAAATTCCCCCTCACCACCGAGTCAGCCATGAAGAAAATAGAAGACAACAACACACTGGTATTCATCGTGGATGTCAAGGCCAACAAGCACCAAATTAAACAGGCTGTGAAGAAGCTCTATGACATTGACGTGGCTAAGGTCAATACTCTGATCAGGCCTGATGGAGAGAAGAAAGCATATGGTCGACTGGCTCCTGACTATGATGCTTTGGATGTTGCCAACAAAATTGGGATCATCTAAACTGAGTCCAGCTGGCTAATTCCAAATATAAAAGTTTTCACTATGTAAAAAAGTAAAAATGAAAAAAAAATAAAAAGCAGAGATATTTCTTTGTCAACAAAGGTCCGTCTAGTCAAGGCTACGGTTTTTCCAGTGGTCATGTATGGATGTGAGTAGGAGTATAAAGAAAGCTGAGCGCAGAAGAATTGATGCTTTTGAATTGTGGTGTTTGAGAGTCCCTTGGACTGCAAGGATATCCAACCAGTCCATCCTAAAGGAGATCAGTCCTGGGTGTTCATTGGAAGGACTGATGCTAAAGCTGAAACTCCAATACTTTGGCCACCTCGTGCGAAGAGCTGACTCATTTAAAAAGACCTTGATGCTGGGAGAGATGGAGGGCAGGAGGAGAAGGGGACGACAGAGGATGAGATGGTTGGATGGCATCACCGACTTGATGGACATGGGTTTGGGTGAACTCCGGGAGTTGGTGATGGACAGGGAGGCCTGGCGTGCTGCAGTTCATGGGAACACAAAGAGTCAGACACAACTGAGCGAATGAACTGAATTGAACTGAACTGATCCTGTTAGAGGAAAAGCATAAATTTTCTGTTCTATCTCTAGAAAATGATGTTTCAAAGTTATTTTCATGCCAGGAGACAAGCAGTACCAAGACAAACTATAGGAAAAAATTATTATAAAAGTTTTTTTCAGTCAGTTACTTGATTTAAAAGATTATGTTATTTCCTGGAATTGTGCTATTTGTGATATTTGTCACCTTTTTAAAATGTGTGATTTCTTCCATAATAAGGCATAAAAGGAGGATATGGGAGAAATTGGAGTCATGGGGTTTTTTTTAATTTATTTTTTAATTGGAGTGAAATTGTTTTACAATGTTGTATTAGTTTCTACTGTACAGGGGGGTGAATTGGCTATATGTATACACATATCCCCTCCTTCTTGAGCCTTCCTGCCTTCCCCTCATCCCTCTAGAACACTGAGAGCACCAAGCTGAGCTCCCTGTGCTGTACAGCACCTTCCCACTAGCTATTTCACACATAGTAGTGTATAGAGGTCAGTGCTGCTCTCTCAGTTCATCTCACTGGAGTCTTACGTTATACTTCCTTTTCCACTGGTGTCTCATGTTTTACTTCCCTGTTTTTGGCTCTCAAAATATTAACATAAAGCAGGTTGGGAAGAACTGGAAAACATTTTCAAAAATAAATAAAACTGCAACACTTTAGGCATCCCCCCAAAGTGTGATTTCTTATTATTTTTTCTCATTATAAACAAATACTTTTCTACCAATTTTTCTAATAATTTCAAACATATAGAAAAGTTTGAAAGACTTGTGCAATTAAGAACCCATATACCCCAATTTTCTGATTTTGCATTCTTTTTCTTAAAAAGTACCCCCACACACACACACACACACAGACACCATTATATACAGTTCAGGTTCGTAAAACCAGGTCTACTCTTGACTCTATGGTATGACTTTTATTGATCTAGTAATAAATTGACAGTAAAGGAGACTAAAGTAGAGAGAGGTCAAGGCCAACAGTTGGACAATACATTGTCACATTGTCTTATTGCTATATACTATAGTGCCTATTAGATTTTGTATTATTTCAGCTTCATAACTCATTTTTTAAAAAATATTATTTGTTTTTAAATTTTGGGACTGTGCTGGGTCTTCATTGCTGCTCGGGCTTTTCTCTGGTTGAGGTACACAGGCTTCTCTTGTTGCAGAGCATGGGCTTTAGGGCACACAGACTTCAGTAGTTGCAGCATATGGGCTCAGTAGTTGTGGCTTCCAGGCTCTAGAGCACAGGCACCATAGTTGTGACACATGGGCTTAGTTGCTCCACGGCATGTGGGATCTTCCCAGACAAGGGATCAAACC
This sequence comes from Moschus berezovskii, assembly GCF_049115385.1. NCBI lineage: Eukaryota > Metazoa > Chordata > Mammalia > Artiodactyla > Moschidae > Moschus > Moschus berezovskii. The sequence goes on along the minus strand of NC_142480.1, from coordinate 44,919,920 downwards.
CTTGTCTCCTGCATTGGCTGCTGCTGCTGCTGCTAAGTCACTTCAGTCATGTCCGACTCTGTGCGACCCCACAGACGGCAGCCGACCAGGCTCCGCCATCCCTGGGATTCTCCAGGCAAGAACACTGGAGTGGGTTGCCATTTCCTTCTCCAGTGCATGAAAGTGAAAAGTGAAAATGAAGTCGCTCAGTCGTGTCCGACTAGTAACGACCTCATGGACTGCAGCCCACCAGGCTCCTCTGTCCATGCGATTTTCTAGGCAAGAGTACTGGAGTGGCTTGCCATTGCCTTCTCCGCCTGCATTGGCAGGCAGATTCTTTATCACTGAGCCACCAGGGAAGACCCCAGTAACTGTTGTTTTAAGCCACTACGTTTTGGACAGGTTTATTACACAGTAATAAAGAGCCAGAACAACACCCATGTAACTACCACTATATACATAACATTTCTGTTACCCTGGAAGGTTCCCTCATGCACCCTTTCATTCAACAACCCCCCAAAAGCTAAGTGCTATTCTGACCGCTAGCACCACATTAGTTTTGCTATGGTGAAGTTTGATATAAATAGAATCATGATATATTCTTTGTGTCTGGCTTCTTCTGCTCAACATGAAATTAATTCATATTATTTCAGTATTTGGGTTTGTTCTTTTTCATCCATTGTAGAAATATACCATTTATCCATTCTAGTACTGACCATCATTTGTTCATTTATTACGAATAAAGCAGCTATGCACATTCATGTACTTCTTTTGGTAGACAGAACTACTAATTTCTGTTGGATATATACCTAGGAGTGGAATGGCTAAGTCACAGGATATAGGTATGTTTAGTTTTAGTAGGGCGGTGGTTTTATTTTTTTTTAATTGAAGTGTAATTGCTTTACAACATGGTGATAGTTTCTGCTGTACAGCAATGTGAATCAGCTATCAGTTCAGTTCAGTTCAGTCACTCAGTTGTGTCTGACTCTTTGCGACCCCATGAATCACAGCACACCAGGCCTCCCTGTCCATCACCAACTCCCGGAGTTCACTCAAACTCATGTCCATCGAGTCGGTGATGCCATCCAGCCATCTCATTCTCTGTCGACCCCTTCTCCTCCTGCCCCCAATCCCTCCCAGCATCAGAGTCTTTTCCAATGAGTCAACTCTTCGCATCAGGTGACCAAAGTATTGGAGTTTCAGCTTTAGCATCAGTCCTTCCAATGAACACCCAGGACTGATCTCCTTTAGGATGGACTGGTTGGTTATCCTTGCAGTCCAAGGGACTCTCAAGAGTCTTCTCCAGCACCACAGTTCAAAAGCATCAATTCTTCGGCGATCAGCTTTTTCCACCATCCAACTCTCACATCCATACATGACCACTGGAAAAACCATAGCCTTGACTAGACGGACCTTTATTGGCAAAGTAATGTCTCTGCTTTTTAATATGCTGTCTAGGTTGGTCATAACTTTCCTTCCAAGGAGTAAGTGTCTTTTAATTTCATGACTGCAATCACCATCTGCAGTGATTTTGGAGTCCCAAAAAATAAAGTCTGACACTGTTTCCACTGTTCCCCCATCCATTTCCCATGCAGTGATGGGACCGGATGCCATGATCTTAGTTTTCTGAATGTTGAGCTTTAAGCCAACTTTTTCACTCTCCTCTTTCACTTTCATCAAGAGGCTTTTTAGTTCCTCTTCACTTTCTGCCATAAGGGTGTGTCATCTGCATATCTGAGATTATTGATATTTCTCCCGGCAATCTTGATTCCAGCTTGTGCTTCTTCCAGCCCAGCATTTCTCATGACGTACTCTGCATGTTCTTGCCTTGAGAACCCCATGAACAGTATGAAAAGGCAAAATGATAGGACACTGAAAGATGAACTCCCTAGGTCAGTAGGTGCCCAATATGCTACAGGAGATCAGTGGAGAAATAACTCCAGAAAGAATGAAGGGATGGAGCCAAAGCATAAACAACACCCTGTTGTGGAGGTGACCGGTGATAGAAGCAAGGTCCAATGCTGTAAAAAGCAATATTGCATAGGGACCTGGAATGTTAGGTCCATGAATCAAGGCAAATTGGAAGTGGTCAAACAGGAGATAACAAGAGTTATCTGAGAGAGTAGCATTGACATTCTAGGAATCAGTGAACTAAAATGGACTGGAATGGGTGAATTTAACTCAGATGAGCATTATATCTACTACTGTGGGCAGGAATCCCTTAGAAGAAATGGAGTAGCCATCATGGTCAACAAAAGAGTCCGAAATGCAGTACTTGGATGCAGTCTCAAAAACGACAGAATGATCTCTGTTCATTTCCAAGGCAAACCATTCAATATCACAGTAATCCAAGCCTATGCCCCAACCAGTGACGCTGAAGAAGCTGAAGTTGAACGGTTCTATGAAGACATACAAGATGTTTTAGAACTAACACCCAAAAAAGATGTCCTTTTCATTATAGGGGACTGGAATGCAAAAGTAGGAAGTCAAGAATCAGCTATAAATATACATATATCCCCTCCCTCTTGAGTCCCCTTCTCCCCTCCCCCATCCCACCCCCTAGGTAATCACAGAGCACCAAGCTGAGCTCCCTGTGCTACACGGAAGCTTCCCAGGGTGCTCAGTCATTCAGTCATGTCCGACTCTTTGCAGCTCCATGGACTGTAGCCCATCAGGCTCCTCTGGAGTGGGGTGCCACTTCCTACTCCAGGGGATTGAACTCATACCTCTTGCATCTCCTGCATTGGCAGACAGATTGTTGACCATTGAGCCACCTGGGAAGCCCCAGTATACACAGTTGTGTATATATGTCAATGCTACTCTCTCAGTTTGTCCCACCCTCTCCTTCCCTCGCTGTGTCCACATGTCCATTCTCTATGTTTGCATCACTATTCCTGCCCTACAAATAGGTCCATCAGTAGGATGGTGGTTTTAAAATATGCCCATGAATTCTTTGATACTGCTCCATAAAGGAAGGGTATGTGTGCCCCCTCCTTGCATTTGGACTGGTCTTAGCGACTCATTTCTAGTCAGTTGAATATAATGGATATGGCCCTGCATTTGCATGACTTTTGAGGCTAGGTCTAAAAAAATTATGCATCTCCACCTGGTTTTCTTGGGACAGTACCTCTGGGAAATTTCCAGCCAGAATTTCTCTAAATACTGTTCTGCCTCATTTTCATTCTCCTTGTAATAGTCCATTTTTTCATTCTGTCTCAGATGATTAATAGACACATACTCTTTTCTGTATTTTCTGTCCTTTTTTCTCTCTGTTTCAATTTGTACATCTTCTACTAACTTGCCTTCTAGTTATACTAGTCATCTGTTTTGCTGTGTCTAATTTGCTGTTAAACACAATTTGTTATAGTGCTTTTCCGGTCAAGAATCTCTGACTCTTTTTTCATGGATTCTAACTTTCTGGTGAAATTCTTCTCCATCATCTGTTTTCCTCATCATATTAATCATAGCTATTTCACAGTCCTTGTCTGATAAATCCAATAGAACTGACTGGATTTATCCATAGAACTGATTCTGTTATCCATAGAACTGATTCTGTTATCCATAGAACTGATTCTGTTGTCCATAGAACTTGCTGCTGCTGCTGCTAAGTCACTTCAGTCGTGTCCGACTCTGTGTGACCCCATAGACGGAAGCCTACCAGGCTCCCCTGTCCCTGGGATTCTCCAGGCAAGAACACTGGAGTGGGTTACTGATTTCTATTATCTCTTCTTTCTCCTTCTCTCTATTTTTTAACATGCCTCATAATTTTCATTTTTTTCCTGACAACATTGTAAAAAAAAAATGTTGAGTCTCTGGATGGTATACCTTTCTTCAAATAGGATTGAATTTCCTTGCAGCAGCTCCTACATATCACCGTGACCCTGTCAAAAGACTGGTTTTACGCTAGCTAGTTTTTTTCATATTACTAGCGTGTAACCCTTTCTTCTAGGGCATGTCCTTATGAGATCTCAATCTAATTACTAAGACCCTTTCATTTTAGTGGAGCTTGACCTAAAACGTCTGTCTCCCTAACACCGTAGCACATGTGAGGTCTCTACTTATCTCTTTTCTCTCAGCTGTTCTTGTTTCTCCTTGTACACGCACAACTGAGAAATTATCCAATAGCATGAAGTTAATTTATGTGACGATTTTGGGGTTCCCTTTGAGGAAGGGAAAATCTTCATAGTTCCCTCTTTTCGAGGACTCTGCTCCAACCTTGGCAGTTTCATAGTCTGTCTCTTGAATTCTTTCTGCTTAAGAAAGGGAAAGTCACTCAGTTGTGTCTAACTCTTTGCAACACCATGGACTGTAGCCCTCCAGGCGCCTCTGTCCATGGAATTCTCCAGGCAGGAATACTGGAGTGGGTTGCCATTTCCTTTTCCAGGAGATCTGGATCCAGGGATTGAACCTGGGTCTCCAACATTGCAGGCAGATTCTTTACCATCTGAGTCACTGGGAAAGATGTTTCTGCTTAAGAAACAAGCAATAAATTAGAAAATACCCTCAGGGAAAAAGCAGGAGTAAATCTCATGTGCTTCCCTTCTCTTTAGGACCCTAATCCCTCAAGTCTTATCTGCAAGATTTATTATTTACTGCTGACAAAGTCTCCTTGACCAAACTTCACTCAGGCTCCTCTGAGCCTCCTTCTCAACCGTCCCTCAGCTGTGGTCCCAGTCCTGTTTTTGGCCTGCCTAACTTAGTCTTGATAGTATATTAAAAAGCAGAGACATTACTTTGCCAACCAAGGTCCGTCTAGTCAAGGCAATGGTTTTTCCCGTGGTCATGTATGGATGTGAGAGTTGGACTGTGAAGAAAGCTGATCGCCGAAGAATCGATGCTTTTGAACTGTGGTGTTGGAGAAGACTCTTGAGAGTCCCTTATACTGCAAGGAGATCCAACCAGTCCATTCTAAAGGAGATCAATCCTGGGTGTTCATTGGAGGGACTGATGCTAAAGCTGAAACTCCAATACTTTGGCCACCTCATGCGACGAGTTGACTCACTGGAAAAGACTCTGATGCTGGGAAAGGTTGGGGGCGGGAGGAGAAGGGGACGACGGAGAATGAGATGGCTGGATGGCATCACCGACTCTGTGGACATGAGTTTGAGTGTACTCCGGGAGTTGGTGATGGACAGGGAGGCCTGGCGTGCTGTGATTCATGGGGTCGCAGAGAGTCGGACACGACTGAGCGACTGAACTGAACTGAACTGAACTTAGTCTTAGCAAGAATTCTCTGGTAATAAATAACTTAGTAAGAATGTCTGGGACTTCCCTGGTGGTCCAGTGGCAAAGACTCTGAACTCCCAATGCAAGGGGCCTGGGTTTGATTCCTGGTCAGGGAACTAGATCCCAAATGCTGCAACTAAGACCCTGTGCAGCCAAGTAAATTAAAAAAAATAAATATTTTTAAAGTATGTTGCTTAATTTCCACAATGTTATGAATTTCCCAGTTTTCTCTTTGTTATTAACTTCTAACATCATCTCTCTGTGGTCAGAGAAGACATAGTCCACATGCACCTGGGAAGAACGTGCATGCTGCTGTTGTTGAATGAAGTGCTCTGTATACGTCTGTCAGATCTAGTTGGTTTATTATGATAAGTCCTCTATTTCCTTACTCATCTTCTGTCTGGTTGCTCTGTCCATTACTGTGAGTGGGATATTGATGGCTCCAACTATTACTGTAAAGCCATCTATTTGTCCCTTCAACTCTGTCAGTTTTTGCTTCATAAGTTTTCAGCCATTATTTCTTCAAGTGTTCCCTCTGCCCCTTTTGCTCTCTTTTCTCCCTTTAGGATTCCCACAACACTGTCTGTTTAATGAGGGGCCATAATTTTCTTAAAGTGAAAGTGTTAGTCACTCAGTGGTGTCTGACTTTTTGCCACCCCATGGACTGTAGCCCTCCAGGCTCGTCTGTCCAAGGGATTTTCCAGGCAAGAATACTGGAGTGGGTTGCCATTTCCTTCTCCAGGGGATATTCCCAACCCAGGGATCAAACCAAGGTGTCCTGCATTGCAGGCAGATTCTTTACCATCTGAGCTGCCAGGCAAGTCCCTAGTTCTCTTAGGCTGTTTGCTTTTTTTTTCTCTGCTTTTCTTCAAGCTTTTTGCTTTCTGTTCCCTGCTTGATAATTTCTGTTGTCTTATCTTGAAGTTTGCTGATTCTTTTTATTTTTTCTGCTTGCTCAAATGTACCTTTAAATTCTTTTAGTGAATTTTTTATTTGAGTTGTTGTACTTTTCTGCTCTGGAATTTCTTTTTTGTTTCTTTTCAGGTTTCCTATCTCTTTATTGATACTTCCATTTTGTTCACCCATCATTTTCTTGATTTTATCCACATTTTCTTAAGTTCTTTGACCTTTAAAATAGTTGTTTTAAAGTCTGTCTAGTATATTTGCCATTAGGTCTTTTGTAGAAGTGGTTTCTTTCTACTGATTTTTTTGTTTTCATGGGTCAAACAAACATTTATTTCTTTGTATGACTTGTGATTTTGTTGTTGAACACTGGACATTTGAGTCTAGTAATATGGTAACTTTGGATATCAAATTCTCCATTTCCCCAGGGTTTTCTATTTTTTAAAGTAATTTTTTATTAATTTTATTTATTGATTTTATTTTTGCCTGCACTGGGTCTTTGTTGCTGCAAGCAGTCTTTCTCTAGCTGAGACAAGTGGGGGCTACTCTCTAGTTGCTGTGAGCAGGCTTCTCATTGCCATGGCTTCTCTTGTTGTGGAGCCTGGGCTCTAGATACTTGGGCTTCAGCAGTTGTGGCACCTGGGCCTAACTTCCCTGCAGCATGTGGAATCTTCCCGGAGCAGGGATCAAACCTGTGCCTCCTGCATTGATTGTTTTAAAATCTCTTTGCCAAGGACTTGCCTGAGGTGTAAGACTTAAGGTCTTCTCAGGCATTTTCTCTGCCGTTCCCTGGGCATGTATGGTCACTTTCTAATTTTTCCCATGTGTACAGCTGCTTTTTAATACACTAGTCTTTAATACCTGGTTCCAGAAAAGGGAAAAAGTGAAAATGAAGGAGGGGTGGGGAAGGGTGCTGGTCCTTTAAAACCCCTGGAAGTCACTTCAGCTAAAGCATCCTGCAGCAGTGGAGAGAGGTACCCCAACAATAGCTCCCCCTCTTTGTGCCTTTGTGTTCAGAAGCAGAAATCCTCTTGAGTACAGAGCCCCAATATTTGGAGGATAGGTGCCTTTTTGCCCTCCCTGACTCCTATAAGCTGTCGACTGAAAAAAAATCCACAATGTGAGAGTTGTGAGTTGTTTTATTTGGGGCAAAATGAGGGCTACAGCCCGGGAGACAGCATTTCAGAAGCTTGAGAAACAGCATTTCAGAAGCTTGAGAAACTGCTCCAAAGAGGCATGGTGGGGGGGCGGCGCGGTGGAGGGAAGGTCAGTATAGATGTGATTTTGGTGAAGGGAGGAATACATGCAATCAAGAACATGTATTTTGCAGAAGGTTACTGTTAGTCACGAGGCGTAGACGTCACCATGAAGGATTTTAGTGCTTTTCTAGATACAAGGAGAGGCAAGGACTGGGCTCATAGAATCATCTCCTGAAAATATCTGTCTGAAGACCTGTTCGGCCAGTTTCTCCCAGAGCACAGAGGGCCTCCTTTCCTGATCTCCACCCTGAATTCCGTTCAGGGGGTGTTGAACATCAGCAGCTGCAGTGGCTCATAATTTGATCCTTCCAGAGGTAGATGGCAAGTGCCATTGGTAGGTGACAGAGCTGTGCACTACCATGTGGCTGGTGGTGGAGGACGCGTGGGTGCTACTGTGCAAAGAGCTAAAGTTGATCAAAATCAACAGCAATTTGCTATCCAAATCTTCCCCTAGAAGTTACCAGCCTTCAACAGGTCCATTGTTCTAAAATAAGTACAGCAAACAGATTCTGCTAGTGAAATTGTTTACGTGGGAAGACAGACTCGTGGTGATCCGAACTCTGCTATCTTCCCAGAATCCTCGAATTCACTTATTTTTATTTTCAGTTTGGCCAAGAAGTGCTTTTGGCTATTCTTTGCACTCAATTTTTATCACATTCCACAAGCTTTGATAATGCAGTATCTTTATTTTTTCTATTAAATTATGATTTTATTGTCCCTTACCAGATACAAATGTTAGTTGCTCAGTCCTGACTCTTTGCGACCCCGTGGACTGTAGCCCTGCCAGACTCCTCTGTCCATGGCATTTCCCAGGCAAGAATACTTGCATTCCCTTCTGCAAGGGATCTTCCCGACCCAGGTATCGAACTTGGGTCTCCTGAATTGCAGACAGATTCTTTACCATGAGCCACCAGGGGAGCCCTAATTTACTTTGGTACCTTTGAGGGGTTTTGTTTCTTTTTTGAGATTTAGAATACGGTCAATTTTGGTAATTCAAACACATTTTAAAAAGAAGAAGAAAAGGAAAAAGAATCCCTGATCTATACAAATACCAAAAATAGAGGCAGAAGAGGGAGGAGGAAAGAGGGAGGCTGTTAGACGTAGAAGGGCTCCACGCTTGCTCCCAGTATTACCATAGGAACAGTGCCCCTCTGGAGGGGTGACTTCGAGGATTCCTAGAGAGGGGTCCACGTGAAATCACCTTCTCCCTTCTCACGACCTTTCTTGGCCATGCCCTCCGCCCCCTCCCCTTCCAGACGTGAAACTCCCAGGAGGAGAGCCTAGGAACTCGTCCTGGATACAAGTGGGAGGCGCTGCAGTTGGTGAGGAGGGGCCTGAGGGAAGGAAGGGGCCAGCGTTTCATCACCGGTAGAACTCCCACCTCCGGGAGCGCTGGGCACCTCGCAAAGGGTACCGCCCCCGGCAGGCCTCGCTGGAGCGGCCCCGCGGCGGGGACGCGCCTCCGCCGCCCAGCCCCGCGGCGGGGACGCGCCTCCGCCGCCCAGCCCCGCGGCGGGGACGCGCCTCCGCCGCCCAGCCCCGCGGCGGGGACGCGCCTCCGCCGCCCAGCCCCGCGGCGGGGACGCGCCTCCGCCGCCCAGCCCCGCGGCGGGGACGCGCCTCCGCCGCCCAGCCCCGCGGCGGGGACGCGCCTCCGCCGCCCAGCCCCGCGGCGGGGACGCGCCTCCGCCGCCCAGCCCCGCGGCGGGGACGCGCCTCCGCCGCCCAGCCCCGCGGCGGGGACGCGCCTCCGCCTCCGCGGGGACGCGCGCCGGGCTGCTCGGGGAGGGGCCGGCGGAGGCGCGCGGCCTCCGGAAGCGCCTTTCCCGGAAGGTAGGGAGGCGGCGCCGGCCTCGGCGATGGCGGTTGGGCGGCGGTACGGCTCTCTCTAGCCCGCGGAGCCGCGCCGCTGGAGGATGGCCTCGCTCGGACCAGCAGTTACGGGCGAGCAGGTCCCGGGGGCTGAAGCGGAGCCGGGCGCCGCGGGGCCGCCGCCGTCGACTTCCTCTCTAGGGCCCCTGCCGCCCCTGAAGCGGGAGCCGCTGTACAACTGGCAGGCGACCAAGGCGTCGCTGAAGGAGCGTTTCGCCTTCCTCTTCAACTCGGAGCTCCTGAGCGATGTGCGCTTCGTGCTGGGCAAGGGCCGCGGAGCCGGCGGCGGCGGCGCTGCCGGGGGCCCGCAGCGCATCCCGGCCCACCGCTTCGTACTGGCGGCGGGCAGCGCCGTCTTCGACGCCATGTTCAACGGCGGCATGGCCACCACGTCGGCCGAGATCGAGCTGCCCGACGTGGAGCCCGCCGCCTTCCTGGCGCTGCTGAGGTGAGGGCGGCCGCCGGGCCATGACTTTGGGCGAGGCGCTGCTTATCCCCCGGCCTCAGTTTCCTCCCGCATCGGTGATGCTCGGGGAGGTCGAAACCGACATTGGTCAGTCAGGACGGCTGCCCGCCTGTCGTTAGCGTAAATACTAGTGTCTGGGGCCCAGGAGCGTGTGTTTTCCCGTTTCCAGTAGCGGGGTTTTGCCCAGGTTAGGGAATTAGGGACGTGATGAGAACAGAACAGAGTTTGGGTTAGGTCGCCCTGATGGCCTATTTGCGGCGTTTTAGGTTTTTGTTGGGGGAGAGGGGTAGATTCGGAGTCTTGGAAAACCGATGACCTTTTCATTTTATTTATTTTTAAAATTTCTGACTCGACTCTTTTTTCATTAATATTAGTTGTCATGATCCAGGAAAGTAAACGCCCAAACAAGTAAGTTTGGTTCTAGTTAGCTTGCATTCCTGCGGACAAGATTATGTTTGCTAAAAAAAAAACAATCTCCCTATGAGTGTTAGAATAGGCTTTTTGATTATGTGAGGATAGAAGATTGACTTCTGATTAATATTATTTAATGAAGGGAGCTAGTAGTCTGGCATTATTAGCTGTTATTCACAAAAGTTCATTTAGGAAGGGGACGACACTGGAAAAGACTGATGCTGGGAAAGGTTGGGGGCGGGAGGAGAAGGGGACGACAGAGAATGAGATGGCTGGATGGCATCACCGACTCTGTGGACATGAGTTTGAGTGAACTCCGGGAGTTGGTGATGGACAAGGAGGCCTGGCGTGCTGTGATTCATGGGGTCGCGGAGAGTCGGACACGACTGAGCGACTGAACTGAACTGTTCTTTTATACAGTTTTACTAATGAGACCGAGGCCCAGAGAAGTCAAGTAACTTGACGGAGGTAACAGAGCCAGCCCATACCAGAGACCATGTGTGTTTCATTATGAAATGGTTTTAGCTGCCTGAATAGAATGTATTGTTAAAGCAGCAGTCTTGGATGGACTGAGGCATAACAGGTAGGTCAGGGAACAGATAAGTTCTCCACAAAAGCTCACAGCTCACTCAGGAAGATCAGTAGGAAATGGAATACAAAGTTAACACAGGTAGAAAAGTAATACCAAAATCCCATTAAAAAATGAATAAAGGACAGGATAGATAATTTAGGGAAGAAAAAATATAATTAGCAGCCAGTGTTTAACCTCATCAGCAATTAAAGAAGTGCAAATTAAAAGTATAGTACTTTTCCTCTTCTTACAAACCCTCCAGTTTTTTTGTTTTTTTTAGGGAAGATAACATCTGGCAAGCCCTTTCCGACAAAGATGGTAGGAAAACAGTTTGGCATTGTAGATTGTTTTCCCCACAGGTAGGAAGTATTCAAGTACTGAAAATGTTCCACACAAAAATATTTAAGCAGGACTATTTATAGTCGTGAGGAAGTAGTGTAGCAGAGGGAATGGTTTTAACAGTGATAGGTCTATCTGATGGCATGTGGTGCAGCTGCTAAGGAGGGCACCGAAACCCACTCCAGTATTCTTGCCTGGAGAATCCCATGGACAGAGAGGAGTTTGGTGGGCTGTGGTCCATAGGGTTCTAGAGAGTTGACTGAAGTGACTTAGCAGGAGTGCAGCTACTAAGTATGATAGTCATGAAGACTAGATAATAACATTATTGTGAAAAAAAATGTGTATAATTAGCATTTGAAACAGTGCTCACCGTAATTAAAAACTGAGAAAAGAAACAGCAAAGAGATACTTAGAGAAAGGGAGAGAGGAAATATACCGAAATGCTAATAAAGTTGTGTTGGAGTGGCAGGATGGTGTTGACTTGATTTTCATTTGTTTCTTACATGTTTTGTAATTTAGTTCAGTTACATTTATAAAAGGGAAAAAAAACAACAACTCAAAATCTACTATCTAGATCATTTTGGGGTTTGAAGTTGACTGGGAGCATTGGTTCTACTTCATTAGATTTTCTAAATTGGAAGTACTTTTTAATGAATTGTTGGTTCACCTTCATTGTAAATCATCTGTTAAATTCTTAATTCTCTCCCTCCCTCCTTAAAATATTGTAATGTTTTCCAATGGGACCTTGAGAGCATATTTAATACTCTCCCTGAATCTGATATTGGCTACGTTTGAGAGCCACTGATCTAAATATTGTTGGATAGCTTTTTCTCTTAAAAAATATAGAGATTGCCAGGATAAGAATGTAGAGAGAAAATGCTGGTTTCATATTTTCACTGAAACTGTTAGTCAGTCCGTTGTTTCCCACGAATAGAAAATAAGTGAATTCATCTGAGTCCTTGAAATTTTTCTAGTTTCAGTATGGTCAATGTATTTATACTTCTTCAGGCTCTAGTCATTGTTTTATTCTGAAAGTGATCTCTGGACTGATTTTTAAACTTAGGTTATTGACTGATTGTGAAGCAAAGATGTTGTGCTTACCTATTGTGTGACAAAAAGATGTCTCATGGTACTTGCTGAGTAAGGTTGAAAAGCAGCTTAGCTTGGGCATACTTTTATGTTTACAACTTGAATTAAACATTACTTAAAGACTGAGCGACTGAACTGAACTGAAAGGCTTTTGAACTTGAGTTTGAAGCACTTTAAGAAACTGCTCATTTTGATCTGCCAGATCAAGTGAACTTAGTTGTTCATTTGAGAAACACTGCCTTCCTCGTACTGTTTTAGATATTGGATACAGCAGTGAGCAAGAGGAAGTCCCTGCCCTTACAGAGTTAATCGTCTAGTAGGGAGAAACAAAGACAAAATGTCAAGTACAAATAAGTGTTTTAAGGAAAGATGATCAACCTGTGGGAGAAGGATCATTCATAGCAAGGAAAAACATGTTTAAGGCCCAAAATGACTCCTGTTAGACAAACTGCAAGAGTAAACCAGTGTGATCTGAACAGATAGAATAAGGGGGAAATGGTAGAAGATGAGGTCAACAAGATAGGCTGGCCAGGATTGTGCAGAGCTGTAGAGCCCATGGAAGGACTTGGATTCCCCCTGTCTATGGTGGGAATCCTTTGAAGGGTTTTGAACAGGGAGTTGATAGGAAAAGTGAAAGTGTTAGTCACCAAGTAGTGTCCCATTCTTTGTGGCCCCACCAGGACTGCATAGCCGGCCAGGCTTGTCTGTCCACAGAATCAGGGGTTGCCTGATCTGGTTTAAAAACTCCTTCTGGCAGTTGTTTGGAGATTAGACTGTGGAAGGAGTAAAAGGAGTAGGTGACAGCTGTTCCACAGGTTCTGTCTTCAGCTGTTGCCTTCCTTTCTCCCATTAACCTATGGTGCTACATACTACCCCAGCAGTACTGTGAAACTTTTACTCAACCCAAACCCAGTTTCCAACTGGACAGTCACAAATGAGTGTCTATTTAGTACACATGCAGATGGACTGTCAACAATAAAACTATCTTAACACTTAATGAGTGCTTGCCATGTTCTGCTTACTGTTGTTCCTAAGCACCTTGTGTGAACCCAAATTTCAGAACAATCTTTGAGGCAGGCACACTTCATATGTCCTGTCTCAGGCAGCTTTTGTCATAATAATGCTATAAAGCACCCCAAAAATCAGGGGCTTAGAAAAACAATCGTGTATCCTTCCTCTGAATATTCTTGTTATGTGGGTCTGTTGGGGATGATTCAGGTGGGCTTGGCTCCAGGCTGCAGTTTGGTTCCATTATGTTCCATTTGTTTCTCATCCTGTGTGGACCAATCTTGAAGGTTCTATTTAATTCTCTTAATTATTTTTTGGCATTGCTTCAAACAGATCACACTGCCTTTAGACTCAGATCACTTCATTCTTCACGCTGTTAACAGTTATCTCACTGATATCTAGACATTATCACAGGACTCCCCTGAATCTCTTAATGACTTCTTTTTGTGTATGGGATGCATTTAAACATTTTAGCTGATATACAGGACCTTTATGATTTTATATCTCTTCCTCTTCCTCTCCATCTACTGAGTACCCCAGTTCTGCTGATGGTCTTTTTCTTATTTTAATACTTGCCTTCTAACACCTCCTTGCCTTTGTACTTCTTTGTCTGCCTAGAAGGTTTACACACTTAATTATTACCCTTCAGATATACTTGAGGCTTTATCTTGTTATGAAATATCACTGCCAGCAGATTTGCGCTTTACCTCATGTAATGTCTTGCATCAAGTTTTTTATGTTGCTATAGAACAAGCCACTCCAACACTTACTGGCTTAAACATAGTCTTATTATCTTTCACAGCTGTGTGAGAGGTTTTTCTAGCATATTCTTCAGGTCTCCCATGCAGTCAGAGTCCGGTAGCATTTGGGGCAAGGGTCATCTGGAGGTTTGATTCAGATTATGGTTTGGCTGAGCCTTTCTAAGACTCCTGCAGCTGATCTTTGCAAGGTTAGCCTGACTTCCCGGTGAGTAGCAGGCCATGGCTCCTGAAAGCACAAAAATAGAGCTTCTGCATCCTCAGAGTTTAGGCCCCAGGCTGGCATAGTGTTACTTCTGCCACGTTTTGTTGATTAAAGGGAATCAAACAGGACGAACCCAGATTCATTATGGGACAGTTCTGTGTAAAGGTCAGCGATCAAAGAAAGCATGATTTATTGGGGCCATCTTTAGAGATTAGTTATCAAATCATGCCTAATGTATAATGCTGTTATAATTATGATATTGCTTTTTAATCATTTTATTACCAAATCATGAGCTTTTTCTGGGCAGTGTTGTCTGTGTTTGTATTTCTAGGACCTGTCTATTATTATTTAGCCCTTAGTAAATGTTTTTGAGTAAAATGAATGAAGCAGTAGAGACACAGTTTCTTGTACATAATCTTATGATTTTTCTAATCTACAAAGAAGTTTGTACCTTAGTCGTTTAATTTTTAAATTGGATTAAATGTAACCTAAGTTACCGTGAACTTCCAGATGTTCAAGCTGGTTTTAAAAAAGGCAGAGGAACCAGAGATCAAATTGCCAACATCTGCTGGATCATTGAAAAAGCAAGAGAGTTCCAGAAAAACATCTATTTCTGCTTTATTGACTGTGCCAAAGCCTTTGACAGTATGGATCACAGTAAACTGTGGAAAATTCTCAAAGAGATGGGAATACCAGACCACCTGACCTCTCGAGAAACCTATATGCAGGTCAGGAGGCAACAGTTAGAACCGGACATGGAGCAACAGACTGGTTCCAAATAGGAAAAGAGGTGTGTCAAGGCTGTATATTGTCACCCCGCTTATTTAACTTATGTGCAGAATACATCATGAGAAACACTGGGCTGAAAGAAGCACAAGCTGGAATCAAGATTGCTGGGAGAAATATCAATAACCTCAGATATGCAGATGACACCACCCTTATGGCAGAAAGTGAAGAGGAACTCAAAAGCCTCTTGATGAAAGTGAAAGAGGAGAGTGAAAAGGTTGGCTTGAAGCTCAACATTCAGAAAACGAAGATCATGGCATCTGGTCCCATCACTTCATGGGAAATAGATGGGGAAACAGTGGAAACAGTGTCAGACTTTATTTTTTTGGGCTCCAAAATCACTGCAGATGCTGATTGCAGCCATGAAATTAAAAGACGCTTACTTCTTAGAAGGAAAGTTTTGACCAACCTAGACATCATATTAAAAAGCAGAGACATTACTTTGCCAACAAAGGTCCATCTAGTCAAGGCTATGGTTTTTCCCGTGGTCATGTGTGGATGTGAGAGTTGGACTGTGAAGAAAGCTGATCGCCGAAGAATTGATGCTTTTGAACTGTGGTCCTGGAGAAGACTCTTGAGAGTCCCTTGGACTGCAAGGAGATCCAACCAGTCCATCCTGGGTGTTCATTGGAAGGACTGATGCTAAAGCTGAAACTCCAGTACTTTGGCCACCTCATGCAAAGAGTTGACTCACTGGAAAAGACTCTGATGCTGGGAGGGATTGGGGACAGGAGGAGAGGGGGATGACAGAGAATGAGATGGCTGGATGGCATCACTGACACGATAGACATGAGTTTGAGTGAACTCCAGGAGTTGGTGATGGACAGGGAGGCCTGGCGTGCCGTGATTCATGGGGTCGCAAAGAGTCGGACACAACTGAGTGACTGAACTGAAGTTATATTTTGGAAAGCCATTCATCTTCAGGAAAAAAAGCAGAAAATGTTTGATGACCTGTAATTATTTCTCTGTGCTCTTGTTCTTAGAGTTAGTGTATTAGGAACGTTAATTTTAAAATGCAAAGTACTGTAGTAATATGTTTAATTTTAAGTTATAATTTGTAAATATTGGCTTACAGAGTTTTTTTGAATTGCAGCAGTGTTAGTAATTAATTAAAATGTGGGGAAACATGTATGTAAAATATGAATCAAAGTGATTCTTGGATTTTTAAGTAGCCTTTTTTCTTACTGGAAATGAAAATGATTTCCCTGTCAACAGCTAGAAACTTGTACTGAGCTGTGTAGTTGGCTAACGTGTATTTATTAAATCTTTGCCAGGTGCCCATACTGAGCCTGGTGCTGTAGGAAAGATATGGGAAAAAATATAAGAAACACAGAGTTCCCTTTCTTACAGTTTATATTCTGGTATCTATTTATAACTTACATTGCTCCGAAAACAATTTAAAATGTCTAACAAGAAACACAGAGGTAAGAAATAAAGCAGTCAAGATGAAGCTAATATAAAAATGCATGCTATACATACTCTACAGACTTAACTTTGATCGTTTTAGCAACTGTTACCAAAAGGGAAAGCTGGCCAGTCAGTTACAGTTCACAGTGTTTGTCAGATTACAAAAGGCCAACTGCTTAAGAGATGCACAACTCTTATCTGATGATAAGAGCAGTTAAAAAAATTCCTGATGCCGTCCCATCATAAAGAAGGCATTACTGAGATGAATAGTGTCCTTAATCTATGGCTTTAGATATAAATATAGGTGTTTCAAGCCAAAGGTATATTACCAAGCTATAGTTTCAGTTCAGTCGCTCAGTTATGTCTTACTCTTTGCGACCCCATAGACTGCAGCAATCCAGGTTTCCTGGTCCTTCACTACCTCCTGGAGTTTACCCAAACTTATGTTCATTGAGTCGGTAATGCCATCCAACCATCTCATCCTCTGTCGTCCCCTTCTCCTCCAGCCTTCAATCTTTCCCAGCATCAGGGTCTTTTCCAATGAGTCAGTTTTTTGCTTCAGGTGGCCAAAGTACTGGAGCTTCACCTCAGTCCTTCCAATGAATATTCAGGACTGATTTCCTTTAGGATGGACTGGTTGGATCTCCTTGCAGTCCAAGGGACTCTCAAGAGTCTTCTCCAACACCACAGTTCAGAAGCGTCAATTCTTTGGCACTCAGTTTTCTTTATAGTCCAACTCTCACATCCAAACATGACTACTGGAAAAACCATAGCTTTGACTAGATGGACCTTTGTTGACAAAGTAATGCCTCTCTGCTTTTTAATATGCTGTCTAGGTTGGTCATAGCTTTTCTTCCAAGGAGCAAGCAGCTTTTAATTTCATGGCTGCAGTCACCATCTGCAGTGATTTTGAAGCCCAAAAAAATAAAAGTCTCTCACTATTTCCCTGTCTATTCCCATGAAGTGATGGGACTGGGTGCCATGATCTTAGTTTTCTGAATGTTGAATTTTAAGCCAACTTTTCCACTTTGCTCTTTCACTTTCATCAAGCTCTTTAGTTCTTTGCCCTCTGCCATAAGGGTGGTGTCATCTGCATATCTGAGGTTATTGATATTTCTCCCAGCAATCTTGATTCCAGCTTGTGCTTCATCCAGCCTGGCATTTTGCATGATGTACTCTGCACATAAGTGAAATAAACAGGGTGATAATATACAGCCTTGATGTACTTCTTTCCTGATTTGGAACCAGTCTGTTTTTCCATGTCTGGTTCTAACTGTTGCTTCTTGATTCTTGACCTGCATCCAGATTTCTCAGGAGGCAAGTAAGGTGGTCTGGTATTCCCATCTCTTGAAGAATTTTCCATACTTTGTTGTGATCCACACAGTCAGAGGCTTTGGCAGAGTCAATAAAGCAGAAGTAGATGTTTTTCTGAAACTCTTGCTTTTTCAGTGATCCAGTGGATGTTGGCAATTTGATCTCTGGTTCCTCTGCCTTTTCTAAATCCAGCTTGAACATCTGGAAGTTCAGTTCACGGTTCACCTACTGCTGAAGCCTGGCTTGGAGAATTTTGAGCCTTACTTTGCCAGCGTATGAGATGAGTGCAATTGTGCAGTACTTTGAGCATTCTTTGGCATTGCCTTTCTTTGGAATTGGAATGAAAACAGACCATTTTAGTCCTGTGGCCACTGCTGAGTTTTCCAAATTTGGCATATTGAGTGCAACACTTTCACAGCATCATCTTTTAGAATTTGAAATAGCTCAACTGGAATTCCATCACCTTCACTAGCTTTGTTCATAGTGATGCTTCCTAAGGCCCACTTGACTTTGCATTCCAGGATGTCTGACTTTTGGTGAGTGGTTATCTGGGTCATGAAAGGCAATTTGAATGTAGTTGTGGGCCATATGTTAGTGACTTAATCGTGACCGACTCTATGTAGCCCTGTGGACTACAGCCCACCAGGCTCCTCTGTCTATGGGATTTTCCAGGCAAGAATACTGACGTGCCTTGCCATTCCCTTCTTCAGGGAATCTTCCCGACCTTGGGATCAAACCCAGGTCTCCTGCATTGCAGACAGGTTCTTTACCACTGAGCCACCAGGGAAGTCCTGTGGGCCATATAGTATAGTCTAAAAACACAATTCTTTGGTTCCTGGAATGTTCTTCCTACCATTCTAAAGGAGATCAATCCTGGGTGTTCATTGGAAGGACTGATACTAAAGCTGAAACTCCCAACACTTTGGCCACCTCATGCGACGAGTTGACTCACTGGAAAAGAGTCTGATGCTAGGAGGGATTGGGGGCAGGAGGAGAAGGGGACAACAGAGAATGAGATGGCTGGATGGCATCACCAACTCAATGGACATGAGTTTGAGTGAACTCCAAGAGTTGGTGATGGACAGGGAGGCCTGGCGTGCTGTGATTCATGGGGTCGCAAAGAGTCGGACACAACTGAGCGACTGATCTGACTGACTGACTGACTGACCCTCTTTTCATGTTTTGGATCTCAAGTAGAAGTTCTTGTGAGAACCTTTTCCAGCTCTTTTTGTCAGGGACCCCAATTATAGATTGTTACAGAACCATGTACTACAATTTTGTGGAACTGGTTTCCTTAAGCTTGAATCTATTCAAACAGTGGTAATAAAGGCCCCACATCTCAGCTCTATAGTTTATAACTCTAGTAAATTTTTGCTTGAAAACAAACTAAGACAGATATGAAGACTTCTTCCTGTCTCTCCCTTAAAAACTTAATCGGTTTCTCATTTAAGAAGGGAATTAAGCATGTTGTTAGCCTTCTGTCTGTTCCAGTTAAAATGACTATAGAGAAATACAAAAGAAAGAAACCCATTACAGTGAAGACAAAAAAGGGAGAGAGGTTGGAAGCCAGTGTAGAAAAGGGACAAGGCAGTGTTGATAATGAAGTGTAGTGGTTGGAGCCCAGAATCCAGAGAAGGAGGAGCTGTGGTGGAGGTGGGGGCTCTCTTTCCTGGCTGAGCCCCAGCATGGCTCTAGGTTGAGAGCTGGTGGTGAGCAAGGTGAAATGAGAAGGTCATCCCCTCAACCAACTCTTGTATGCTAACCATCACACACCACCACCACCCCCTGCCCCTGCCCCCCCTCCACAATAGCTGACAGACTCCTCTTCACATAAACTAGACAAACTACCTGGGGAGAACTAGGATGCTGGCTTATCTTAGGGAATTCAGGGTAATGGCATTGAAAGGGGTGGAGGAGGTATCTGACCTAAAGGCTGCTTTCCCACTCTCAGGTAAGGTGTCAGTCAACAAGCCTCCCACATACACAGCTCCCCACCCACCTCTCCATTTTGGAGAAAGTTTTAACTAGAAAGCAGTCCTACTTACACAACAGCAAAGAAAACACACTGGCTACTGGAATGGTCACTGGAGATAATCATTAAACTTTTGACGTATAAGGAAAATTAGAATATGAATGATAAAGACCAAGAACAGCTGGTCCTCAAGGAAGCAGGTAATTCAGAGAACAGAAAGGAACTTTTAAAACTTGGAGACGGAGAACATTTTTCGCATCCATAAAAATGAGACATGGTACTGTGGAGTTAAAAAAAAATAATACTCAAGAAGCAAGAATTCTTAGAAATTTAACTGTGTGATTGCTGGGGGAAAAATAGAAGGGCTGGAACACTTGAAATCTTGTGAAATACAGAGGAAAATAGCAGAGATAAAAAATGAAGCAGTATAAAAATAAATAGCTAATGTTTACTAAGTATTTGTGTGTATTTTAACTGGTACTAATCCTCATCAGAGCATTATGAAGAAGATACTGTTGTTCACATCTCTTAACAGAGAGGAGCACAATGATAACTTGTTTAAAGTCATGTAACTAGCAAGTGATAGATAGAACAGATTCAAACTCAAGCGATCTCTTCT
Organism: Moschus berezovskii; assembly: GCF_049115385.1. Lineage (NCBI taxonomy): Eukaryota > Metazoa > Chordata > Mammalia > Artiodactyla > Moschidae > Moschus > Moschus berezovskii. The sequence continues at coordinate 44,899,736 of NC_142480.1, read as the reverse complement.
TGAGTCCAGGCAAATTAAGAGAGCTCCCACCTGACTGGTCTGAGAGTCTAACACTGAAAGCAGTCAGAACCCAGAAATGGTGTGTTATGGTAGACAGCTCTTGTGTTTCCTCAGCCTGTTTCCCCATCTTTAAAATTCAGGTAGCAGCGCCTCCCTTCCTTGTGAGAGGATTAAATGAATTGGCATCTCTCACATGATAGAGACTCAACAAATGCTAATTTTCCCTCCTCTTTTTATTCATCCCCCTACCCCTGACTATAAGAGACTTAAGGCTTTTTTTAATTCTGTGCACTCATCACTAAATGGCATGTATCGTTAAGTGAATATTATGAGGGTGATACAGATGGCTGGCTTGAAAGGTTTTGGAAAAATGTTTGAAAACTGTAATCTTGAAAAACAGCAACCTTCACTTTTGCACCTGAGTTGTAAGGGAGTCGCTCAATTGTGTTCGACTCTGTGAGCCGATGGACTGTACCCCACCAGGCCTCTCTGTCCATGGGATTCTCCAGGCAGGAATACTGGAGTGGGTAGCCATTCCTTTCTCCAGGGGATCTTCCCTCCCTACCCAGGGATCAAACCCAGGTCTCCTGCATTACAGGTGAATTCTTTACCATCTGAACCACCAGGGAAGGATGGGAGTGAATAGCTTCCATTGGAAGTAGTTGTAAGGATAATGATCTTATTGGAGGGGTGCCAGCATTTGGTTAAAGTGGAAGTTGGGGGATGTAACCAGCTAGAATTTGATCTTGGGCGGTGATTCTGGCCACTAGAATAGAGAAATTGAAAAGCAGAGGGAAGGGATATGAACTAGAACCTCCTTTCCTCACTCACTGTACTGTATAGTGTTCTGAAAGATATTCATGGGCTTTCAAGTGTTCTAAGTCTTAATTCGTATTGCTAAAATAAAATACTTGTTCTCAATGCCTTATTTCTCCAGCACCCTCAGCTGCTCTGAGTGTAACTGAGAATTGGGCAGTAAGCTCAAGGGTCTCTGAGGAACCGCAGAGGAACTAAAATGAATATGCAGTAGCTTCAGTATAATTCAGCAGGAACTGCCCAGGCCTTCTCTGAGATTCTTATCCTTTATGTGCACTTCTAGGAATCTGATTTATCTAGTAACAGGTAGAATCAGCTCCTGAGGCGATGGGTAAGGTGGTTTGATAGTATTTCGAGAGAAAATTGGACCTATATACCCAAAAGCACATAGCAATATGGGGTCATTTAAGATATCATTAAACTTTTATTCTTCTGAACCCCCGTACTCTAGTCTTTGGTCATAATGCTAATTCTGGAATAATAAGGAAAGGTTAAAAGATGCCCAGAATAAGAAGACACCATCATCAGGAAATAAATGGCTGGTTTGACATTTAGAGATGTGAACTTAAGCTGTCTGCAAGTTTGCTTAAGTAAACATTTTTTTATGAAGAAGAGAGAAAGCTACTATGGAGTGCTAAAAGGCCTTTAAAAATTTGGCTTGAAGACTTTAGTCTCTATAAATGGAGACTGCCTACCTCTCAGGATTGACTCAGAATAAAATGAGGTGATGTATGTGCAAATAACCCTGGAAAGTCTGATGTGCTTTTCAAGTTTTTTTTCACTTTGCTCATTATCTTTTCAAATATTCCTCAGAGACTTAACTCCAATGGATTGCTTGTCTAAAACCCTCCTGACTGTGTCTTCAATTTCTACTTGCTTCCCAGATTTCTATATTCAGATGAAGTTCAAATTGGCCCAGAAACAGTTATGACGACTCTTTATACAGCTAAGAAGTACGCAGTTCCAGCCTTGGAAGCGCATTGTGTGGAATTTCTCACCAAACATCTCAGGGCAGATAATGCCTTTATGTTACTTACTCAGGTAAGTTGATGTAGCTAAGGTATGTATCTTTTAACTTTAAAAGTTGGGTTTAACTGTATATGAATATTTAATATTTCCTGGAGAATTAGTCTGAGATCATTATTTTAAAGCATGTGAAATCTTCTGATTTCATTGAGGGAAATATATCAGGTTCATATGATTTTAGAATAGAAAAACTATAGAGTTAATGTATCATATAGGTGAAGAAACTGAAGAAAGTGTTAGTCACTTAGTTGTGTCTGACTCTTTGAGACCCCACGAACTGTAGCCCATAAGGCACCTCTGCCCGTGGAATTCTCCAGGCAAGGATACTGGAGTGGGTTGCCGTTCCCTTCTGCAGGGGATCTTTCTGACCCAAGGATCAAACTCAGGTCTCCTGCATTGCAGGCATCGCAGGCAGGTTCTTTACCGTCTGAGCCAAGCCTTATGTAAATAGAGTGTTTAATCTCTGTAAAGTTATATATGTGTTTAGGATTGGAGTTGAGATTAGTGTCCAGCGTTGTTTCTGCTGTGATTGAGAGTATGAGAGTGTGAAGCTTTCTGGACCTTAGTGCTCTATTTTTGTTGGGTCTGAAATTAACATTGAGTATTTCAAGTCCAGAGCAGTTGTAAGATTTACTGTATTCTGTCAGCTTGGTGACCCACTTCTGGAGGGTTTAGAATTTATTTTTATTTTTGAACACCAAAAGCATTTTGTATTGGGGTATAGCCAATTAACAATGTTCTGATACTTTCAGGTGAACAGTGAAGGGACTCAGCCATAGGTATACATGTATCTATTCTCCCTCAAGCTCCCTTCCCATCCATATTGGCACATAACATTGAGCAGAGTTCCATGTGCTATATAATAGGTTTTTGTTGGTTATCCATTTTTAATATAACAATGTGTACATGACTTTTCCAGAGTCCTTAACTGTACCTTCCCCCTGGCAACCATGAGTTCATTTTCTAAATCTTTCTGTGAGTCTCTTTCTGTTTTGAAAGTAAGTTTATTTATATCATTTCTTTTTTGATTCTACATGTAAGAGATGTCATATGATATTTTGGAGAAGTTAAAATTTAAGAATATTCTTTAACACTTATGAAAGTTTTCAACGAGTATACTATAAATACAGAAAAGTGTACATGTCATACGTGTGTAGTCTGAATGTTTACATACTGAACACATTTATGGAACCATTAACCAGTCCTCAATATATGCTATTTAGCACTTGTTAAATGCCTATAATCTGAGCTTTATACTTGAGATATAAGTAAATCGATTTTTTTCTTCTTAGACAATGTAATGATACCCTTTTACAAATTGTTTAAAAAAAATCCCAAGCTGGTCTGTAACTCAGTACCAGGGGATGAATTGTGTCCCAGAATTCACGTGTTGAAATTTTAATCCCCAGGACCAGCAGAATGTGACCTTACTTGGAGATAGGGTCTTTACAGAGGTGAGAGCGTTAAAATGAGAGGGGGGGAAATGTCTAAGCTGATAATATGTAATCCTGTTGAATATTAGTAGTAGAAATAATCTTGGATATTCGTTAGCTTAACCCTCTCATTTTCCAAATGAAAAAACTAAAACCTGGCTAGTTAACTACCTGCCCATAGTCTCACAACAGGCTGGGTGAAGTCAGATTTGTTTCCCATTGTACATCCATTCTGTCACATCACAAATGATTGATGATACTTTTTTTTTTAATCTTTGGTTATTGAGTATTTATAGTTACAGAAGAAGGAACATGCTGATGTCACCTCTTCTTGGACATAATAATAACAGAATTCCATGTCTGTGTGTATTGTACGCCAGACACAGGCTATTCCATTTGTATATATTATCACATTTATTCCTTCTTTAAGATGTGATATTATTTATTATTATTATTATCCCCCTTTCAAAGATGAAATAGAAGCTTAAAGAGGTAAATATCTTATGTAATGTTAGATAGCAAGTGGTAAAAGGTCTCAACCTTAAACCAGTAGAGTATGGTGATATTGATAACTGAAAAATGTATTGAGTGATTTAGTGTGTGCCAGGCCCCATTCTAAATACTTCGTATGCATTAATTCATTTAATCTTTACAATAACTTTAAGAGTTGTAGGTATCCTCGGTGAAGATTTTATCATCCCCTTTTTATATAGAAGCACAGAGAGATGAAATAACTCAATAAAGATTATATAACTAACAAGTGATAATCTGTTGTTCAGTTGCTAAGTCATGTCCAACTCTTTTGCGACCCCATGGAGTAAAGCCTGCCAGGCTCCTCTGTCCACGGGATTTCCCAGGCAAGAATACTGGAGTGGGTTGCCATTTCCTTCTCCAGGGCATCTTCCTGACTGGGGAATCAAACCTGCATCTCCTGCATTGGCAGGTGGATTCTTTACCACTTTCATTTTTTTTTTTCCTTTTCTGAACTTGTGATGAAAATCTAATAAAAAAGTTGGTAATCATGATTCTTTATTGCCTGAAGAATTTTATTGTGTGTGAAGAGGGTCACTTAACTACTTTCATTTTTTTTAATTCAGTCATAAAATTTCGAAACCAGTAGGACTTTCCTAGCTGTCCAGTGGTTAAGACTCCGAGCTTCCACTGCAGGGGGCTTGGGTCAGATAGATCCCTGGTTGGGAAACTAGGATCCCATGTGCTACATGATGTGGCCAAAAAAAGAAAAATTAGAAGCCAGTAAATTAAACTTTGACAATGAAAATCCACTTTCTAGTTCAGTAAGCCAAAGTCAGCTGTATACTTTTGCTCAACATGTATGTTACTTTCTTTTGCTTACCATTAAGTCTCTGGGGTTCATTCCTGTTGTTGTAGATCAACACACAGCAATATGGGCCTGAAAGTCTGCATTTCTAACAGACTTTTCAGATGATGCTGGTGCTTCTGAAACACATTTTGAGTAACAAGGCTTGACATATGTCACTGAGGAAAAGGAACTTTTCAGTGCTTTGTTGGTCTTAGAACTCAGCATTACTCCAGGTCTTTCTTTGGTGGGGTCATGTGAATTAGCCCATGAATTGTCATGTGAATGTCTTGTTCCTGCCAAGTGAATCATTTGAACTGAGCGTGTTCATTTACTTGAGAGGACCTATGCCAGCGTCCCTCTAAAACAAAGAACCAGTGTGCTGTTCCAGCATGGATTACACAGGGAAAACACTCTGGGGTGATACAGTCATTAAAAATAGTGCCACACTCAAATTTACAGAAAATTAATTTTATTCCTGAGTAGCAGTAGTAGATTCCCAGGCAAATATGATATCGTATTGAATGACTGAAAATATTGCTACTCTAAATAACTACTCTAATAAAATAACTTTTACCAAAAATTATTTTTCCTAAAAGTAAAATAATCCATTTTTTCTGCATAAATACTAACTCAACTATAAACACTAAGTTGGCCAGCTATAGAATGTCTGCCAACATTAGAATTTTACTTACTTTTAAACTTGTTTTTTTGAATTATAATGTACATACTGGTAAAGCACATATTGTCAGTTTGACTTCTGACTTCTTAAAGCTCAGCTTTGCTGAAATCATATAGCAGTTGACTCTTGACCAACATGGCCTTGAACTTAGTGGGTCCACTTATACATGTAATTTTTTCAGTAGTAAATAGTACATGATTTGTGATTGATTGAATCCGTGGATGTGGAAGAACCTCAGATGCAAAGGTCCAACTGTAAGTTCTGTGTGGATTTTCAACTGCACAGAGGTCAGTACTCCCAACCTGCAAGTTGTTCAAGGGTCAGCTGTATACTCTCTTGCTCAACATATACAGTACTTCCTTATGCATACCATTAAGTTTGTGGGATTCATTCCTGTTGCTGTGTATAGTTGTAGATCGTTCATTCTCATTGTATAATATTCTATCATGTGAATTTACTTATTTGCTTTTCTGTTGGTAGGCCTGGTTTTTGCTTTGGTTCCCAGAACTTTAATGCTCTAAAATTTTTGTCCTTTATTCTCTTCCCCCCAGTCAAGCAGGAAATGGGGGGAAATTCTGAACTGGTATGCTTGACAATTGATGTTATCATTTAGTGAAAAGATCCTAAGACTGAGATTTAAGGGCTGGGTTCTCCTGTGGCTCAGCTGGTTAAGAATCCACCTGCAATGCGGGTGACCTGGATTCAATCCCTGGTTTGGGAAGATCCCCTGGAGAATGGAAAGGCTACCTACTCCAGTATTCTGGCCTGGAGAATTCCATGGACTATATATAGTCCATGGGGTCGCAAAAAGTCAGGCACAACTGAGCAGTTTTCACTTTCACTTTGGAACATAGCTGGCTAGAGTCAGTGCACCTCCCTGAGCCTCTCTTTTCTCATCTGTATAATGGGAAGATGTCTGCCTTATCTACCCTAGCGTGTTTCATTAAGGATCAAAATATGTAATATATAAGTGCATATATATGCCTATAAAAATAAAAATAACAGAGTTGTTAATGGTAATTGAATTGTTATCTTTTGGACATTTGTGCTTTTCACTTTTATTTCTGATTGTGGAATGAAAAGTTTTAAGTGTATTATAATTGTATTTTAAGTATTAGTTTTTATATAATTGGCAGTTATAACTGTTTACAGTATCACCTTTGAATATGGACAGCCCAAAGTTAGAATAACTGTGAAAATAAAATAACTATCTTTTTATATGTTTAGGCTCGTTTATTTGATGAACCTCAGCTTGCTAGTCTTTGTCTAGACACAATAGACAAAAACACAGTGGATGCAATAAGTGCAGAAGGGTTTACTGATATTGACATAGGTAAGTTCACTGTGAATTAAAATGTTAACCTTTTAAGTACAGTAATACATTACTAGTGAGCCTTGTTGGCAGAGGAGCTGTTCTTAAATCAGTGGTTTTTCCAAGTGATTTTAAGTCTGCCTCTTTAAGAGTTTTGCTTTCTTTATTTTGCTGAAATAGTCCCAAAAGTCTTAACTACCTCATTGCCTTTTAAAAGATATCAGATCAAACAAATTTTCATGCTCACCATATGTACAGCATTATATTAGGGCCCTATAAGAAATACAAAGAAGGGTAAGATTTGATTTTTTTTTCTTTAGGAAACTCATCTATTTGGAGAATCAGGGAAGATACATGTGAAAATTAAGAGTAAGACATTACATAGAAACGATTACATGGCAAAATGTCTTTTCGCCTTTTCAGAGCTAGATACATAGAAAGTAATTGCTATGCAAATCCAAAATGTGGAGAGAGCTCCTCATAATGGGATGTTAGGAGAATCTTGGCACAGGAAGTTCTGACATGGGCCTTAGGGAATGGATAGTATTTGGGTAATGAAGAAGGGAGGGCATTAGAGGCAGGTAGAACCATATGAAGAAAGTGTATGTAGAGGATGGGCAGTACAGGGCAAGTGAAATCCAGGGTGTGGGGGCCATGCAGTCACAGGCTCAGGAGTTTGAATTTTGTCATGTTAGGGGAGCAGAAAGAGCAGATCCAGCCTATAACTCTAAATATCATCATCATATACTAAGCCCAAAATATCTTTTATCTTATTCTGGGCTCCAAATTTGTGTAGCCAACTATTTACTGGACATCTTCGTTAGGAGCTCTTACAGTCATTTCCAGTAGCACAGCTAAAAGAAAGCCATTGATTGTCCCATGCGCCCCATTATATTTTCTGTTCCTTTCCAGTTTTTTTTTTTTTAACTCTTCCTTAATGGCACCACCATGCATAACTAAAAACGTAGAAGTTATTTTTAACTGCTCTCTTTCATACACCACATGCAGTTTATCAGCATATGCTCTCAGCTCTCCAGTCAAAATGTATGCTGGGGGAATTCCTGGTGATCCAGTGGCTAGGAGTTGTTGCTTTCATTGCTGGGCCCAGGTTCGGTCCGTGGTCGGAGAACTAAAATATGGCAAGCTGTATGGTGCAGCCCACCCCCCTAAAAAATAGTATCCTGAGTTCTGACTATGTCTTACTTTGTCTGTTGCTCCCACCTGGTCTAAGTCACTCTTCTCATTCATCTGGATAAGCTCTGTGCTCTCCTGTTGTTTCCCTGTTGCCGCTCACTCTTTTTTTTACTTTATTTTTTATTGGAGTATAATTGCTTTACAATGTTGTATTGGTTTCTACCATATGACATTGTAAATCAGCTATCAGTGTGTGTGTGTGTGTGTGTGTGTGTACACCCTCGCTCTTGTGCGTCCCTCCTACCCACCACCCCCCCATCCCACACCTTTAGGTCATCACAGAGCACCTAGCTGTGCTCCCTGTGCGATACAGCATCTTCCCACTGGCTATCTGTTTTGCATATGATAAGGTGTATGTTTCAATGCTACTCTTTCAATTCATCCCACCCTCTCCTTCCCCTATTGTGTCCACAATTCCATTCTCTACATCTGTTTCTTTTCCCGCCCTGCAGATAGGTTCATCAATACCGTTTTTCTAGATTCCGTATATATACATTAATGTATGAATATTTACTTTTTTCTTTCTGACTTATTTCACTCTGTATAACAGGCTCTGAGTTTATCCACCTCAGATCAACTGATTCAAGTTTCTTCCTTTTTATGGCTGAGCAATATTCCATTGTATATGTGTACTGCAGCTTTTTTATCCATTCATCTTTCAGTGGACATCTAGGTTGCATCCGTGTCCTGGCTATTATAAATAGTGCTGCAGTGAACATTGGGGTACAGGAGTATTTCTGAATTGTGGTTTTCTTATGGTATATGCCCAGTAGTGGGATTGTTGGGTCATGTTGTTCAGTCGCGCAGTTGTGTCCAGCTATGACCCCATGAACTGCAGCACACTAGGCTTCTTGTCCTTCACTGTCTGTTGGAGTTTGCTCAGACTCATGTCCATTGAGTAAGTGATGCCATCCAACCATATCATCCTCTGTCGCCCCCTTCTCCTCATGCCCTCAATTTTTCCCAGCATTAGGGTCCTTTCCAATGAGTTGGCTCTTCTCATCAGATGACCAAAGTTTGGAGCTTCTTTGTATGGCTACCTCTTTTTAATCATTCAGATCTTAGGTTAAAGGAGACCTGAGATGTGCCATCTCACACCTACTTAAAGTAGATACCACATTCCCCTAAACAATTCCTGTTCCATTACTCAGATTTCTTTTTCTCTTAATATGTATCACTCTCTGAATAGCTTGTCTGGGTCTTTGTTTATATATATGTTGATTGTCGACCTTCCCCTTCTAGATTGTAAACTTCTTAAACTCTAAACTCCTTTGTCTTGTTTACCACTGTACCTCCAACACTGAAAGCAGTAGAACACAATGCGTGTTCAGTTAATATTTGTTAGACTGATTGGCTGTGTCTGGAATGCTGCCTTTCCTTCCCATCTTGACTGGTTCTTTCTCAGTCTTCATGTCTTGGCTCAGATTATAACTGCAGAGATTCCTTTCTTAAAGCTGCTACCCTCCCCCTTCCATGAAATTTAATATATTCCTGTTTACAGTAACATCTCTGTCTTGGTTTGCCTGTCTGTTGCATATTATTATGGGAAGGATTTATACTCTTCCTACATTATCCTGAAGGGCAGGCACTACATTAGGTTCCCCTCCAGCACCTGCACATTGTGTGCTCTTGAGTTTTTGTTGAGTTACTGGATGTTTGAGAGCGTGAGCACTCCACCCATTGGCAAGGAAGCATGACTCAATCCCAGTTTCTTTCCTTTGAAGGGGCGTCAGGTATTCCACTTCAGTCCACTGTCACGTGAAATAATGCTGCCGGCATCAGGGTGACTCACTCCAATAAGCTGTTTTGTAAATAGCTTCTACATTAGTCGTGCCATTGGGTCCTGGAAGTCTTGAAGTAGGCTCCTTGCACAGGATGAAAACCCCATAAATATTTGTTGATTAAATTTGACTCACAGTGGTTTATATTAAACCCAGTAATGTATTTTGTATATAAATATAATCTTATGTACTTTCATGATCTTTATTAGGCTCTCAGCTGTCATTTCTTATTATAACACATCTGTCAATAGAAGACCTATGGGTTCTCACCTCATAGTCTAGTTTGTCTCAAGTGTACTTGTTAAGACTTGGGAATGAAAGAGCAGTCTAGGAGCTGAGAGGAAGCAAGCCTTGGCTTCAGGAGCTTTTTTTCACTAGCTGTTTTACATTCTGGGGGTGCTTTTTCTCCTCTGGCGTTTGAATATGTGCTCTAGAGGGATATGCTTACCTTTTTACAAGTATTGAGATACTGTTTCTCTTGCAGCATTCTGTCAAAGGAAAAAGATAATATATCCTTTGATAGAACAGAATCAATTTACATTATGCCAGGGGCAGTATAATGTGCCTTTTTTTTTTTTTTTAAGTCTTTAAGTTTCTGTGTTTATCTTTACTGCAGTTACTAGCATACAAAGTAGAAACATGTATGTTGGAAGTTGTCTGTTTTTTTTTTGAAGGATTAAATATTATGGTAATGATGTTTTCCTAATTCTACGACTATTGAGGTATATTGATTTACATTCATTTTCTGGGTTTTCCTGGGCCTTAGTTTATACTCATCTACTCAGCTGTTAGAGAAGAAAAAAGCTTGAGTTTTTAAAAATTGAAGGCTTATGCTTCACCTTTTCATTTTTAACATACTGTTGAGCCCCTTCTGTGTTCTACTGTGTTCTACATTCCCTACTGTGAATCATTCTTTGCTGGAATGATACCTGTGTTTGTTATTAAATCAATATTTGGTTCTGGTATGAATGTGTAGGCCACTGCAGAATAAAATTTTGTTTTTAACAAATTTTTCTGAGGTGTGTGTTTCTGGTCAATGTAACTGTATTTTAATGTTTTCACTGATTTCTACAATATAGCATCCTCATTTTTATTTAAATTTAACTTAAAATACAATTGTTAGATATTTTATAATAGTGCCTACTATATTGAGGGTCTTTAGAAAATAAAGTTCTCTAATTTTTCTGTACATCTTGAACAATCTTTTTTTTTTTTTTTTTAAAGAAACAAGGCTTTCATTTTGGCCATTTGAGAAAGACACCTAAAAAATGTTTTACTTTGCCTGTCCTTATTAAACAATACATATTGACTATAATTTAAGATTCTTCTGCTCATTAGTACTCATTATTATCAGTGTCAGTTATTGTGAACTGAAGCCTTCAGGTCTCTGAAGTTTCTTTAACATCTCTTTCTCATTGTGTAAAAGACTCCACACCATCCTTTTCAAGTACTTCTGTCTACTTCTCAGAGTTTTCCTCTCTTCTTGTCCCTGTTAGATTGCAGCATGTCATCTCGTATCAATATGTTAGCCTCTAAAGCCCTTTTCTCTGAACTTACTGCTTCTGGTCTACTGTATCTTAAAAATAACTCAGCCTATTTTAATTTTGCCCATGATAAGAGGAAAAGGATTCTGAGTGAGGGCCTGAGATACGGTCATGACGTTTATACTCAGATGTCAAATAGGGCTTCACACTTAGTATGTCCAAAATTAAACTTCAGCCTCTCACCACTTCTCTCCCCACTCCACTTCTGCATAGTTGCTCTCATCTCAGTTGGTGCCACTGTCAGCCCACCATTGCTTACCATTAACCTGAGAGTTACCCTGGACTTAGGCTTTATCTAATCTGTTAGGAAGTTTCCTTTCTCCTTTCAGAATATACCCTGAATCCTATCATTTTTCACACCATCACCTCTCACCTGGAACCCCACAAGAACCTCCCTACTGATAGTGTTTCCACTCTTGCCTCTGTTACCATCTCTTCTCATTACAGCTTCCAGGGTGGTCCTTGAAGAGCATAAAATGTCATAGCCCAACACCCTCCAGAGGTTCCCTTTTTCACTCAAAAGCCAGGTGATCTGCAGGGTGCCTTATGAATGATTCCTGCTTCCCCCGTGTTCTAGCTTCCTCACCTCCTACTTTCCCTTCTTGCTCACTCACTTCCTGCCACACTGGCCTCCTGGTTCTTCCTCAGACACTCCAGGCACACCCTTGTAAGAGAGCCTTTGCACTGCCTGGTCCTGGAGTGCTGCTTCTCTCGAGATATCTATCTGGCTTACCAACCCTAACCCAAAGCCTCCTTCAGATCTTAGCTCAAATGAGGCCGATCCAAACCATCCTGTTTTAAGCCGCATTTCTGATTATTCCACTTACCCTTCTATTTTTTCCTACCTTTATTATGTGACACATTATAACTTACGTATGTTTATTTAATGTTTCCCCCATTAGAATGTAAGCTCCATGAAGGAAAGAATTTTTAAACCTTTTTGTTTAATGATGTATCCTTGGTGTCTAAAATAGTACCTGACACATTGTGAGTGGTTCATCAGAAATATTTGCTGAATGACTGAATTAACTGTAATCTGTAGACTCTATGAATTTGTTCATTACTGATTGGGAGCCTTTTTCTCTGACTTATTATTCTTATCCTGGATATTTGCCATTTGCTTGTAAATGGCATGAAATATATAAGGAGATACTGTATGTAGGCTTTCATATATGATAAGTTCAATATTAACTTTATTATAATTTTTTAAAGAATTCTTTGCAGTTCCTTTAATTCTTAATATTTTTAAATGTAGAATCTATAGCTTTAAGTAACCTATTTTTTACTGAGAGTTGAAATTTTAATATAAGCATATTTGTCAGTATTTTGTTAAATAGCAAAATATTCCTAATTTGACTTATTTTTGTAAATTACCTGTAGACACACTCTGTGCAGTTCTAGAAAGAGACACTCTTAGTATTAGAGAATGTCGGCTTTTTGGAGCTGTTGTACGATGGGCAGAAGCAGAATGTCAAAGACAGCAATTGCCTATGACCTTTGGAAACAAGCAGAAAGTTCTGGGGAAAGCACTGTCCTTGATCCGCTTCCCACTGATGACCATTGAGGAGTTTGCAGCAGGTAAGGCTATATAACTTGTCCAAAATTTACTTGAAACTGTTGCAATGGGCAGTCAGTCTCCCTGTGCGAGAGAGAAAAAGAAGCTATTTATGTATGTACATTTGTGTGTGTAATTTCCTCCAGTTCTGATAGCCCTTGAAGATAACATTGTAGATTATATATTTGTATTTTTTAAATTATGTATATCTTTTTAAAATGTTATAAATGCATAGTAGTTATATGGTATCTTATAGGTTTAAGAATGGAACCTGGAAGGGGTTAAGCACCTTACCCAAAGTTACAATGACAGATCTTTCTGACTCTTAGGGTTGATGCTTCTTAGTTCTGTGACCAGTTCTTATTTCCCATATCAACACTTGAGTATATTCTGCTTCTAAGTCATGGCCAGATTGATTTAAAAGAGAAAAAATCTCATAATTGTTTACAGTTATACTTCTTTATGTTTATTGGCCATTTGTATTTTTTTCTTAACATTCATGACTTTTATTCTATTGAGGTATTCAAAATTTTCTTATTATGTTCCAATATTCTCCCAAGTTGTTTTTGCTGGTTGGAATCATTTGTTTTTGTCTTTCTGTAAATTGTTTATAACATCTACATAGTACAATGGATAAATACTGTGAACACATCTATGTAACCACACATACCACTTTATAATACATTATCATATCCCTCCAGTCTCCATCATGCATGTCTCTTCTAGTCTTTTATCTCCCTCCCAAAGGTGACTACTTTCTGGCTTCTATAAATGAGTTTTGTCTGTTTTTAAACTTATTATAAAGGAAGCCATGCATTCAGCATGTATTCTTTTGTGTGTGGCTTCTTTCTCTTGGCATTATATCTGTTAGATTCATCTACCTGGCTGTGTATGGCACAACCACACACTTTTTCATTGCTGCATAATCTGTATGAATGAACCATGATTTATTTATCCACTTTACTGTTGGACATTTGTGTTGTTTCTATATGGGACCATTGAGAACATTCTTATACCTGTGGCTTGGTGTCTATGTGTGAACATCTCTATTAAGTGGGAGTAGTACAGTTGCAAAGTTACAGGGTGTACTTATGTTAGCATTGGTAGATCCTACCAAAAAGTAGCCCAAAATAGTTGTAACAGTTCACAGTCAATACCAAACTTAGTCAAGAGTTCATTCCAATTGCCTCATATCCTCTCCATTCAGTTCAGTTCAGTCAAGGCACTCAGTCGTGTCCGACTCTGCGACCCCATGAATCTCAGCACACCAGGCCTCCCTGTCCATCACCAACTCCTGGAGTTCACCCAAACTCATGTGCATCGAGTCGGTGATGCCATCCAGCCATCTCATTTTCTGTCATCCCCTTCTCCTCCTGCCCCCAGTCCCTCCCAGCGTCAGGGTCTTTTCCAATGAGTCAGCTCTTCGCATGAGGTGGCCAAAATATTGGAGTTTCAGCCTCAGCATCAGTCCTTTCAGTGAATATCCAGGACTGATCTCCTTTAGGATGGACTGGTTGGATCTCCTTGCAGTCCAAGGGACTCTCAAGAGTCTTCTCCAACACCACAATTCAAAAGCATCAATTCTTCGGTGATCAGCTTTTTTCACAGTCCAACTCTCACATCCATACATGACCACGGGAAAAACCATAGCCTTGATTAGACGGACCTTTGTTGGCAAAGTAATGTCTCTGCTTTTTAATATGCTGTCTAGGTTGGTCATAACTTTCTTTCCAAGGAGTAAGCGTCTTTTAATTTCATGGCTGCAGTCACCATCTGCAGTGATTTTGGAGCCCAAAAAATAAAGTCTGCCACTGTTTCCACTGTTTTTCCATCTATTTCCCATGAAGTGATGGGCCCAGATGCCATGATCTTCATTTTCTGAATGTTGAGCTTCAAGCCAACTTTTTCACTCTCCTCTTTCACTTTCATCTTCACTTTCTGCCATAAGGGTGGTGTCATCTGCATATCTGAGGTTATTGATATTTCTCCCAACAATCTTGATTCCAGCTTGTGCTTCTTCCAACCCAGCGTTCCTCATGATGTACTCTGTGTATAAGTTAAATAAGCAGGATAACAATATATACAGCCTTGACGTACTCCTTTTCCTATTTGGAACCAGTCTGTTGTTCCAGGTCCAGTTCTAACTGTTGCTTCCTGACCTGCATATAGGTTTCTCAAGAGGCAGGTCCGGTGGTCTGGTATCTTTCAGAATTTTCCACAGTTTCTTGTGATCCACACTGTCAAAGGCTTTGGCATAGTCAATGAAGCAGAAATAGATGTTTTTCTGGAACTCTCTTGCTTTTTCGATGATCCAGAGGATGTTGGCAATTTGATCTCTGGTTCCTCTGCCTTTTCTAAAACCAGCTTGGACACTGGAAGTTCACGGTTCATGTATTGCCTGGCTTGGAGAATTTTGAGCATAACTTTACTAGCGTGTGAGAGGAGTGCAATTGTGAGGTAGTTTGAGCATTCTTTGGCATTGCCTTTTTTTGGGATTGGAATAAAAACTGACCTTTTTCAGTCCTGTGGCCTTTTGCTGGCATATTGAGTGCAGCATTTTCACAGCATCATCTTTCAGGGTTTGAAATAGCTCAACTGGAATTCCATTACCTCCACTAGCTTTGTTTGATGTATATAATCTGACAGAAGACTTGTATCCAGAATATGTTATACACATATATAATGTGTGTATGTACAGCTAATATTCCCCAGTCTATGAATTGTCTTTTCATTATCTTAATGCTGTCTTTTTATAAATAGATCTTAATTTTAATAAATTAATTTATCAGTCTTTTTGTTTAAGGTGAAGGCTTTTTATGTCTTAAGAAATTTTACCTGCCTCAGGGTGATAAAAGATATTCTCTTAGGTTTTCTTCTAGGAAGTTTATTGTTTTTCATTTAACTTTTCAGTCTGTAATCCAGTTGGGTTTTTGTTTTTTGTGGTTTTTTTTCCCCACACGTGTGTGTGGTGTGAGGTTAGGGGTCAAAATTCATTTTCTCCCCATGTGATTATCTGTTAAAAACTACCCTTGCCCCCATGCCCAGCAGTGCTAAAGTGAAAGTATTAGTTGCTTAGTCATGTTTGACTCTTTGCAACCCCATGGACTTTAGCCCTCCAGGTTCCTTTGTCCATGGAATTTTCCAGGCAAGAATACTGGAGTGGGTTGCCATTTCCTTCTCCAGGGGATCTTCCTGACCCAGGGATTGAACCTCCATGTCCCACATTGCAGGCTGATTCTTTACTGTCTGAGCCAACAACAATGATAGTGAAAGTGGAACTTGCTCAGTGTCTGACTCTTTGTGACCCCGTGGACTAATTCTCCAGGCCAGAATACTGGACTGGGTAGCCTTTCCTTCTCCAGGGGATCTTCCCAGCCCAGAGATCGAACCCAGGTCTCCTGCATTGCAGGTGGATTCTTCACCAGCTGAGCCACAAGAGAAGCCCAGGAATACTGGAGTGGGTAGCCTATCCCTACTCCAGCAGATATTCCCGACCCAGGAATCAATCCGGGGTCTCCTGCGTTGCCGGTGGATTCTTTACCAACTGAGCTACAGCAGTGCTAACTTTTGTAAATCAACTCACTGTATATCAATGAATCTATTTCTGAAATGTTTATTCTACTCTGCTGTTGCATTGTTTATACTTGAGCCAAATCTGTGGAGTTTTCATTTCTGTAGTTTTAAAGTGAAATCTGATAGTGAAAATCCTCTTGCTTTGTTCTTCTTTTTATCTTGGCTATTCTTGGTCCTAAGTATTTTCATATAAACATTTTAAGCAGCTTGTTAGTTTCCACCCAAAAAAAGTCATGGGTTTCTGATGGAAATTGCATAGAATCCATTGATTGGTATGGGGATAATTGATATTTTTATGATACTCTGTTTTCTTATCTATAAACTTTAAGTCTTTAAAAATTGCTCTTAGTAGTATTAATATTTTGAGTTTTCTGGTAGCGGTCTTGCATATTTTTTTGGTAGGTTTATTCTGTACATACTTGACTTGTTAAATTTTATTACAGTGATTAGTTTTTTAATTTTCATGTCCTAATTAATTGTTTTCCAGTAGAAGTGCAGTTGGTTTTCCTGTATTGACTTTGTATCTAGTGACCTTGCTAAATTCACAAATTCTAATAATTCATTTGTAGTTCATTGTGCATAGTCTGCATGTACAGTTATGTGATCTGCAAACAATGATAATTCTGTCTGTTACCTTCTAATCCTTAGACATTTCTTTTTCTTGTCTTACTGTATGACTTAGAAGCTTGAGCATGCTAAGAGGTACGGACAAGTGAATATCTTGTATTATTTCATCTTAGGCAGAAAGTTTTCAGTATTTCCCAACAGAGGAATTTATGCTTGCTGTAAATTTTTTGTAGATAGCCTATACTGGATTAAGAAAGTTTCCTTCTGTTACTACTCTGCTAAGAGTTTTATCGTGAATTTTATCAAATGTTTCTCCTCTGTTGAGATAGTGATGCAGTTTTCCCCTTTGATTTTCTTAATATGCATTGTTTGATTTTCCAAGTTAAACCTTTGGATTCCTTACATAAACCAGACTTGGTTGCCATGCATTATTCTTTTTATATATTACTAGATCCTCTTTACCAAATTTAAAAAATATTTTTAGGACTGCTTCATGAGAGAAATTAGTCTATAATTTTCCTTTCTTGTAATGAAATTATCAGATTTTTGATTATCAAGTTTATGCTGGACTCATACAAAACTTAGGAATATTTCTTTTTTCAGCATTTAAGAGTTTATATAAAATTGGTGCTATTTTTCCTTAAATGTTTAGGGGAACTCATCAGTGAAGCTATCTGTATCTAGTGTTTTCTTTGTGGAAGTATTTTAATTAGAGACTCAATTTCTTGAATAGAGTAGGACTTTTCAAGTTTCCTCTTTTCGTAACAGTTTCATCTAGACCTTTATTAATGTGAATTTCATAATATCCTTTTATTATCTCTGTGAAATCTAAATTATGTCCCCTATTTCATTTCTGATACTGATTTATTGTGCCTTTAATCAGCCTTGCCTAGGAGTTTATCCATTTTGTTAATTTTTTCCAAGAACTGACTTCTGGCTTTATTAATTTTATTATATATATGTTTTCCATTTCACTGATTTCTGCTTTTTTCTTTATTTCCTTTAGTTTTAATTCGCTGGGGATTATTTACTTAGTCATTATGACTTTTTGAGATATACTCAAAACAGTGGCTTTCAACTTTATTCTTTTCATGTCTAGTTTTCTGTCTAAACATCCATTTTTCCCCCAGAAATTTTGATATGTTGTATTTTCATTGCCATTCAATACAAATTATTTTCATGGTAATTTTTTTCTTGATCCAAGGGCTATAAATACATAGTTTAATTTTCAAATATTTGGGCATTTTTCTTCCCAATATTAAGACAGAAATTTCTGTTTAACTGTTTTATCTTTTAGCAGCTCCTTTCTGCTTGATTTCTTGGTGTCATGGTTTTCTCTTGCTTGTGCATAGCTTAGGAATGCACAAAATGTTGATCTTGTTTGTCTGTTAAGTATTCTTTTTCAGATCATTGTCTGGCTACCTTGGTGGCTTTTTGTCTCTTCAGTTGAGTGAGGACTACCACAGTTTCTAGATTGCCCATTTCTGTCTGACATTAAAGCTCTGTGAAGCAGATCAGCAAATAATTCCAAGGGGAAAGTGATGACAAATATACGGTTTAACCTCAGTACACTTCCCTTCTGAAACACTGTCTCAGTTGTTCACTGTTAGTGTGAAATAACTGTTTTATGTACTGTTTCATCTATAGTTCTCCAGGCAAGAATACTGGAGTGGGTAGCCATTCCCTTCTCCAGGGGATCTTCCCGACCCAGGGCTCGAACCTGGGTCTCCTGCATTGCAGTCGGATTCTTTACCATCTGAGCCACCAGGGAAGCCCATAGTTGTTCTCAAATGTAGGCTATTCCATCCCACAGACTTCTTAATATTTTTATATAGTCAACATTTCTTCTTTTGCTGTTGTGCATGCTATTTTCTGTTGTGCATATTATTCTGTATTATATTTTTCAAAAATGTTTTGGGGAGAATTCCCTTTATATTCTCTGTTTTGCTATTGTGTGTTTAACACTTTTTTTTCCTTCTAGAGATTAGGAAATAATAAATTGTGCATTTAATTTTTTCCCCTTCAATTTTCTTAATTCTCCATTTCATAATAAAACAGTATTTATTGGCCTTCCCTATTTCAGATATGAATGTTAGTATGGTGTTTCATCCTTTCACCCTTTTCAGACTACTTCAGGTAGATTGTACACCCACACAACATGCTACAAGGATACAGCTCTCTTAGACTTAACTATAGGTTGTATTGGTTTTAGTGCTCATCCCGAGTGTATTCCTGATTACTTTCTTTAGGTAGGTATATGGTAGGTATCTGAGAGTGTTTTTCATGATCTGAAGACTTCTTTTTTCGACTAAGGAAATTTTATTAAACAGGAATTCCTTGGAAATTAGATTAGATTAGATTCCAGACCACCGCAATAAATTGACTGTCACAATAGAGTGTGTCACACAAATTGTTTGCTTTTCCAGTTCATATAAAAGTTATATTTACACTATATTGTTGTCTATTAAGTGTGCAGTAATACTATGTCTTAAAAAACAAGACATTTTTACATTTAAAAAGACTATTGCTAAAGAACACTAGAACCTTTTAGCAAGTCATAATTTTTTTGCTGGTGGAGGGTCTTGCTTTGATGTTAATGGATGCTTAGTAATCAGGGTGGTGGTTGCTGAAGATCAAGGTGGCCTTGGCAATTTCTTAAGACAACGGTGAAATCTGCCACATTGATTCCTTTCACAAATGATTTCTCTGTAGTAGGCAATGCTGTTGGATAGCATTTTTCCCACAGTAGAACTTCTTTCGAAGTTGGAGACAACCCTCTCACACTCTGCCATTGCTTTATCAACCACGTTTATGTAATACTGTAAATCCTTTGTTGTCAGGTCAACAGTCTTCACAGCATCTTCACCAGGAGGAGATTCCATCTCAAGAAACCGCTTTTCTCATCTGTAGAAGCAGCTCCTTATCTGTTCAAGTTTTACCATGAAAGTGCAGCAGTTTAGTCACATTTTCAGGCTCCACTTCTAATTGTCTTCCTGTTTCTGCCACATCTACAGTTACTTTCTCCACTGAAGTCTTTGAACCTATCAATGTTATGCATGAGGGTTGCAATTTACTTCCTCCAAACTTTGTTTGGTTTTGATACTTTGACCTCTTCCCATGAATCATAAATGTTCTTAGTGGCATTTAAAATGGTGACTCCTTTCCAGATTTTCAGTTTACTTTG
This sequence comes from Moschus berezovskii, assembly GCF_049115385.1. Classification (NCBI taxonomy): domain Eukaryota; kingdom Metazoa; phylum Chordata; class Mammalia; order Artiodactyla; family Moschidae; genus Moschus; species Moschus berezovskii. Next base: position 44,879,751 of record NC_142480.1, on the reverse strand, counting down.
CCCAGATGCATCAGAGGAATCACTGTCTGTAGCTTTATAAAATGTACTTCTTCAATAATAAGGCTTAAAACTCTACACTCTATCCAGATTTAGCATAATTCTTAAGGACCCTAGGATTTTCAGAATGGTGAATGAGCCTTGATTTCAGCTGAATGTCACCAGCTGTATTAATCCCTACCAAGAGAGTCAACCTGTCCTTTGAAGGCAGGCATTGACTTCTCTCTAGCTGTCAAAGTCCTAGATGACATCTTCCAATGGAAGGCTGTTTGTCTACATTGAAAATTTGTTGTTTTGTGTAGTCACATTCATTAGTTACCTTAATTAGATCTTCTCAATAACTTATCTCATCTTCTGTATCAGCTACTTCACCTTGCCCTCCTGAGCTAATCTCTGCTGGCTTCAGATGTTTCTTCTGCAGCCTCCTCACTCCTCTCAGCCTTCACAGAATTGAAGAGAGTTAGGCCTTGCTCTCAGAGAAGGCAATGGCACCCCACTTCCAGTACTCTTGCCTGGAAAATCCCATGGATGGAGGAGCCTCGTAGGCTGCAGTCCATGGGGTTGCTAAGAGTCGGACACGACTGAGCAACTTCACTTTCACTTTTCACTTTCATGCGTTGGAGAAGGAAATGGCAACCCACTCCAGTGTTCTTGCCTGGAGAATCCCAGGGACGGCGGAGCCTGGTGGGCTGCCGTCTATGGGGTCGCATAGAGTTGGACACAACTGAAGTGACTTAGCAGCAGCAGCAGTAGGCCTTGCTCTGGATTAGACTCTGGCTTAAGGGACTGTTGTGGCTGGTTTGATCTTCTATCCAAACCACTCAGACTTCCTCCACGTCAGCTTTAATTTTCTTCAAGAATTTTTCCTTTGCATCCACAGCCTGGCTAATGTTTGGTGCCGGAGGTCTAGCTTTTGACATGCCTTCCTCATTCAGCTTAATCATTTCTAGCTTTTGATTTAAAGGTGACATGTGTGACTGTTGCTTTTTCTTTAAACACTTAGGAGGACACTGTAGAGTTGATAATTGGCATTATTTCATTACTGTTGTATATCAGGAGGAGATGGGAATGGCTGATCAATGGAGCAATCAGAACACGCACATTTATCCTTCAAGTTCACAGTCATCTTATGGGTGTGGTTCAAAACTATTACAGTAGTAATATCAAAGGTAACTGATCACAGATCATCATAACAAATATAATGAGGAAGTTTGCACTGTTGTAAGAATTACCAAAATGTGACGCAGAGGCACAGAGTGAACAAACACTGTTGGAAAAATGACAGCAATAGACTTGTTTGGTGCCACAAACCTTTAATTTGTGGAAAAAAATAAAAATGTATCTGCGAAACATAATAAAGCGAGATGTACCAGTACCTTGAATTATTGCATCATCCTATTTTTGTTAGTTATTAGGAATGCTAATTACTGTATGTTGATCTCTGCTTTTTATCATCCATTTTAATCACCTTTAACATTTTAATTCTTTTGTCTTACCTCTCATTATTCTCAGAAAGTTAAATGAGTTTTAACCTCCATCTCTCTTCTGATCTTATGCAGTTCCAGTTCTATTCTTTTTTTCCCCTCTAAAATGCATGTCTTAAGTTTGTGATTGTATTTTTTCTTCTTTACAGTCTCTATCCAGACTATTCTCTATCCAGAGATTCCAAATGAACCGTAGGGCTAGGTCTGGCAGGTTGATATATTTTGTGTGTGATATTTTAAAAATTTTTATTAAAAATTCGGGTGTTTTGTGTTAAAACCTGATTTATAGCTGCTGGATGGCATCACTGACTCAATGGACATGAGTTTGAGTGAACTCCGGGAGTTGGTGATGGACAGGGAGGCCTGGCGTGCTGTGATTCATGGGGTCGCAAAGAGTCGGACACGACTGAGCGACTGAACTAAACTGAACTGAAACCAAATTTCTAGTGTATTGCAATCTCTTATTTAAATTGTTTTTCCAGCCTTGGAAGAGATCTCCTGGCACTTATTCCTGGGTAAATTTAAGCAGTTTGGAGTTTTCCAGAAGCAGTGAGTGAGAGAAATATAGCATGTGATACGCTGCTTTCACAACTCTTCCGAGTCTTAACTCCTGCCCTCTGCTAATTTCAAAATCCCACAGTGAACGAGCACTGTGCCATCTGTTTCCACCTGTACCTATTCTGTTGTTCGATTATAGCCTCAGATAGGTGAGGAATGAAAAGGTTAGGCTAACTATTGTCTACCACTGTAAGCATTTCTTCACTTTTCCTTTCTAATAAATAGAATCCTCAGAGAGGGCGAATGGATAGCAAAGTCCAGAGATATTTCTCTGATCTCCAGGTTTCACCTAAGATTTGATTCATCAGTGATTTGCACACTATATTAGGTTAACCTTAGATGAATTTAGTAGAAGTTTTAAATATATGCTAAAATTACATATTATAATATGTAATTACAAAATTACATATTGAGCAAGTTCCAGGAGTTGGTGATGGACAGGGAAGCTTGGCGTGCTACAGTCCATGGGGTCACAAAGAGTTGGGTACGACTGAGCAACTGAACTGAACCGAACATATGCTAAGATTTTTTTACCTCATTTTTACTTTACATCTTTCCCATTTGAATTCACCTTATTATGTGGAATATTAGACAGTTGGAGAAGGAAATGGCAACCCACTCCAGTGTTCTTGCCTGAAGAATCCCAGGGATGGGGTAGCCTGGTGGGCTTCCGTCTATGGGGTCACACAGAGTCGGACACGACTGAAGTGACTTAGCAGCAGCAGCAGCAGGAATTATAGTGAAGTTAGTGTTATTGAGGTTTATGCTTTTGTTTCTATAGGTCCTGCTCAGTCTGGAATTCTGTCAGATCGGGAAGTGGTCAATCTCTTTCTCCATTTCACTGTCAATCCTAAACCCCGTGTTGAATACATTGATCGACCGAGATGCTGCCTCAGAGGAAAGGAGTGCTGCATCAATAGGTTCCAGCAAGTAGAGAGCCGGTGGGGCTACAGTGGCACGAGTGACCGGATCAGGTATCTGCCATATTGGAATCTCAGGAGTGGGCAGACCAGTGGTTAGCCTTTGACTCTCTTGTTCATATCCTGGGAAATGATTAACCACATTTTATTTTATACTTTGTTTAATACATGTCTAACGATACAGCAATAAGGGAGGCTTACTGGTCTCCTTACTGAATTAGGAACGAGGGAACCTTTTAGGAAACAAGTAAAGTAAGGAAGGATTGAATGGGGCTGTGAGTTTTGTAAGGATTGTCACTGGTGGGGAGCTGAAGTCTAGACCTTAATTGATCACTGTTTTAACAGTCTTAGGGCTACAGTTTAATACATTGAATATTAACTCGGTTTAGTGTGAGTTTTTTCTTTGCATAGATGTTACATGGAAAATATCTCTGTATACATTTATAACAATTTTGAATGGGAAAAAATTTTTTAATCTTAAAAGATGTATGCATATAATCCTTTTGAAATTTATATTTGCCCTACCGTGTTTCTTAGGCTAAATGTGAAAATAGGATATGTATCTGTTTTCATAAAACCTACCTTTTGGATTTTTCACTTATTGAATGTTAATAGCACTTTGGTGTAAAACTAGAAACTAACAGCAAGTTTGTTTAAAACTAGAACTCCCAAGGGGGAGAGGACTCCTATAAATATTGGGTTAAAATAGAAATAAAAATGCATTTGTGGCCTATTTAGTAGTAATTCACACAGTGAGAATACTATATATGAAAACTTAGGGGATGAGGCCAAAGCATCACAGAGAGAATTAGCAATAATTAACTACTTTTACTAAATAGAGTAGAAGTAAATGATTTAACCATTTCACCCATGAAGCTAGAAAATGAATAGCAAAAAACCATATGAAAAGAGAAAAGAAATAAACATAGAAATTAATGAATTAAAAATAGTAGAATTGCTAAATCCATAAGCTGTTTCCTGAAAAAGACCAATAAAGTAAACCTCTAGTGAAGGTAGAGAAGGCAATGGCAAGCCACTCCAGTACTATTGCCTAGAAAATCCCATGGATGGAGGAGCCTGGTAGGCTGCAGTCCATGGGGTCGCTAAGGGTCGGACATGACTGAGCGACTTCACTTTTCACTTTCACACATTGGAGAAGGAAATGGCAACCCACTCCTGTGTTCTTGCCTGGAGAATCCCAGGGATGGGGGAGCCTGGTGGGCTTCCGTCTGTGGGGTCACACAGAGTCGGACACGACTGAAGTGACTTAGCAGCAGCAGCAGCTAGTGAAGGTAATAAAGAAACTACATCTACAAATAATGGAATATAACATACCGAGGACGTTTTTATTTTAATTCTGGGTTTACTCTGTGCTAATAAATTGAACATCTTCATGGAATGGATCATTTTATAGGCAAATATAAATAATCAAAATTGACTGAAGAAGAAAGCCTGACTAGACCAGTTACCATGGAAGAAATTAAAAGTTATCAAAGAACTGTCCCTTCACAAGGTGGTTTTGACAGGTGAGTTTGATCAGACCTTCAGGGAACAAATTGTTTCCTTGAACATTCAAAGAAGAAAATACTTCTTGGTTAATTATTGAAGGAAGCCTAACCCTTATACAGGAATCTAACAAGCTCACTGATACAGAAAAGACATCCTACCTAAAATAACTTACTGAATCAAGCAGTACCTCACAAGGATAATACTATAAAAGCAAGTAGATGTAAATCAGAAATAGGTGTACATCAACTATACTCCAGTTTTAAAAAAAGATCAGAGTTGGAAAATTACATCCAGTGGAGATAAATATGCAAGATCCAAGTTTTGACATCTTAAGTTTGGTTCTGAAGCTGTAAAGTTATAGAAATTGAAGTGTTTATAACATGAAAGGCACACATATTGCTCAGGAGAAGGGTGGCCATTTCAGATAGAGACTTAAGAGAATTCCTCCTGTGGTTTCTTAGAAAGAGGACACTGAGCAATGCATTGAACATCTTTTAAAGTAACATCCATCCAACAATGAGTTTTTTAGGATTATTCCTAATAAAGCCTATCAATGGAAAATGAGTGCAAAGAAACCATAAAAGAGAAAGTTTGTTTGGAGTTTGAAAGAATGGCTCAATACTAGGAAACGTGTTACTTTAACTCACCATGGTAGCAGATCAAAGAAAAATAAACAGTATATTTGGATAGATGTCAAAAACTTTTCATAAAATTTCACCCTCAATCCAGGTATAACCATTAATAGGCTAGGTCTAGAGGAATACTTATTTTAACACAATAGACTATTGAACCCTCAAGATAGGGGTGCCTGGTAACCTTGCTGTTTTCAGCAGTATTCTTTTAACACTGATTGATGTAGGCATACAGGATAAAGAAACATCGTAATTATAATTAGCACAGCATTGTAAATCAAGTATACTTCAGTATAAATAAATATTAGACAGGAAGAGTCTTTTTCATTTTTTGCAGATAACATCTATGTTAGTAGTACTGTACTCCATCAGATCTAGTTCTCTTTTATAGTGAATATTTTGTATTCCCCCTTTAGTAGCCCGAAATGAAATTTATAATGTGTTTCTTTTTCTCTTTTTAAGAGTAACTTTTTCTTGTGTAATTATTTAGTTCTAGCTTTTTCTCTAGTTGCATCGAGCAGGAGATGTTCTCTGGTTGCAGTGCCTGGGCTCATTGCAGTGGCTTCTCTTGTGGCATAGCACAGGCTCTGGAGCACTGGCCCAGTGGTTGTGGTGCACGGCCTTAGTTGCTCTGCACATGTGAAATCCTCCCGGATCAGGGATTGAACGCGTGTCCCCTGCAGATTCTTTTTCACTGAGCCACCAGGGAAGCCTGTGTTTCTTTTTTTAAAGTGGTATAATGGCTTGGTTGTAATGTAAAGGAAAATAAATGTAACTGATAGTAAAATAAAATGCATACCTCAACATGTAGGCACTTGGGCAGCAACAGAAGACAAGAAGCAATCAGACATAGAGTACCTGTGTGTACCAGCATGCTGAGACAGCTGCAGGTGCAGAGAACAGGATGTGCAGTGCTGCTGCCAATTTTGTCATTTTCTTGAAAGGTTTTCAAGCAAAGCACATTACAGTCCACCCTATTTTTCCGTATTTGAGAACTCATCTACTCACTGGAATTTATTTGTAACCACCAAATCAACACCAGTAGTGAGAAGGCAATGGCACACTTCAGTACTCTTGCCTGGAAAATCCCATGGATGGAGGAGCCTGGTAGGCTGCAGTCCATGGGGTCGCTAAGAGTCAGACATGACTGAGCGACTTCGCTTTCACTTTTCACTTTCATGCATTGGAGAAGGAAATGGCAACCCACTCCAGTGTTCTTGCCTGGAGAATCCCAGGGATGGGGGAGCCTGGTGGGCTGCCGTCTATGGGGTCACAGAGTTGGACACGACTGAAGTGACTTAGCAGCAGCAGCAGCAGCAGCAGTGCATTCTCAGTCATTCCCAGAAAAGATTTGAATCATTCTCAGAATTTAAGATTATACTCCACATAAGTTGGGTGTGTGTGTTGTTTAGTCACAAACTCTTTTGCAACCCCATGGACTGTGTCGCTCCATGCTCCTTTGTCCATGGGATTTCCCAGACAAGAATACTGGATTGGGTTGCCATTTCCTTCTCCAGAGGGTGTTCTCAACCAGGGATTGAACCTTCATTTCCTGCATTGGCGGGAGCCTCCAAGGAAGCCTGGGGTGTGAATAGATACTCCCCCTAGAGCACTGGTTTAATATTTGCTGATTCTGTGTTTGTGAAAACTATAAAATATAACTACCACAAACAGTGAGAATTGACCAAAATTCTACTTCCTTGATTTGCATTGTATCACCTCTTGTAAAAGTCAGTGAATATTAAAATCGCCATAAAAATCTTTGGTCTATAAATAAGTTTTAATTAGTTTCAAGGCTCATAGATAAAAACAGGTTTTTTATCTGCATGAATTCTGACCGGACAGTTGAACTGATTGGGGTTCTTTGTTTTGGGACCCTGTCCCAAGCATTGCAGTAAACCTGGTGGCCCTGGCTGCCTGCTAGTATTGCTTCAAAATACTCATGAAAACAGAGCACACCTCCTTGGGGTAGAAAGCCTTTTGAGAACAAGTATTCAACCCAGGCAGCTTCAGGATCAGTAAAAATCTCTTAGAACCAATAAAAAAGAATAGTGGTCAGTTACAAAATGTATTTTCAAAAGCCAGTGATGTTCTAATGTCATTAAAATTCCATTACAGGGATGGATGGTGCTGGTGGTAGCAGCAGTGTGAATGTGCTTAATACCACTGAACTAGGGACTTTAAAATACTTAAGATTGTACATTTTGTTATATATTTTGCCACAATAAAAATTTTTAGGGAATTCCCTGGTAGTCCAGTGGTTAGAACTTAGCACTTTCACTGCAGAGGCCCACGTTCAATCCTCGGTCAGGGAAACTAAGATCCTGCCAGCCACACAGCACAGCCAAAAAAAAAATTTTAATGTTTGAATTTTCATTTATAATAGTAAAAACAGACCCACCTGCAATGGTAACAAATAACAGAGTAGCAGAATTAAATCCTATAGGAAATGTACAGTATGGTATACCACCTACAGAACAGGAGTATTTTGACTGAAATCAGACAATGTCTTTCCAAACTAACCTCTGTGTTACGCAGTTCCTTATAGAGGTCGCATGTTTTTGGTAGGGAGAGGTGGGTTGGCAAAACTATCCCAAAATTAATCTGCAAAAATAAATATTTCTTTTAAGAGAGTGGTATTAATAAAATATGACAAATATTATAAAGCTATAATAAGATAGTGTATATACAGAGTTCAGAAACCAATCTAATGTAAATGAACATTCAGAATGTGAGGCAGGAATTAACCACTGGGAAAATAAAGTTCAGTCTTTACTGATGCCATCTTCCATCATTTGCATAAATTAAAATTTTAACATTAAAAAAATGAAACTGAGAAAGCGTTGGAACAGAATATTTATTATAAGGATGAGATAGGCCTTTCTAAACTTGGCATAGATCATAATTGGGCTACAAATAAATCAGAATGTTTACGTCTAAAACCACCATAAAATTGAAAGATAAATGACAAATGAAACTTTCTGAAATGGATATTACTGACAAAGCATGAGCTTTCAAATCCACGTGAAAAAGACACTCCTCAGCTGAGAAAAATGGGGAAAGAACATGAGTGGGATTTTCATTAAAAGAGAAAATCCAAGAGACAGTATGCATATAAGCAAATGTGCTAACTCAGTAATGGTGGTGGTGGTGGTTTAGTCACTAAGTTGTGTCCAACTGTTGCGACACCATGGACTGTAGCCTACCAGGTTCCTCTGTCCATGGGATTCTCTAGGCAAGAGTACTAGAGTGGGTAGCCATTTCCTTCTCCAGGGGATCTTTCTGATCCAAGAATCGAACCCAGGACTCCTGCATTGCAGACAGATTCTCTACTGACTGAGCTAAGAGGGAAGCCCAAACTCATTAATAATCAAATATAAATAGAATTTGTCAGTCATCAGTTTCTCAACAGTAAAAAGATGATACTTGGTAGTTGTTGAGAGTGAGATAGCAGTGATTTTCATTCCTTCTTGGGTGTAAAGTTTTATAATCTGCCCAGAAAGCAGTTTGATAAAGTTCATCTAATGGCTTAAGAATATACCTTTTATTTTCCCCAGAAAATCTCCTTACAGGAATTTATTCTAGGAAATAGTCAAGGCACTGTGAATTGATGTAGCTATAAGATTGTTCATCATGGCATTGTTACATAACAACAAAAATCACAAACAACTTAGATTATCTAACATATAGGAATTAGTTAAATATAATGAATCGGTAATAATCTTTCACCTTTTTATATGAAGTTATAAAAATATATACTGACATGGTTTTTAAAATAGCACATGTATATTCACAGAAAAAAGTCTATTTTTCTGTTCTTTAAAAATAGAAGTAAAAGTCTGAAAGGGAAATGCACCAAATTAAAAATGAAGTTATCTCTAGATAATATATTTAGAGATGCTTTAAATTTTTCCTCTTATTTGTTTAGCTGCATTTTCTAACTTTTAAAAATATTATATTGATTTTTTGTAATAAAAGCTATATTATAAATTGAAAAAATTTTAAGGAGAGTCTCATACTGGGAGTTTTAGCATGATGTTTATTTAAGAGTGTGACCTTTTGATTCATGTAGCCCTGGGGTTGTGTCCCAGCTCAGGTATGCAGTTTTGATCCAGGCAAGTTGATTTCTCTAAACCTCAGTTTCTTCAACTATAAAAACTGAGGATGATAAAAATAATACTGTTACTTAGTTTATAGAACTATTATGACTAAAGGAAATAATTCATATAAAGAACTGGGCTCAGTGCCTAACACAGGAAGTGCTCATAAAGTGGTAATGGTGTGGTAGTAGTGATAGTAAAACTGTGACTTCAATTCTTGAAACATGAAATGTTGAGGATAACTCCTTTATGTTATAGATTATTTCTTATTATACAGTCATTTGTGCTTGATGCTAGTTTCCGTATGTTTATAAATGGAGTAAGCTGGGTCTGTTTCTTAACTATGGTGACCAGACTGGACCTGCTTGTTGTTCTAGTGTGGAATCCCATTCTGATCTGCCAGTGTAACTCAGGTCCTATGCCCAAGTCCTCCACCACCTATGCTGTTACAGCAGCCTGCTTCCTTCACAATTCTTAGCACAATTTATAATTAATGATTTAACTCTTTGTTTACTTATCTGTAATCAGTGTCCTCCACATAAGTGCAATAGGGCCGGAGACTGTCTTGTTGACCATTATTTCCTCAGGGCCAGGCACAGTGCCTCCGTCTAATAGGCCCTCAGTAAGTAGTCATCCAGCTGAGGAATTGTCAGAGTTTGGGCTGCTGCTGATTGACAAATCTGTGTTCATGAAGGAGATGTGCAGGCAGATATGGACTAGAATTATCACAACAGAAGTGGGCCTGTAGGCTGAAATGCTTGACTCAGAGGTGTACAGTACAGGCAACAGAGTCTAGTTAAGTTCCCATTAAGTTACTCTAGCTAGAGGTTTTTGGTAAGCAGAAGACATTTCTAAGGATGTTTAATTTTTAATAGTTTTCTTTATTATGAGCAAAGTTAGATGTGCTGAGTAACACTTAAAAAATGTATAAGCCTTTAGAACATGAATGCTTGTTGAATTTTGTGTGTTTGATATTTGGCCTCATTCCCTCAGGTTCACAGTTAACAGAAGAATCTCTATAGTTGGATTTGGTTTATATGGCTCTATTCACGGTCCCACGGATTATCAAGTGAATATACAGGTACACTTTTTTCACCTGCTCTATACCATCTGAAATATATAACAAGTGTAATTTTGCAGTAAGGTATTGTTTTGATGAAATCCAAGTTTCAGTATAATTATCAAAGGCATCAGAAAGCCTACTAGTAGCATTTTAAGCCTAGAGGATTCCTTTAAATTGGAGTCCTGGGGCTCTTAACAGAAGCATTCACTATAAGGAGCTCTCCTTTGTCCAGGAACCCCTTCTGTTAGCCCTTCCTATCTGCACTGGCTATCTGCAAACACCCACCTACTTTCTTCATGATGCTTGCACTCTAGGGCTTGAAACTGCCTAATTCCCTATAACTCCTGGTGACTTCTCTGATCTCTGATGGTCTGACTGTGCCCTGCCCCATTCTTAGGTCTGCTCCATCTCAGTTTTTTCAGATAAGGCATGATCACTTACCCTTGAAGAAGGTGAAGCTCCTCTCTCCTTCCCTCCTAGTCTACCAGTGTTCTCCACGCTTTCCATTGCATGCCCTACTTAGTAAAATTATTTTTGAAACACATCCGCATTTTACTTTTATCTAGGGTACACATACACCTATGCAGTACTATACTAATTTTATACATAAATAAAAACACAAAGGAAAAAAGGAAGTAAACAATATTTCAGACTTCCATCAACAGAAAAAACTGCCCTCTCCAAAATGTTATTAATATTCTATTTTTAATAGTGAAAACATGAGTGAACTTTGTGATCAAAATGTATCATTTAGTCTTCAGGACCACACAACAATTCAAAGACCTTGTCTGATGACACCCAGAAAAGATACTTCACTTCTTCACAAAGACTCACAGAGTAGCTCAATCATGTCTAACTCTTTGTGAACCTATGGACTATACAGTCCATGGAATTCTCCAGGCCAGAATACTGGAATGGGTAGCCTTTTTCTTCTCCAGGGGATCTTCCCAACCCAGGAATCAAACCCAGGTCTCCCGCATTGCAGGCGAATTCTTTACCAGCTGGGCCACAGGGGAAGCCCAACAATACTGGAGTAGGTAGCCTATCCCTTCTCCAGCAGATCTTCCCCACCCAGGAATCAATCCAGGGTCTCCTGCATTGCAGGCAGATTCTTTACCAACTAAGCTATCAGGGAAGCCCCCTCACAAAGACACCTCATTCCAAATGGAAGAATTGCTTTATTGGCTGGGCTAATGAAATCATGCTCATTTTTAAATCCTGTCCACTAAAATCTAGTGAAATTCAGCTATAAATTTATATCATTCATATCAATTCATTGCTCTTATAAATCAGAAAGTTACAGTTTTAATATTTTTAACAAATAGGTTCAAAAGCCACTGAAATTTGTTTATCTGAGAGATTTTAAAGGTTAGAAAATAAAAAATCACAGAAGACCTCTGAGGAGTATAAAGATTTTCATGATCACTCCCAGTTTTACTGTATATATTGTTGAGATCCTATCTAGTAGGATCCATAAACCCACTTAGGCACGCTGTGTAATCTGCAGGCCTGGGAGAGTGAGGGCCCCACGATCATTCTCTATGGGTGAAGAGCCCTCTCTTCCTTCAGTGCCCCTCACGTGTTACATGAGACTCCAGAGCCCTTGTTTACAAACTGAGGGAGGGCATCAGGGTTATAGGTGTACTTAGCTAATAAAATAGAAAATGAATAGAAATAGGACTTCTCTTTATGTTCTTCCACTGAGTGACTGGTCTTATGCACCCTCTAGATACATTACCAGATAGATCTCCCTGGGTTTGAATTTCAACTCTGCTTTCTCCACAGTGTGACTGTGGGGAGATTATGTGACCCCTGTAAGCCTCAGTTTCCTTGTTTACTTGGATAGGCATAGTACCTCCATTATAATGTTCTGAGGACCAGGTGAGATGATGCCTGTAAAGTGTTTGAAACAGAGTCTATTGCTATCATTGTTGCTCTAGTTTTATAATTTGATTCTCACAATAACCTTAGGAAAAAAGCAAACAAAATTTTTCCCAAATTAAAAGATAAAACTGAGGTTCAGAGAAGTGAAGTGGCTTGCTCTAGGTTACATTGCCACAACCAAATCTTGTGTCTCCACTGCTTTATTCCCGGGTGCCAGCATGTCTTTTGTTTCTTTTTAATTTTTTACTGAGCTGTGATATAGTGTGGTCCCTCCATATCCTCAAGGGGTTGGTTCCAGGACCCCATGTGGTTACCAGAATCCATAGATACTCGAGCCCCTTACATAAAATGGTGTCATACAGTCAGCCTTCCGTGTCCACAGGAGCCAATTGTATATACAGAAAAGTACACATAGTTATAAGTGTATGACTCCCTTTTCATAATACTGTGGACTCACTTGTGTAACCAGCGGCCTGATAAAGGAACAGTGCATTACAGCACTCCAGACACCCCGCATGATCTTTTCTGGTCTCTCTCCCCACAAGGTGGCCACCGTCCCCATCTTCCACTGCATGTACTGATTCAGCCTGTGTTCTTATTACTCTTTTTATCTGAAGTATGCAAAAAGATGGCTTTGTGAGCCTTGGCTTCCATACATACTGCCTTTGCATGAAGACTTTTCTCTTATAACCTGGACCTCTGATTTGAGCTTTTAAAACTCTTCTGTGGAGCCTCACCGCTTCCTGACAAAATCAGTGTTTCCTGTCCTCCTCCACTTCATCTCAAGCACAACTCTTCTACTGCAGGTGCTGTTCTGAATTGTCCCTCTTTACTTGTCTTCTCATGACTAGAAGCTCCTTGAGAGTGTCTCAGTGCCTGGCACAGATTATGGGACAGACAGAATTATCATATTTTAAATATCCACATAGGATGTTACAGGAATTTCCCAGCAACAGGACAGAGGCTAGCAAGGAATAAAGGCTCATTTCCCTCAAGTTTCTAAAAATCTGCACTTTCTTTAGCACCAGTTCCCAAGCCATGTGTCCTTTTTAGAAGCTCCTCTTCTACAGCCAAAGCCCAGTTATCTGACATCCTCCCACCCTCACTGTGGTGAATGCATTTTCTGACAGTGTGTTTCAAGCCATCTTTGGTGGTTAGAGATGGCAGAGAAAAATGATGACAGAGAGAAGTAGAAGCCTGCTGTGCTGTTCCTAAGGGCTTCATATTCTTTTCTAGGAAACTTTGTTTCAGTTGATGTAACTTAAATTTAACTTTTCTTTTAAAAATTACAGATCATTGAATATGAAAAAAAACAAACACTGGGACAAAACGATACTGGATTCAGTTGTGACGGAACTGCTAACACATTCAGGGTCATGTTCAAAGAACCCATAGAAATCCTGCCCAACTTGTGCTACATGGCATGTGCAACACTCAAAGTAAGAGTCTTCCCAAATGTTCTACCTGGTGAGCTGCGAGGCCTGGGGTTTCCTCCTGCGTGTTACAGAGCACGTGTTTCAGTAGCAGCTGAGAATCACTCACAGTACATCCTTGGTGGAAGCAGGGAAGGCAGAAAGCTGGGAGCTAAATTGTACCACAGCTTTGAGAAAAGCAGTGCCTCTCAGCACAGCTCTGCTCAGGAATAAATGGTTAGTTCTAGTAGCCCTTAGTTTGAGCAGGAGCTTGCAAGTTTAATAAAAGATAAAAGCTTTTTTTAAAAAACCATTTCACTGTTCTCTAATACCTGAGCTCTGCGTTCAGTATTTTTAGTCATTAATTAGCTTGTAGCAGAAACTACATTTTTCAGTAAATGACTTGGCATAAATTTTTATATAAGAGCTATAAAGAAATAAAGTAAATCGTTAATCTCATTGAAATGCCACATCCAGTTGAGTGCTTATTAAATGAAAATTACTAATGAACCGTTTGCTCTCATTTAGGGTCCAGATTCCCACTATGGCACAAAAGGACTGAAGAAAGTGGTGCATGAAACACCTACTGCTAGCAAGACTGTCTTTTTCTTTTTTAGTTCTCCTGGCAATAATAATGGCACTTCAATAGAAGATGGGCAAATACCAGAAATAATATTTTATACATAATTCAGCTTTATAACATCCAGCTGAACAATACCTAATTCAGCATTTTAATGCACCCCGGCTAAATACTACCATGCAGTCTAGTCTCAACGGCGTAAAGAACTGGTCACAAAAAAGTTTGAGTGTTATGAATATTTATTACTGTAAGATTAAGAGACATTTTGGTTTCTTAGGTAAATAAATGTTGACTTAAATCTCTGCATGATTTAATCGGTGATTTCCATTTTCTTGTAACCTTAAGGGAAAAAAGAATGGGTTTAATTGTTTAAAAAAAAAAAACAGCTATTTCAGCTTTATCTTGTATAATTTCTTAGATCAGCTGACTCATGATATTTCAGCAGTTTTATAATTGAAAGATTCTTGTTTTATGTAGCTTATTTGTGTTTTTTGTTTGTTTGTTTCTGTTTGAACTATTTTGAAGGTTACATAAGATGAGGTAGGTCAGTATATCCACAGAATTCCTACTAACTCAAGTTAATTTTCAGAAAATGAAGAAAGCTGACTTCATCCTTGGAGTTTTAAAATATCTGGTTGTTAGCATTTGGCATATTGCTAGAAATAGGCTTAAGAAATGCCTCAGAAAATTTTGAGTGCATTTATAGAAAAAATATTTCATGATAGTCTAGTAATATATTACATAGTACAGTTTTAAATGATAAATTGAATTTGTACAAATTCACAGTAATCTGTTGTGAACAGAGGATCTAAAGGTGTACTTTAAGACTGGATTCTTTATCACTTAATCTTATCACTTAAAGTTTATAGTATTATAAACTATACCCATCTCTCTGAATGAGGCATGCTGCTGAGAATTCCCAAAATTGAAATGATGGTGATGGTGGTGGTGCCTGGCTAAACAGACATCATCAGTTCAACATTTGGTGATAATCTTACACAGGAAGAAATGGAATGAAATACTAAGATCTCTAACAACTGCTTTGATAATTCCAACAGAATCACACCTGCTGGAAAATATACTTTCTGAACATCTACACAGTTCTATCCAAGAAATAAGATTTAATATTTATGACCTCACTGTCACAGGTGCAGCTGCCTTAGGAGGGGATGGGAAATATATTGGCAGGATGATATTTATACACTTTTATAAAACAAAATTTTTATATAAGTAGCTTTCTTTTTCTTTCCCTTGAAAATGATTATCTCATTAAAAATGTATGTATAATTAAGCTCTATCAAATAGTTGTGGAAGATGTGCAGAAATCACAATTCTTTTTAGTATCAACTTTAAAAGAATTTTTTCTAAATGGTAATTAGGATAAAAAAATTTCCATCCAAAGTAGTATTTCACTTGATATTTTCATGAAGATAGGGAGGTATGTTGGCGACAGAGGTCTCTTAAAATGGCTTGAGGAAAGGGGAAATTTTTCCCTGTCTGGTAATATGATCTTAAGACTGTAAACCTCAGTTAACTGGAAGAATTGAAATGTGTGGTCTGGTAAACTGAAGATTAACCAGCAGGCACTCCTTAGTTTTGCTGGAAAATACAACTGCAGAAAATACTTCTGCCTTAAAAAGTACAGTATGCCAGAGGTAAGTTAATGTTTTTTGACGCTTGAGGTATTTCAGTTGCTTTAAGTGTGTTACACTGAATGATTGTAACTGAAAGTAGTCATAGAAGGGACAAGAAATGGAACAGTCTACTGATATGGGACATCCCCTGGAATTAAAAATAAATATCTATTATCCTTTTATTTTTTTGTTACTTGTCTTTTTTTCTAAAAGTGTTTGCTGCTCAGTTGTGTCTGACTCTTTGTGACCCCATGGACTGTGGCCCACCAGGCTCCTCTGTCCAAGAGAGTCTCCAGGCAAGAATACCGGAATGGATTGCCAAAGACACTGTTCTGAATAAGAGTTGTAGTTAATTGAGGTTTAACGTTATTTCTGTGTGTGCTCAGTTGCTCAGTCAGTATCTGACTCCGTACAGACCCATAGACTGTGGCCCGCCAGGCTCCTGTGTCCACGGGAGTCTCCAGGCAGGAATACTGGAGTGGCTTGTCCGCTCATCCTCCCTGCCCCAGCCTGGTCAGCTCATTGCAGAACAAGCCGAATTTGAGAATTCTGCCTTGGCCTTGATAATAGGGTGGAGTGAGGGGACAGAGCCCAAAGGCTGTGGACATTTAAATTATTTTTAACACTAATACCAAAGAATTTCTTCCCAAAGGGAAAAAGAACAGGAGAGGGTCAGCCGAGCTTTCAGAATAAATAAATCTGGATTTAACAAGAGAAACTTTTTTTTTTCCCCTAGCATGTCTGTGGACTGCCATCTCTATTTGATGGCCATTTGGAGATCATTTCAAGTCCATTCCATAATTGTTTTCTTGCTAAGCTTCCTTTATGCAGAAAAATGATAATACAGTTAGGATGCTTTCAAAAGTCCCCAGGGAAATTAATTTGTTTACAGGATTGTGTATCGTACTGTTAAACCAACAAGGAGGAACAGGCTTTCTCTATGCTGCACTAAAACCACTGCCCCGTGAGGTCACAGGCAAGCGATACTCTCAGGGCCCCAGTGAGCTCAACAGGTGCTCTGGTTTTTGTTTTCTTCAGTTTTTAAAATTAACTTTTATTGGAGCACGGTTGCTTTACAGTGTTGGACTAGTTTCTGTTGTGCAACAAAATGAATCACCTATACCTATACATATGTCAAAGTGTTAGTGACTCATTCGTGTCCCACTCTGCAACCCCATGGACGTCAGGCTCCTTCGTTCATGTGATTCTCCAGGCAAGAATACTTGAGTGGGTTGCCATTCCCTTCTCCAGGGCATCTTCCCAATCCAGGGATCGAACCCGATCCCAAATTGCAGGCAAACTCTTTACTGTCTGAGCCACCAGGGAAGGGGGTGGGGTGGGGGTGTGTGTGTGGGGTGTGTGTGTGTGTGTGTGTGTCCTTTTTTGGAATTTCCTTAACATTTCTGTGTGTGTGTGTGTATGCCCTTTTTTGGAATTTCCTTAACATTTAGTTCCCTACAGAGCGTTGAGTAGAGTTCCCTGAGCTGTACAGCAGGTTATCTCATTTGTTATCTGTTTTATATGGTGCTCAGTCGCTTTAGTTGTGTCCAACTTTTGCAACCCAATGCACTATAGCCCTCCAGGCTCCTCTGTTCATGGTATTTCCTAGGCAAAAATATGAAGTGGATTGCCATTTCCTTCTCCAGGGGATTTTCCTGACCCAGAGATGGAACCTGGGTCTCCTGCATTGCAGGCAGATTCTTTTACCAGCTGGAGCCACCCTCTATTTTATACATAGTATCGGTAGTGTGTATGTACTGAAACCCTGGCCAGCCGGTTGCACCCTAGAGCCATACTTCTGAGAGTTGCTCCCACACGATCCCCACAGGGGGCCTCAGTTTCACCAGCTCAGCTCTCTGCTCTGGGATTTTGGTCATCTTCCCAAGACTGATGTGTGCAGCACAGACTAACACCCCTTCTGTAAGCCACCCCTGCTGCATCCTTGCCTGTGCCCTCATGAACCTCTCTCCATCTTAAAACCAATCAGATGCTTTGTAGCACTTGAGTATTATTCCTTCAGCCTGAGGTGAACCTCGATAACACTGAAGCAGATGGCACCTAGGAGTCAAAAATAAGTGCACAGGGTCTTCACTGGTGGTCCAGTGGTTAAGACCAACTTCCACTGCAGGAGGTTCATCCCACATGCCTCCTGGTCAAAAAGTCAAAACACAAAGCAGAAGCAATATTGTAACAAATCTAATGACTTTAAAAGCTGTGGTTGTCCTTTTAGTTTAAGTGTGTCTTGACTCTTGCCACCCCTTGATCTGTAGCCCGCCCGACTCCTCTGTCCATGGAATTTCCCAGCCAAGAATACTGCGGTGGGTTGTCATTCTGTTCTCCAGGGGTTTTTCCCAACCCAGGGATTGAACCCAAGTCTCCTGCATTGGCAGGTGGATTGTTTACCAATGAGCCATACCAAAAAAAGAAAATCTGTAAAAAATAAGTGCACAAAATTGAGAAATGATAAACTCACATAAGGGGCTTTCCTGGTAGCTCAGTGGTAAAAAAAAATCTTGCCTGGGAAATCCCATGGACAGAGAAGCCTGGCAGATTACAGTCCATGGGGTTGCAAAAGAGTCAGATACAACGTAGCAACTAAACAAACACATAAATGATTGGTCTGTATCATCCAACAGTGCACCGTTAATAGAAAATTTCCACTTGACAGCACTGAATTGTATATCTTAATTGTCTTTCACATACACCAATTCTGCATTATCACAGTTTCCAAATTTGCAGGGTAGAAATTTAATAAGACTGATTATAATTAACTCTAGTTTGTCTTCCTTGTTAAATCTCAAGAAAGATAGTGCTAACATTTAATCCTTCCTGTGATCAGGCTGGGACCATGCATTCAATCACACAGTGCGGTCTCCCTCAGCAGTCAGCCTACTTCCCAGGGAGCTCCAATAAAAATGAAAACAAAAGAATTAGTGACAGTGTGTATGTTGAGTTTAACACAGTGCCTGGAGCATTATGGAAACCTGAAAAGCGGCAACTGTGTTTTATTGTTGTGTCTGTAATGGTATTAAAACCTCATCATGGACGCATGGCTAGAAAAGTTGGAGTTAGCAGTTTTATGTGAACTATTGTTAAGACCATCATCACCATCACTAACATTATTTCAACTTCAGCCTGAAAGCTTGATTAGAATGGTTTTAAATTTATTTTTCAAGACCTGACCTGATTCTTGTAGAGAATCTGTAAAGAAAGTATATCGCTTCCCTATGTTTCTGGACCTTGCAGACCTCATCCATGGCAGGCTGCAATAAATGCAAACACCCAGAGTTAAATTTTACACTGTTGATTGACTATTGCGGCATGTTAATTAGATTTGTATGCTTTTTAGAAAGAGGAGGCATTTTCACAATTTTATTTGTATTTGTAGCCAGATTAAAGAGCACATGTTGTGCATTTGTTATATAATTAGTAAGCAGATTTGCAATATACTTTCTTTACAGATAATTGCTAAACTCCTACCTTTCTAGCCGTGCTTCCATGGTGAGGTTTAAATAATACCATTAGAGACACAACAATACAACATAGTTGTCGGTTTTTAGGTTTCTACTGTGCTCCAGGTGGGCTTCCCTGGTGGCTCAGATGGTGCAGACTGCCTGCAATGAGGGAGACTAGGGTTTTATCCCTGGATCAGGAAGACCCCCTGGAGAAGGAAATGGCAACCCACTCCAGTATTCTTGCCTGGAGAATTCCACAGACAGAGGAGCCTGGCATGATACAGTCCATAGGGTCGCAAAGAGTCAGACACGACTGAGCAACTAACATGCTCCAGGCTCTGTGCTAAACTCAAGATACATGCTATTACTAAATCTTTTTTTTTTCTTAGTTTTTATTGAAGTATAGTAGCTTCTACGGAGTTGCGTTAGTTTCTGCTGTACAGCAATGTGAATCAGCTGCATGTATACATATATCCCCTTTTTTGGAATTCCTTCCCATTTAGGTCACCAGAGAGCCTTGAGTAGAGTTCCCTGTGCCATACAGTAGATTGTCATTAGTTGTCTATTGTATACATACTTATGTATACATGTCAATCTTAATATCCCAAACCATGCCACACCCCCTTTCACCTTGACGAGAACTTTACAAGGTGATTTCCACTTCGCAGTTAAGAAAAGAAAGGCTCAAGGATAATCAGTGACTGTTAGTGAGAATTCTCTCATAAGCTTCTAACTTGAATAAAGACTTGAAGGAAGAAAGCAGGAATTCCACCCAATAGAAGCAGATATATGTTTTTTTTTTTTTTTTAGGGGAAATCTACAGGAGCACTAGGAACTGAGAAAGAGAGCCTTCCACACACTAAATGCTTCAAGAAGTTTCTAGAAGATAAGGTAAAATGGAAGAAAATTAAGGGATGCTCTGATGACTACTTTAAAACTCTCGTTCATAGGAAAGTGGAAGTGCATTCAGCAGAAGCTTGCTGGAGCCCACTGTTCTTCAGTCGAAAAATTGTGTCCAACTCTTTGCAACCCCATGGATTGCAGCACACCAGGCTGCCCCATCCTCTGCTACCTCCCAGAGTTTGCTCAGATTCACGTCTACTGAGTCAGTAATGCTATCTAACCATCTCATCCTCCATTGCCCCTTTCTCATTTTGCCTTCAGTATTTCCCTGAATCAGGATCTTTTCCAGTGAGTCAGCTCTTCACATCAGGTGGCCAAAGTATTGGAGCTTCAGCTTCAGCATCATACACAAATTTATCAAATTTACTAGATTGATTCATGAATGTCCTTGTAGTTGATGTGTTCTAATCAAGACCCAAACAAGTTTCACTTGTTACAAATGGTTGTTAATCTCTTTAGGTTCTTTTAAAAAATTATTATTAATATTAACATTTTACTATTAATAGGATGGTACCTATGTCACAGTAAATGAGCCGAATTGATACTCTATTATTAACTAAAACATACTTTATTCAGGTTTTCTTAGTTTCTGTCCTGGGTCCCATCCAGCTACCACATTAGGTTTAGTTACCTTGTCTCCTGAGGCTGTTCTTGACTGTGATGGTTTCTTGGATGGCCTTGATACGTTTGAGGATTACTAGTCGGTTTTTTTGTAGAATGACCCTCAGCTGAGATTTGTCTGCGATTTTTCTCATGATTGCTGCTGCTGCTGCTGCTAAGTCACTTCAGTCGTGTGCGACTCTGTGACCCCATAGGCGGCAGCCCATCAGGCTCCCCTGTCCCTGGGATTCTCCAGGCAAGAACACTGGAGTGGGTTGCCATTTCCTTCTCCAATGTGTGAAAGTGAAAAGGGAAAGTGAAGTCGCTCAGTCATGTCTGACTTGTAGCGACCCCATGGACTGCAGCCTACCAGGCTCCTCCGTCCATGGGATTTTCTAGGCAAGAGTACTGGAGTGGCTTGCCATTGCCTTAGACTAGGGTTATTGCTTTCGATATATACTCCCTCCATCGCATCACATTTCCTTCTTATGTTACTATGAAGCCATTTCTAGACCTTATGTAATTTCATCTATAGTTTAGTTGTATGTGTGTGTTTATTGCATTTTTTACATATTTATACAAAATCATAATGGCTCCTAAGACAAAATTAATGGTAATCCTCTAATATCAGGAAATATCTAATAGATACTAAAATTTGTTCTTCTATAGTTTTTATAGTGTCTTTGAATTAAAATCCCAATAATAGACATATATTGCCATTGGTTGCTATATCTCCTTTGAGTATTTTGTTGTCATTTAGTTGTGTGGGGTGGGAGGGGTATAAGCAGGGGTCTTTTTTTCCATGATATTACTTATCTGGGAAATTCAAAATATCTCACCAATTATACTCATGGATTCCATATGACCTCAAGAAAATTAATCATTCCGTGCATCAGACTCTATATCTTTAAAATGAGAATAATTAAAAAAATAAAATGAGAATAATTAGACACCAATTCAATTATTAATCATTTATTATATCCCCATAAGAACAATGACATTATTTAAATATTTTTTAAAAATAAAGTTTTAAAGGCATTTTACTATTATACAGAGCATACGATTAAGCATATTGAAGATGGCCTTGAGATCAGGTATGCATATGAACATCATGAAGTGATACACGAAGATTTGGTTGGGCCAGCTCAAGCTATCCAGTAGTCATGTATGGATGTGAGAATTGGACCGTAAAGAAGGCTGAGCGCCAAAGAACTGATGCTTTCAAATTGTACTGCAAGGAGATCAAACCAGTCAATCCTAAAGGGCAACAATCCTGAGTATTCATTGGAAGGACTGATGCTAAAGCTGGAGCTCCAGTACTTTGGCCACCTGATACAAAGAGCCAACTCATTGGCAAAGACCCTGATGCCAGGAAAGATTGAGGGCAGGAGGATGTCGGGAGCCGGCAAGAGAGGCCCCGCCATGACAAGGTCTTGGTTCGAGGAGCTGGCACACAAGGCCATCCAGACTTCCGGGGATTTCTCGGGCCCGCCCTCATAATCTACTCCCACGCCTCCGTCTTTTCTTCTTCTGATGCTTGGTAGTCCTCTATGCTTTCTAAGAATTCTTCTGACTCCTGCTCAAAAATCCCCCTTGAAACCTTTGCATGGCAGCAATACAGTCCCTGGGGGTGTATGGGCCCTATAAACAGGCCAGGACTGAAGAAAATATTTTTACACAGAACATCCTAACCCTTCTGGCTCTGCTGGGGTTATAAATGTCAATTTAGAATTTGGAATGCTCACAACTGCACGAAGTGCCTGTAGCATAAAACTAAGTCTGCTAACAATAGGCCTAAACACTCCACAAGCAAAAGTAAATACAGAGCCCTTCACGAGTTTAGAAGGGCACCTTAGGGTGAGATCTGGAGGGAGCTCATGAGACCCTTGGCCTTCAGGGTCACACACCAGTGCTTGCTGCTATGTCTCCCTGCCCCCTGTCTATAGTGTGCCTGGGAGTACACTAGAAGTAGACAGAGATGAAAGTAGATAACAAAATAAGTAAGCATATAGAATTAGTGTGGAAAATTGTCTCTGCAGATGTTTAGGGGTAGAGCCCAAACCCAAATACCGTGTTACCTATGGAGCCATAAAGTCTGCCAAGGACTGAGGCTCCCAAGATAAGGCTTGCTAATAGCCCTTGCCGTTGACTAACTGCTACACAAATAAAGCCATTCTTCATGCCTTGTGGCCTTGCTGTCTTAAGGGCCCATTGGAATTGTTTAAGAATTATCCATGAAGGTATTGACTATTCTGGAAGATGGTTTATGACTGCATTCCTGGCACAATCCTATCAAGACAATCCCTGCTCCCTCTTTAGAATTATTGGTTTTAGGGTATATAAACACTGATGTAAGAAAATAAAGTAGTCTTGATTCTGCACTCAACCAAGACTCGACTCGCTTTATTTTCTTCCTTTTCTCGCCAATGCCGCTCATCCAGAGGGTACCCCTGGACTCTGCCGGGGCTGGACCCTGGCAGGAGGAGAAGGGGGCGACAGAGGATGAGATGGCTGGATGGTGTCATCAATTCAATGGACATGAGTTTGAGCAAATTCCAGGAGATAGTGAAGGACAGGGAAGCCTGGCATGCTGCAGTCTGGAGTCGCAAAGAGTCAGACACGACACGACTGAGTGACAGAGCAACAAGTTCACGCTATGTTTTATCATCAGCAACTGGGAAAATGTTTGCTTTATAGTTTTTTCTTTTTTTATTGAAATGTAATTGCTTTACAATGCTGTACTAATCTCTGCCATACAACAATGCAACAATCAGCTGTATGCATACATATATCCCCTCCCTCTTGAGCCTCCCTCTTACCCACCACGCCCATCCCACCCCTCTAGATCATCACAGAGCACCGAGCTGAGCTCTTTTTATACAGCAGCTTCGCACTAGCTATTTATTTTACACATAGTAGTGTATATATGTCAATGCTACTCTCTGTTTGTCCCACCCTCCTCTCCCCCAAATGTGTCCACAAGCCCATTCTCTACGTCTGGGCCTCTGTTCCTGCCTTGCAAAGCTCTTAAATAGTCTTTGCTCAGTTTCTCTGTTACATGTATCAGCATTGGTTTATCTTCATCCTGCTTCATTCTCAAGTGTACTTTTAATTTGAGAACTCATATTTCTCTTCAATTATGTAAGATTATCAGATATCGCTTCAAATATTTCTACTCTTACTCCCGCTGGTCTCTTTTTCTTTAGCTCAGGTTTGTTAGAATATATGAAGCTGTCCTCCATATATCTTCATTTCACTCTAGTATATTTATATCTGTCTCTGCCAATCCCTGCTGTGTGCATGTGGCCTCAGATGCCAGTGGAGTGTTTTCTACAAACTCACACCAAACTCTTTTGTTCAACAGACAACACCAGGGAAGCATAGTTTATCACTGAACCATTGAGAAGAGCACACTTCTCTTCTTATAATCCAAATGTTTATTACTACGGGAATGATTAGGTCACCTTTTTTATTTCTATGAAATAATTATGTACTAGGTTAAAAGTTGTTGACTTCTATGTACTGACATGGAAAAATTGCAAAGACATCTTAAATAAAAAAACAAATATAATAATGCATACAGCCGACATCATGTGCACCTATACACACCCATAATGTATGTGTATCTGTATATATACATATGTGGAGGAATGGCATGGCAACCCACTGCAGTCCTCTTGCCTGGAGAATCCCATGGACTGAGGAGCCTGGCAGGCTATAGTCCCTAGGGTCACAAAGAGTCAGACACAACTGAAGTGTCTTAACATGCATGCATATATTTATATATAGACTTTAATTGATATACCTATCAGACAGACTGCAAAGTTTAGAGCCAGTCATCACCGAAGAATTGATGCTTTCAAATTGTGGTGCTGGAGAAGACTCTTGAGATTCTGTTGGGCTGAAATGAGATCAAACCAGTCAATCTTAAAGGAAATCAGCTCTGAATATTCACTGGAAGGACTGATGCTGAAGGTGAAGCTCCAATACTTTGACCACCTGATGTGAAGAGCCAGCACATTGGAAAAAGACCCTGATGCTGGGAAAGGTTGAAGGCATGAGGAAAAGAGGGCAACAGGACGAAATGTTTGGATGAAATCATCGACCCAATGGACATGAGTTTGAGCAAACTCTGGGAGATAGTGAAGGACAGGGAAGCGGCGTGCTGCAGCCCATAGGGTCACAAAGCGTCAGACACGACTCAGTGACTAAGCACAGCAAAGCACAAACACACCCTCATGCTCAGTAACTCCCTAGAAATGCTCACAGTTCCCTGGTCGGAGAACTAAGATCCCACATGCCTCACTGGATGGCCAAAATAAAAGTAATAACCAGAGAGTTTAGTAGAAGGGAGGTTTGAAGATCAGGGAAGCACTCGTATTTGTTGAGTACCTTCCGTAAATTGTGCTAAGAACTTCTTATCTGTTATCTCATTTTGATCTCTTGGCCATTTATATGGCAGGCCTCATCTCCCTCTTGTAAGTGAGGAACCCAGGGCTCTTACGAAGAATAATTTGTGAAGAGTCATCAGTAGTGCTGCCACAGGCACATGCTATGGAGTGAAGCAGACATCATTTAGGTCCTAAGGAGAAATGTTTACTAATGGAGAAAATTCTTAAGCATATGGTTCCTCACCTAGGAAAATTTAGCAACCTCTTTTTTGAAGTATTAAGCTGATTTTTGTGATGGTTTAAGAATGGTTCTACACAAAGGCAGGGGGCTTCCCTGGTGGCTCAGAGGTTAAAGCGTCTGCCCCCAATGCGGGAGACCTGGGTTCGATCCCTGGGTCGGGAAGATCCCCTGGAGAAGAAAACGGTAACCCACTCCAGTACTCTTGCCTGGAGAATCCCATGGACGGAGAAGCGTGGAAGGCTACAGTCCACGGGGTCGCATAGAGTTGGACACGACTGAGCGACGGAACGGAACACAAAGGCAGAGGAGTTAGATACATGAGTTGGCAAAGCTTTCTCAAAGTCTTATGATACTATAATTTGGTATTTTTATGATCTTAGATGTGTTCTTGCTTCCTTCCTTTTCTCAAGGTGGATAACATAAATGCAGCTGTGATGGATTTGAAAGAAAAGATTCATATTCTGAGTGAAGAAGCCAAAATAGGAGCACATGGAAAACCAGTGCTATTTCTCCTCCTAGCGACTGTGGTGGAGTCCTTGTGGAATTGGAGCAAGCCTGATGAACAATTCACAAGCAAATTTTTATTTGTTTATTTTGGGCTGTGCAGGGTCTTCATTGCAGCGGGTGGGCTTCTCATGCAGTGGCTTCTGTTGCTGCGGAGCACAGGCTCTAGCATACATGAGCTTCAGGAGTTGCGGTGCATGGGCTGTGTACTTGTGTCTCGCAGGCTCTAGAGTACAGGCTCAGTAGTTGCAGCACACAGGCTTAGTTGTTCCGTGGCATGTGGGATCTTCCCTGCATTTTTTATTCTTTAATTCTGGAGGTTTATTGAGATTGTCATTTAGAGCCCAGAAATTTTTGTGAATATTAAGTACTCAGAAGCAAAACCTTTAAAGGCTGCTGTTGTGGGGAATTGCCACAAGGCAGCCTCTTGCCCAAAGGTGGTGACCCTGCCAATGAAAGCTTTAGATAGTTTCAATTTGGGTCTGTACAATATTCTGGGCTTCCTTGGTGGCTCAGATGGTAAAGAATCTGCCTGCAATATAGGAGACCTGGGCTTGATCCCTGGGTTGGGACGATCCTCTGGAGAAGGGAATGGTTACCCACTCCAGTATTCTTGCCTGGAGAATCCCATGGACAGAGGACCCTGGCAGGCTACAGTCCATGGGGTTGCAAAGAGGCACGACTGAGTAACTAACACTTCACACAATATCCTGGCACATACTTGAATCAACATCCAAAAGCTTTATTTTAAGGATGTGGTTTGCCTGCCAATAGCATAGGAACATTCCACTTCCTCAAGCCCCTGTTACCCTGGTATGATATTTCAAAACTCAAAAACTGTTATATCTTGATATATTTCTTTTTTTTAGCTCAGTTGGAACAAAGAAGCAAAAAAACTCGGAGGCCTATTTGTTTGGTTTCTTCAAGGAGAAAAATGAAACTCTTAGAAAACAAAATACATGCCTCTTATGGGCTCTTTGAGTCACTATTGTTTGCAGCAAAATTTTCATATTTTTTTTTATATGTGACCTTTCATTTATATAACAATAAAACACAGAATTAGAAGAAACTAATTTGAAATGATGGCTGATTTCCACCCAGAAAATCTGAATACAAAGGAACCAATGGGAAACACAATGATCAGAGTGCCAAGATTTTAAGAATATTTTAGGTTTGCAAATAATAACTAGAATGCTTGCAATTTCAACAACATATTTTTATTCTGATAAAGAATGTACTTTTCCAGAAGGCTTCCAGTGTGGCCGCCTCCTACTGGAGGCCTGGGATACTGGAATCGGCCACTTTCTGTGTATCTTTATAGGACACTGGGCTGCACTCTAAGAAATTCCTGGGTCTCCCCTCCATCCTGATGATCATGTGGCCAGAGAAATTGGTAACACTGTTGTTTTGCCTGCTGAAATGTGTAATGACACAGATCCTTTCAGTTTCCTGATGTGGGTGAAGTGTGGAGCCCAGTGATGCTTGCTTCTTCAAGAAATGTACATCCTAGTTCCTACACAAGGGTGAGCCCCCTGTCCAACAATGAGAGACCCTGTGTGTATGTGACCTGTGCCTCCTGAGAGACCAGCCCTAGACTAGTCTGAACCTGACCAAGTTCTGTCTACATGGTAGATTCAGACCTCTCCAAGTCCTGTCTACACTGATGATGTTTAATCAAGACTGTGCGCTTTCTGCGATGACAACACTTAGACCTGAATATTCTGTTTGCACTGGGACATGGAGACCCGGGTGGAGACCCGGCCTGGCCTCTGTCTGGAAAACTCCGCGCCTGTGTCTGAACGTCAGTGCTCAGATGCCTGTGTCTGGGGCTGGGGTGGGCTTCTCTGGGAACCGTGCTCCCCTCTGAGTGGACTCCATGGCCCTCCCGGGGGCCAGTGCTGCAGTGGGGCTCCTAGTCTGTCCCCTGCCAGGTTCACCTCCCTGGGGCTCCTGGAGGCGCCTCAGGTGTCTCCCTGGTAATCATTCCAATTTTCCAGCACATTCAGGTTGAGTAGGGAGGCAGGTTCACCTGGTGAATTGGTTCCAGGGCACAGGGGTCGGGCAAAAAGTCAACGGGCAGCAGGTGAGGCTGCTGCTGTGCTCTCCTCCAGTCGACTCTCTCCTCCAAAGAGAACAGAGCTGCCCCTCGTCTCTCAGCCCAGCTCTCCTGTTTTCTCAGCACCTCAGCGGGACAAGAGAGACAGAGCCTGCCAGAACCAAGGTGGTGTGCTCACCTCTAGGATGAGCTTTCAAACCAGCAAAAAAATCACAGAGAATCAAAGGGAAAACAGGAGGGGCCTGACTTCTCATGGACAATTGAGGGGAGAGAAGACTGACCCTAGACTTCTTTCTAGGGTCCCCACCTGGCGTGTTTACACGTTGGGAACCCGCCAAACACAGCCATGGTGTCCTTATCCTGACAGAGGGGATGTGTGACCCCAAGTGGGTGGTCTGGGGACTGTGTGAGTCTCACACCATCTGCATGGGTCAGGATCATGTGTACAGAGAGACCACACACAGACAACTAGGAAAAAGGGAAGAATACATGAGAGCTTCACTGGTGTTTAGAAATTAATGCATCCCGGTATTCACTTTACACAGGCCTGTGCCTGTTTGCCTCTTTACCCCCGAGAGGTTCACCCTCCCTGGAGCTCCTGGAGGTGCCTCAGGTGTCTACTTGGTAATTATTAATTCACCAGCACAAGCATGGCGGGAAGGGAGGCAGGTTCACCTGGTGAGTTGATTGCAGGGCACACGGATCAGACAAAAGGCCAAAGGGCAGCAGGTGAGGTTGCTGCTGTGATCTCCTTCTGGTTGATCATCACTCCTCAGGAGAGAGCAGACCTGGCCCTCGTCTCCCATCCCTGCATCTGGCGTGTGTTTTGTCAACCCCTCAGTGGAATAAGAAAGGACCAAGCCTGCCAGAACCAAGTTAATGTGTTCAACATTATCATAACAGCTGTAGAAACAGTTAATATCACACAGAACCACAGGGAGAAGAGGAAGACATCTCTGGGACAAGTGTGAAGAGAGGAGCCTGACCTTACACTTCTTTCTACCATCCCAGGGGTTATAGGAACACACTCGCTTCCACTTGGCAGAGACCTGGTGACCTAACCAAGGGTCGTGGGACCCCAGGTCTGGGGATTGTGTGGGCTCACCCCATCCACATGGGTCAGGTTCCTGTACCTGGAGACCCCATATCTGCTCTTTACCTGCAGTGTGTCCTGTCTCCTCAGAGAGTCCCAGCATCTGAATTGAGGGCGTTGCCCTGATTAACCTGGGTTCCTTTTTCTTCTCTTCACCTTGTCACATTCACATGAGGTCAGGCACCTCTGAGTGGGTTGCTGCTCTGTGTTCTGTGAGTGAAAGCCTTTGCCGGTGTCATCGTAGCATATCACATGCTAACTCATAGGTCACGACTGTCTGGTTTCCCCTTCACCAAGCTCAGGTAATTTAATTTTTATTTTACAGTGGAGTAGAGTTGATTTTCACTGTCTTGTTGGTACAGGAACTTGATTTGATTCTACATAGAAGTATATCTATTCTCTCTCCAGTTTTTTCCTCATATAGGTTATACAGTTTTTTCAGTAGAGTTTCTTGCTCTATTCAGTAGGGCCTATGTGATTATCAATTTGATAAATATTAGTGTTTATATATTAATAAAACTCTTAATTTATCCCTCCCTTTTAACTATCTTTTGATAATCAGAATTTGATTTTCTCAGTCTGTGAGTCCATTTCTGTTTTGTACATTAGTTCATTGGGATGAATTTATAGATTCCATCTGTATGTGATATCTTAGGATATTTGTCTTTTTCTCTTTTACTTCACTTGGGATGAAAATTTCTCAGTCCGTCCATACGGCTGCCAATGTCTTATTTCGTTCTCTTTAATGGCTGGGCAGTATTCCAGTGTATACATACACCACACAGTCTTCATTTTTCTGTCAGTGGACATTTTGGTGGATTCTACATCTTTGGTTTTGTAAATAGTGCCAGCCTGAAAATAGGGGTGCACATGTCATTTCAATGAGTGAATTTCAGTGATGAACTTCTCCAGATCTAAACCTCGGAGTGGGATTTCAGGCTCATACGATACCTGTATGTTTAGTGTTCAAGGAAACTGCATGCTGTTTTCAATAGTGGCTTCACCAGTTACATTCCCACAAAGATTGTGGGAAGATTCCATTTTCTGTCCATCCTCTGCAGTATTTATTCTTTGTAGAGCTTTTTGATGATGGCAACTGTGACCAGTGTGAGATGATACTTCAGTGTAGTTTTGATTGTCATTGATTTAATAATTACTGATGTGGAGTATCTTTCAATGTGCTTTTGTTATTTTACACCTTGTGTGTACAATTTACCTTTTAAATCTGCTTTCCTGAAAGTTGGTCCTGTATGGAATTCTTTTCCGATGATTTACCCTAGGACATTTCTTGAGGGCAGGTGTCATTGACAGCCCTGTCAGACTTGTGACTATTAAGAACCCTTCAGCATCTTTTTTATGATATATATATATATATATATTAATCTAAACCAGCTAATGGCTCTCTGCCCCCTGAAACTTTCTTCTTTGGTAACCATAAGTTTCTTTTTTAAGTCTCTGAGGCTGATTCTCTTTTGTGAAAAGTTCATTTGTATCCATTTTTAGATTCCACCAGAAATGTTATCCTATGACACCTGTCTTTCCCTGTCTCACTTAGTATGATCATCTCTAGTTTCTTCCCTGTAACTGGAAATGGCGTCATCTCATCCCTCTTTATT
The DNA here is from genome assembly GCF_049115385.1 of Moschus berezovskii. Classification (NCBI taxonomy): domain Eukaryota; kingdom Metazoa; phylum Chordata; class Mammalia; order Artiodactyla; family Moschidae; genus Moschus; species Moschus berezovskii. Next base: position 44,849,119 of record NC_142480.1, on the reverse strand, counting down.
TCTGAGTAATGTTGCGTTGTGTGTGTACCACATCTTCTGTGTCCATTCATCTGTCCTTGTACACTTAATTTGCTACCCTGTCTTTACTATTGTACCAAGTGCTGCCATGATCAGTGGGGTGCAGGTGTCTTTTAAAAGTTTGGGTTCCACTGGATCTATGCCTAGGTATAGAATTTCTGGGTCACTTGGTACCTCTGTGTTTCGTTTTTTAAAGAACCTCCGTAATGTTCTCCCTCGTGGATGTACCTATTTACATCCCTATCCACAGTGGGAGGGTTTTCTTCTCTCCACACCTTCTACAGAATTTATTGTTGTAGATTTTTTGAGATGGTGATTCTGATTGATGTGAGGTAATACTTAATAGGACAACCGACGTTGCCTTTCTGTAACTACTAGTCATGTAAGAATCTTTTCTTGTACTTTATGGCCATCTCCATGCATTCTGTGGAGAAATGTACATTCAGATCTTTGGCCAGTTTTTTATTGGATTGTTTGTTTTTGATACTGAGCTGTATGAATTGTTTGTACGTGTAGAGATAAAGTCCCTGTGTCTATCTTCATTTACACGAATTGTTTCCATTCTTGATTGTCTTTTTTTTCTTTCACTGATGGTTTCCTTTGTTGTGCAAATACTTTTAACCTCTGTTAGGTCTCATTTGTTTATTTTTGTTTTATATGTCCTGATTCTTAGACATAGATCAAAAAAGATCTTACTGCGTTTTATGTCAGAGTGTGTTCTGCTTTTTTCCCTCAAGAGTTCCATAGAATCTGTCCATTTATTTAGACCTTTAACCTATTTGCAGTTTATTTTTGTGTTTAGTGTTAGGGAGTAGTCTAATTTCATTCTCATTTTCATGCTAAGGAACCTGCCTGGTGTCCTCCACAGTGGCTGCTCCCAATTTCCATTCCCAGCATCAGTGTGGGAGGGTTCCCTTTGCTCTATACCCTCTCCAGCATTTATTGTTTACAGAGTTCCTGCCTCTGGCCATTGTGACCTGTGTGAGGTGATACCTTGTTGAAGTTTTGATTTGCAGTTCTCTCGTATTTAGTGATCTTGACATCTTTTCATGTGATTTTTTAAAGCAGTGTGTTAAACTTACTAATTTAAATTGGCTTGTTGAATGACTTCCCTGTTTTGAATGTTTTTCTGATGACCTCCCCTAGGATATTTCTTAAGGGCAGGTGTTTTTTTAACCCAAGCCCCTCAAGCCTTGGGAACATTAAGTGCCCATGAGCATTGGTTTTACGATAGTTGTTATGGGAAATGGCCACAAGGTGGCAGCATGTCTTTATGCCCAACTCTGGTTACTGGGGGAACCAGAGCCTTGGGAAAGTCCTGTTCCTGGATTGTTAATTAGAGCGGAATATGCCAGAACAAACACCCAAGGCTTGTGTCCCATTCCTTCTTCCTTCCTTACCCCTGTCTCCTGGACACATCCCAGTTCCTGCAACACCACTTTGTGGAGCATGCTTTCACCCAGAGCTTGGGCAACCCTTAGGAAGGAGGCTGGAGGTGGGAACTCCACCACCAGGAGACAGGAGCCCACGGGGCTTTTCAGAGCTCTTTCAGCCCGGAGGCTCCACGTCCTTTGGGTGCAGTAGGCATAGTTTCACTGCAGGAGGGTCCTCCTGGATCTGGAGGTTGTAGGCCCGTGAAGAAAACAGGCTCACCAGGGCCATGGGGCAGGGTTCACTGGCTGGCACATCCTCCCCGGCTCTGTCAGCCCCATTACAGTCCATCCTTGGGAAACAAGCCTGCCCAGGCTTCAGAGATGTGACAGCAGCCCAGGTCACCAAGGTCTGAGGGTGATAGAGTCGGCATTCTCTTTTTGTAATTTGTATTTTGTATTGGTGTGTAGGTGACTTACAATGTTGTTGGGTCTGTTTGTTTTTGTTTTAGGTGGACAGCAACATGATTCACTTATGCATAGATGGGTACATGTGCTTTTTTGGGTTCTCTTCCCATATATTAAAAAGCAGAGACATTACTCTGCCAACAAAGGTCTGTCTAGTCAAGGCTATGTCTTTTCCCGTGGTCATGTATGGATGTGAGAGTTGGACTGTGAAGAAAGCTGATCACTGAAGAATTGATGCTTTTGAACTGTGGTGCTGGAGAAGACTCTTGAGAGTCCCTTGGACTGCAAGGAGATCCAACCAGTCCATCCTAAAGGAGATCAGTCCTGGGTGTTCATTGGAAGGACTGATGCTAAAGCTGAAACTCCAATACTTTGGCCACCTCATGTGAAGAGTGGACTTACTGGAAAAGACTCTGATGCTGGGAAGGATTGGGGGTGGGAGGAGAAGGGGACAACAGAGAATGAGATGGCTGGATGGCATCACCGACTCGATGGACATGAGTTTGAGTGAACTCCGGGAGTTGGTGATGGACAGGGAGGCCTGGTGTGCTGTGATTCATGGGGTCGCAAAGAGTCGGACACGACTGAGCGACTGAACTGAACTGAACTCCCATATAGTTTATTATGCAGTGTTGATTTGGGGTCCTCCTCGGTTTTTTATTAAGAGTAATGTGTATACAATCATCAACACCTGCTCATTTCTTACCACCCACCGCCTTTCCCTTTTGGTAAACAGAAGGTGCTTTGCTATGTTGCAAGGCCGTTTCTGTTTGGTAAAGTTCATTTGTATCCATTTTTAGAATTCAGCACTAAGTGATATCATGTGGCACTTGTCTTTCTTTCTCTCATTTCACTTGCTATGGTCCCCTTGTTGCTGGGCATGGCCTGATGCCGCCCTTTTATGGTGAGTAATAATGCGCTGTGCACGTGCACCCCGTCTTGTTTACCCATTCATCTGTCCTTATCCATGAAGGTTGCTTCCAGGTCTCAGCTATTGTACACGGTGCTGCCATGAACGTAGCATGCACCTGTCTTTAAAATTATGATTTTCTCTGAATTTATGCCCAAGAATGGGATTGCCGGGTCCTATGGTACTTCTCTGTTTAGTTTTTAATGAGCCTTTGTTCCATTCTCCTTCGTAGATTTACTGACTTTCATTCCCACCAACAGGGAGGAGAGTTTTTTCCTCCATACCCTCTCCAGCATTTACTTTTGTAGATTTTTTTATGCTGACCATTCTGACCCATGTGAGGCGATGCCATATTGTATTTCTGATTCACAGTTCGCTAATACTTGCAGATGGTGAGAATCTTTTCATGTGCATCATGGCCACCTCTGTGTCTTCTTTGGAGAAATGCCCATTTAAATCTTGTGCCCCTATTTGATTGGGTTGTTTCTTTGATATTGAGGTGCATAAGCTGTTTGTGCATTTGGAAGATAAATTCCTTGTGGGTGTCTTTGCAAATATTAGTTTAATTATGAGGATTGTCTTTTTGTTATGTTTCTGTTTCCTTTGCTGTTACAACGCTTTTAAGGGTAATTAGGTCCCAATAATTTATTTTTGTTTTATTCTTCATGATTCTAAGATGTGGGTCAGAAAAGGACTTGCTGCATTTTATGTCAAAGTGTGTTCTGCTCCTTTCCTCAAGAGTTTCATTATATCTATCCTTTTATTTAGGTCTTTAATCTATTTGGAGTTTATTTTTATGTATGCATCAGGGGATATTCTAATTGCATTCTCATTATTATTTCTTTAAACACCTGCACACCATTCTCCATAGTCTATTACTAATTTAATTACATTTTCACTAACAGTGTAGGAAGGTTTTCTTTTTCCCACACTTTTTCTAGCATTTATTGTTTGTCAACTTTTGGACAATGGCAATTGTGAATCATATGAGGAAATACCTCATTGGAGTTTTGATTTGCATTTCTCTAATATTTTGGAGAAGAAAATGGCAACCCACTCCAGTACTCTTGCCTGGAAAATCCCATGGACGGAGGAGCCTGGGAGGCTGCAGTCCATGGGGTCACAAAGAGTCGGACACGACCGAGAGAAATATTTAGCTATCGTGACATATTTTAATGTGATTTTTTTAAAAGGGTGTGAGTTAAACTTACCACCTGAAATTGGCCACTTGAACACCTGCTTTGTTTTGAATTCTTTTTGGATGTCCACTCCTAAAACCTCAAGTGTATGTGTTTTTTCCTTACAGAGCTTGAATCCTTGTGAATATTAAATGAAAGTTACTTAGTCGTGTCCGACTCTTTGCGACCCCATCAACTGTAGAGTACATGGAATTCTCCAGGCAAGAATACTGGAGTGGGTAGTCTTTTCCTTCTCCAGGGGATCTTCCCCACCCAGGGATCAAACCCAGGTCTCCCGCATTGCTGGCGTATTCTTTACCAGCTGAGCCACAAGGCCCAACGGTATAACTTTTCATCATGTAATCACAGAAAATGGCCACAAGGTGGCAGCACTTCTTCATGCCACACTTTTTTTTTTTTTTTTAACCTGTAATTTCGTTGCTATTTTATATTGGAATAGAGTCGATTTCTGAGGTGGTATTTGTTTCCGGTGTATAGGAATTCAATTTAGTCATATATGGATATTTATTCATTCTCTTTCAGGTTCTTTTTTCCGTATAGGTGATTACAGTGTGTTCAATAAACTTCCCTCTGCTTTTCAGCAGTTAATTTTTGATCATCTTTTTGATTATATATTTATATGTTAACTCCAAACTCCTAGTTTCTCACACCTGTATCTGGAGGCTCTGCAGAGGGCAAAGGCACTCCAAATCCGTTGTGGAGGCACACTGCCTGCCACATGCTCCCAGTTCCCTAAGCCCCAGGACACTCCGGCCTCAGGACCCAAGCCAGTCAGGCTCCAGGGATGTGACCACAGCCTAGGTCACTATGAACTGAAGGGAACAGAGTCAGCATTTCTTTTTATTTTTTTTAATGTTTTTATCCTATAATTTGAACTGGAGTAAATAGGTAAATTACAATCATGTGGGTCTTTTTTTTTTTTTTCCTTCCTTTTCAATCTAGGATAACTTGATTCACTTCTACGTATGTATATACATTATTTTTCATTTTTTTTTTAATGTGCAAGTAACCACACAGTGTTGCATATGTTTCCTTGTGCTACACAGTAGGTCCTGGTGACTTTATAAATAGTAGTGTGCGTATATTAGTCTGAAGCAGCTCGTTTCTCCCTCACCCATAGCCTTCTATGTTGGTAAACAGTTGTTTCTTTTCTAAGTCTGTGAGGCTGTATCTATTTAAAAAAGAAGTTCACTTTCATCCATTTTTAGATTACACCTAGAAGTGATATCATATGATGCTTGTCTGTCCCTGTTTCCCTTACTTCACTTTGAATGATCATCTCTAATTTCTTTTCTGTGACTGGACTTGGCATTATTTCCTACCTCTTCATAGCTGAGAAATATTGCATTGTGTATATGTACCCTATCGACTGTATTCATTCATCTGAAATTTCTACAATTAGCTTGCTTCCCAGACTTGGCTGTTGCATCTTTGGGCCATGATTGCAGGGGTGTCTTTTACATTTTTTAATTTTCTCTGGATTTATGCCCAAGCATGGGATTTCTAGGTCCTAAAGTACTTCTATGTTACTTTTCAAATGAACCTCCATACTGTTCTCCCTACTGGATGAACCTATGTACATTAAGATCAACAGTGCAGGAGGGCTTCCTCATCTCTACACCCTCTCCAGCATTTATTCTTTTCTAAATAATTTTACTTATTCATTAGTCTTTGGTTGCACTGGGCTTTGGTTGCAGAAATCTAGCTCTCTCTATCTGCAGTGAGCAGGGCTACTCTCTAGTTTCACTGTCAGAATGAGGCTTCTCATCGTGGTGGCTTCTGGTTGCAGAACGCGGGCTCTAGAGCACCAGGCTTCAGGAGTTGCGGTGGGAGGCCTCAGTAGTTGTAGTTCAGGGCTCTAGAGCACAGGCTCAGCAGTTGTGGCACATATGGGCTTAGTGGCCCCACTGACGTGGAATCTTCTGAAACCAAGGTTCCAAACTGTCTCCTGCATTGGCAGGCACATTCTTAACACTGTACCACCAGGGAAGTGCTAGCATTTATTCTTTAAGATGTTTTAAGATGACCATTCTGACCAATGTGAGTGCTAAGCTCATTGGATTTTGATTTGTGTTTTCCTAATAATTAGTGATGATGAGAACATTTTCACGTGCCTAAGTGCAACCCATTGGAGAAGGCAATGGCACCCCACTCCAGTACTCTTGCCTGCAAAATCCCATGGACGAAGGAGCCTGGTAGGCTGAAGTCCACGGGGTCACTAAGAGTTGGACACGACTGAGCGACTTCACTTTCACTTTTCCTTTCATGCATTGGAGAAGGAAATGGCAACCCACTCCAGTGTTCTTGCCTGGAGAATCCCAGGGACGGCGGAGCCTGGTGGGCTGCCGTCTAAGGGGTTGCACAGAGTCGGACACGATTGAAGCGACTTAGCAGCAGCAGCAAGTGCAATCCATCGACCTTCCTGAGAGAATTAACCATTTTAATCTTTGGCCCATTTTGTTCTTGGTTATATGTATTGTTGGATATGAAGTTGTACAAGCTGTTTGTATGTTTTGGAGATGAATTCCTTGTGGGTATTTCCTTTGCCAAATATCTTTTCCTATTCTGAGGATTGTCCTTGTCTTTACTTGAGGGATTCCTTTAGGCATGCAAATGCTTTTAAGGTTAATTCAGTCCCACCCTCTGATTCGTGGTTTATTTTTCATTATTCTAAGAGGTGGACCCATAAAGAACTTGCTGCATTTTATGTCAGATTGTTTCCTGTTTACATTTTTTTCAAGAATTTCATAGTATCCATCATTATATTTGATATTTACGCTCTCTGGGGTTTATTTTGTGTTTGGTGTTAGGATGCTTTCTAATTGCATTCTCAGTTTCATGGCTGAGGGAATCCTCACGGTGTGCTCCAGAGTGGCTGTTACCCATTTATATCCCAAGCATCAGTGGAGGAGGGTTCCCTTGTCTGCACACCCTCTCCAGCACTGACTGACTGCACAGTGTTTGACAACGGCCATTCCTCCTGGTGTGGTGTGATACCTCATCGTAGTTCAGAATCGCATTTCTCTAATGTTTAGTGATGTTGACATCTTTTCATGTGATTCTTCTAGAGTGTGACTTAAACTTACATCTTGAAATTGGCTTCTTTAACGCCTGCCTTGTTTTGGATTCTTTTTCGATGACCACCCCAAGGACATTCCTGGAGTCCGAGTGTTTTTTACTTACAGCCCCTGGATCCTTGTGAATATTAAATTCCCCGGGCACAGCTCTTAGTGGTGTTATTACATAAAATGGCCACAAGGCGGCAGCCACATTTTTTTCTCTTCTGTAAATTCCTTGTTATTTTCTATTGGCTTAGAGTGGATTTTTTTTTTTTAATTTATTTTATTGGAGGCAAATTCCCTTACATTAATATATTTTTGGTTTTGCTATACATTGACATGAATCCGCCCCGGGTGTAGATGTGTTCTCCCTCCCGAACCCCCCTCCCACCTCCCTCCTCCCCATGTCCTCCCTCCAGGTCATCCCCGTGCACCAGCCCCAAGCATCCTGTATCATGCGTCGAACCTAGACTGGTCACTTATGATAATATACATGCTACAATGCCGTTCTCCCCAATCATCCCACCTTCACCCTCTCCCACAGAGTCCCAAAGACTCTTCTATATGCCTATGTCTCTTTTGCAGTCTCCTATACAGGGTTCAGGTTACCATCTTTCTAAATTCCATATATATGCGTTAGTATACTGTATTGATGTTTTTCTTTCTGGCTTACTTCACTCTGTATAATTGGCTCCAATTTCATCCACCTCATTAAAACTGATTCAAATGCATTCTTTTTGATGGCTGAAAAATACTCCATTGTATATATGTACCAAAGCTTTCTTATCCATTCATCTGCAGATGGACATCTAGGTTTCTTCCATGTCCTGGCTATTATAAACAGTGCTGTGATGAACATTGGAGTACATGTGTATCTTTCAATTCTGATTTCCTCGGTGTGTATGCCCAGGAGTGCGATTGCTGGATCATATGGCAGTTCTATTTCCAGTTTTTTGAGGAATCTCCATACTTTTCTCCATAGTGGCTGTACTAGTTTGCATTCCCACCAACAGTGTAAGAGGGTTCCCTTTTCTCCACACCCTCTCCAGCATTTATTGCATGTAGACTTTTGAATAGCAGCCATTCTGACTGGTGTGAAATGGTATCTCATTGTGATTTTGATTTGCATTTCTCTGATTATGAGGGATGTTGAGCATTTTTTCATGTGTTTGTTAGCCATCTGTATGTCTTCTTTGGAGAAATGTCTGTTTAGTTCTTTGGCCCATTTTTTTGATTGGGTCAATTAGTTTTCTGGAATTGAGCTGCAGGAGCTGCTTGTATATTTTGGAGATTAATCCTTTATCAGTTGCTTCATTTGCTATTATTTTCTCCCATTCTGAAGGCTGTCTTTTCACCTTGCTTAGAGTTTCCTTTTCTGTTCAGAAGCTTTTGATTTTAATTAGGTCCAATTTGTTTATTTTTGCTTTTATTTCCAATATTCTGGGAGGTGGGTCTTGGAGGATCCTGCTGTGGTTTATGTCAGAGAGTGTTTTGCCTACGTTCTCCTCTAGGAGTTTTATAGTATCTGGTCTTACATTTAGCTCTCTAATCCATTTTGAGTTTATTTTGGTGTATGGTGTTAGGAAGTGTTCTAATTTCATTCTTTTACACGTGGCTGACCAGTTTTCCCAGCACCACTTGTTAAAGAGACTGTCTTTTGTCCATTTTATATTCTTGCCTCCTTTGTCGAAGATAAGGTGTCCATAGGTGCGTGGGTTTATCTCTGGGCTTTCTATTTTGTTCCATTGATCTATATTTCTGTCTTTATGCCAGTACCATACTGTCTTGATGATTGTGGCTTTGTAGAAGAGCCTGAAGTCTGGCAGGTTAATTCCTCCAGTTCCATTTTTCTTCTTCAAGATTGCTTTGGCTATTCGAGGTTTTTTGTATTTCCATACAAATTATGAGATTATTTGTTCTAGTTCTGTGAAAAATATCGTTGGTAGCTTGATAGGGATTGCATTGAATGTATAAATTACTTTGGGTAGTATACTCATTTTCACAATATTTATTCTTCCAATCCACGAACACGGTAGTGTCCTCTTTGATTACTTTCACTAGTGTTTTATAGTTTTCTGTATACAAGTCTTTTGTTTCCTTAGGTAGATATATTCCTAAGTATTTAATTCTTTTCGTTGCAACAGTGAATGGAATAGTTTCCTTAATTTCTCTTTCTATTTTCTCATTATTAGTGTATAGGCATGCAAGGGATTTCTGTGTGTTGATTTTATATCCTGCAACTTTACTGTATTCATTGATTAGCTCTAGTAGTTTTCTGGTAGAGTCTTTAGGGTTTTCTGTGTAGAGGATCATGTCATCAGCAAACAGTGAAAGTTTTACTTCTTCTTTTCCAATTTGTATTCCTTTTATGTCTTTTTCTGCTCTGATTGTTGTAGCCAAAACTTCCAGAACTATGTTGAATAGTAGTGGTGAGAGTGGGCACCCTTGTCTTGTTCCTGACTTTAGGGAAAATGCTTTCAGTTTTTCACCATTGAGGATAATGTTTGCTGTAGATTTGTCGTATATAGCTTTTATTATGTTGAGATATGTCCCTTCTATTCCCACTTTCTGGAGAGTTTTTATCATAAATGGATGTTGTATTTTGTCAAAGGCTTTCTCTGCATCTATTGAGATAATCATATGATTTTTATTTTTCAGTTTGTTAATGTGGTGTATTACGTTGATTGATTTGCGGATATTGAAGAATCCTTGCATTCCTGGGATAAAGCCCACTTGGTCATGATGTATGATCTTCTTAATATGTTGTTGGATTCTGATTGCTAGAATTTTGTTAAGGATTTTTACATCTATGTTCATCAGTGATATTGGCCTGTAGTTTTCTTTTTTCGTGGGATCTTTACCAGGTTTGGGGATTAGGGTGATAGTGGCCTCATAGAATGAGTTTGGAAGTTTTCCTTCCTCAGCAATTTTCTGAAAGAGTTTGAGTAGAATAGGTGTTAGCTCTTCACTAAATTTTTGGTAGAATTCAGCTGTGAAGCCGTCTGGACCTGGGCTTTTGTTTGCTGGAAGCTTTCCGATTACTTCCTCTATTTCCGTGCTTGTGATGGGTCTGTTCAGATTTTCTATTTCTTGCTGGTTCAATTTTGGCAAGGTGTACTTTTCTAGGAATTTGTCCATTTCTTCCAAGTTATTCATTTTATTGCCATATAATTGCTGATAGTATTCTCTAATAATCCTTTGTATTTCTGTGTTGTCAGTTGTGATCTCTCCATTTTCATTTCTAATTTTATTGATTTGGTTCTTCTCCTTTTCTTTCTTGATAAGTCTGGATAGTGGTTTGTCAATTTTATTTACCTTCTCAAAGAACCAGCTTTTGGCTTTGTTGATTTTTGCTATGGTCTCTTTTGTTTCTTTTGCATTTATCTCTGCCCTAATTTTTATGATTTCTTTCCTTCTGCTAACCCTAGGGTTCTCCATTTCTTCCTTTTCTAGTTTCTTTAGGTGTAGAGTTAGGTTATTTATTTGACTTTTTTCTTGTTTCTTGAGGTGTGCCTGTATTGCTATGAACTTCCCCCTTAGCACTGCTTTTACAGTGTCCCAGAGGTTTTGGGTTGTTGTGTTTTCATTTTCATTCATTTCTATGCATATTTTAATTTCTCTTTTGATTTCTTCTATGATTTGTTCATTATTCAGCAGCGTGTTGTTCAGCCTCCATATGTTGGCATTTTTAATAGTTTTTCTCCCGTAATTGAGATCTAATCTTACTGCATTGTGGTCAGAAAAGATGCTTGGAATGATTTCAATTTTTTTGAATTTACCAAGGCTAGATTTATGGCCCAGGATGTGATCTATCCTGGAAAAGGTTCCGTGTGCGCTTGAGAAAAAGGTGAAATTCATTGTTTTGGGGTGAAATGTCCTATAGATATCTATTAGGTCTAACTGGTCTATTGTATCATTTAAAGTTTGTGTTTCCTTGTTAATTTTCTGTTTAGTTGATCTATCCATAGATGTAAGTGGGGTATTAAAGTCTCCCACTATTATTGTGTTATTGTTAATTTCCCCTTTCATACTTGTTAGTAATTGTCTTACATATTGCGGTGCTCCTATGTTGGGTGCATAAATATTTATAATTGTTATATCTTCTTCTTGGATTGATCCTTTGATCATTATGTAGTTTCCTTCTTTGTCTCTTTTCACAGCCTTTGTTTTAAAATCAATTTTATCTGATATGAGTATTGCTACTCCTGCTTTCTTTTGGTCTCTATTTGCGTGGAATATCTTTTTCCAGCCCTTCACTTTCAGTCTGTATGTGTCCCTTGATTTGAGGTGGGTCTCTTGTAGACAACATATATGGGGGTCTTGTTTTTGTATCCATTCAGCCAGCCTTTGTCTTTTGGTTGGGGCATTCAACCCATTTACGTTTAAGGTGATTATTGATAAGTATGATCCCGTTGTCATTTTCATTATTGTTTTGGGTTCAAGTTTATATACCCTTTCTGTGTTTCCAGTCTAGAGAAGGTCCTTTAGTATTTGTTGGAGAGCTGGTTTGGTGATGCTGAATTCTCTCAGCTTTTGCTTGTCTGTAAAGCTTTTGATTTCTCCTTCATATTTGAATGAGATCCTTGCTGGGTACAGTAATCTGGGCTGTAGGTTATTTTATTTCATTACTTTAAGTATGTCTTGCCATTCCCTCCTGGCCTGTAGAGTTTCTGCTGAAAATCAGCTGTTATCCTTATGGGGATCCCCTTGTGTGTTATTTGTTGTTTTTCCCTTGCTGCTTTTATTTATTTATTTTTTTTAGGTTCACTCATTTTATTTTTGCTTTGCTTTTCTTGCTTTTTTTTTGTAATTAATTTATTTTTTATTGGAGGCAAATTATTTTACAATATTATATTGGTTGGTTTTGCCATACATTGACATGAATTCGCCCCGGGTTTACATAAGTTCCCCCTCCTGAACCCCCCTCCCACCTCCCTCCTCCCTTTATCCTCCCTCCCTTGCTGCTTTTAATATTTTTTCTTTGTGTTTGATTTTTGTTAATTTGATTAATATGTGCCTTGGGGTATTTCGCCTTGGGTTTATCCTGTTAGGGACTCTCTGTGTTTCTTGGACTTGGGTGATTATTTCCTTCCCCATTTTAGGGAAATTTTCAACTATTATCTCCTCAAGTGTTCTCTCATGGTCTTTCTTTTTGTCTTCTTCTTCTGGGACTCCTATGATTCGAATGTTGGGGCGTTTAATATTGTCCCATATGTCTCTAATATTGTCCTCATTTTTTTTTATTCTTTTTTCTTTTTCCGACTCTGTTTCATTTATTTCTACAGTTCTATCTTCTAGCTCGCTTATCCTGTCTTCTGCCTCCGTTATTCTACTGTTTGTGCCCTCGAGAGTGTTTCTGATCTCATCTATTGTATTATTCATTGTATATTGACTCTTTTTTATTTCCTCTAATTCCTTATGAAACATTTCTTGCATCTTCTCAATCCTTTTCTCCAGTTTATTTATCTGTAACTCCATTTTGCTTTCCAGATTTTGAATCATTTTCACAATTAAAATTCGAAATTCTTTATCGGGTAGGTTCCCTATATCTTCCTCTTTTGTTTGTGTTGGTGGGCATTTATCCTGTTCCTTTACTTGTTGGGTATTTCTCTGCCTCTTCATCTTGCTTATATTGCTGTGTTTGGGGTGGCCTTTCCGTCTTCTGGCAGTTTGTGGAGTTCTCTTTATTATGCAGTTACCTCGTTGTGTGTGGGGTTGGATGGGTGACTTGTCAAGGTTCCCTGGTTAGGGAAGCTTGAGTAGATGTTCTGGTGGGTGGAGCTGGATTTCTTCTCTCTGGAGTGCAATGACGTGTCCAGTAATGAGTTTGAGATGTCCGTGGGTTTGGGGTGGCTTTGGGCAGCCTGTATATTGAAGCTCAGTGCTATTCTCCTGTGTTGCTGGATAGCTTGCCTAGTATGTCTTTCACTGAAACTTGTTGACCCTTGGGTGGTGCCTGGCTTCAGTGTATGTATGGAGGCCTTTGATGAGTACCTATCAATTAATGTTCTCTGGAACCGGAGATCTCTGGTGTTCTCAGGATTTGGCCTTAAGCCTCTGCCTCTGGTTTTCAGTCTTATTCTTGCAGGAGGCTCAAGGCTTCTCCCTCTTCTGTTTTCTGGTCTCCTCAGTGTCTAATTCCCGTCCTGGCACCAGGATGCGGTGGTGGACACTTTTTTCTTTTTTTTCCCCGGCTCTCCTATTCAGTCCTGCTGTAGGGAGGGAGGAACAGCTAACAAATATCCCTGGCGTCTGTGGGGAGTGCTCGCGGCGTCTCGGCTACAATGGGAATGCTCCCGCTCGAGGCGTGTGTGCTTTCCGTGTTTATGCTGCTTAGGCTTTAGTTCGGAGAAGGCAATGGCAAGCCACTCCAGTACTCTTGCCTGGAGAATCCCATGGATGGAGGAGCCTGGTAGGCTGCAGTCCGTGGGGTCGCTGGGGGTTGGACGCGACTGAGTGACTTCACTTTCTCTTTTCACTTTCACACATTGGAGAAGGAAATGGCAACCCACTCCAGTGTTCTTGCCTGGAGAATCCCAGGGACGGGGGAACCTGGTGGGCTTCTGTCTATGGGGTCACACAGAGTCGGACACGACTGAAGTGACACAGCAGCAGCAGCAGGCTTTAGTTTGCTCTGCTGCAAGCTGTCCGCGGGTGGCGCTGGGTTGCATGCACTTCCCAGGTCTGAGCGGCTTAGGTTCAGGTCCTCAGGTACTCGACAAAGGCGCAGACTTGGCTGGGCCTGCGTTTTGTGCCTTCCCCGGTCCTAGCAGCTCAGGTGACCAGGCGTTTGGCGAGCGCGGTCGCTGCGACTTATCACCTTCCCGGTCCCTGCTGCTCGGTTTTCTGGGGGTACAACCGGCGCAGTTTCTCAGGCGGATATCGACCGGCCCGAACCCAAGAGGTCCGGGCCAGCAAGGAAGCCTGCCTGCAGATTGGCACAGGAAGCCTCTCTGGGGCCGCGGCTGCCCCGCCCCAGCGCTGGCTCCCCTCTCTGCCCGCGTAGGCGGGGGCTGGGGGAAGGGCTGCCCGCTGCGGGCTCACTCCGCTCAGCACCCGGTTCTGTGGGCGGGGCTGGCTTGGGGCTTTTTCACAGGCTTTTTCCAGCCCTCGCCCTTCAGCTGCAACCACTGCTCTGGTATCCCAAGTTCGAGGCCTCAGTCTGCCCTGGGGCACCCAAGCCCGGTTCTCCCTCTAAGCACAGCCGCCAGTTCTCCCTCCAAGCGCACAGCCGTTCTCCCTCTAAGCGCGGGCGCCGACTCTCCCTCTAAGCGCAGCCGCCAGTTCTCCCTCTGAGCGCCGCCGCCGGTTCTCCCTCTAAGGGCTGCTGCCAGCGCCTCCCTGCCCAGCCCCGCCTGCTAGTGAGGGGCGCGGGCATCTGCACCGTTTCTCCGCTGAGAGTTTCCTCTGGGCACTTAGTCTGTGAGTTTTAATTATTTATGTCTTTTGTCTCCCAGTTATGCGGCCCTCTGAGGTTCCACTCGCCAGTGTTTCCAGGTGTTTGGAAACGTCTCTCTCTCTTTTTTTTTTTTTTTAAAGCCTCACTGCCCGGGAAGGAGCTCCGTCCCTCCCTCTTTTGTCTCTCTTTTTTTCTTTTTATCTATTTCCTACCTCCTTTCGACGACTATGGGCTGCTTTTCTGAGTGCCTGATGTCCTCTGCCAGTATTCAGAAGTTTTTTGGGGGGATTTACTCAGCGTTCAAATGATCTTTTGTTGATTTTGTTGGGGGGAAAGTGGCCGCCCCGTCCTATTCCTCTGCCATCTTCCCGTCGGTTCCTAGAGTGGATTTTTGATGTCTTTGTTTTGGGTGTGGAGGAACTCGATTTAGTTATAGATGTTTATCTATTCTCTTTAGGGTTCTTTTTCGCATATAGATGATTACAGTTTCAATAAGCTTTCCTAAGCTATTCAGTAGGTACTTTTGATCATCTATTTGATATATATTAATATGTATATGTTAATTCCAATTTCTTAATTTATCCTGCCGGATTCTTAAGGGTGGGGGCTCTCTAGAGGGCAACAGGCACTCCAGGTCCGTTTTGGAGGCACACTGCCTGCTACATGCTCCCAGCTCCCTCAGCCCTAGGACACTCCAGCCTTGGGACACAAACCAGCCAGGCTCCAGGGATGTGACACCAGCCCAGTTCAGTATGTCCTAAGGAGAATAGAATCAGAATTTCTTTTTTGATTTTTCTGTTTTCATCCCATCATTTGAACTGGAGTATACAGTGAATTACAATCTTGTGGGTGTTTTGTTTTTTCCTTTTCCTTCTACCCCAAATTGTTTCACTATTACATAGGTGTATATATGATTTGTTGGGGTTTTTCTTTACAGGTTAATACAGAGCATGCAGTAAGTTTCTTCGGGTCTCACGGTGGGTCCTGGTCACATACTTTATCAATAGCAGTGTGCATGTCTTAGCCTGAAGCACTCATTTCTCCATGCCCCACATCTTTATATCGGCAACCGGAAGTTTCCTTTCTCAGTCTGGGAGCCTATGTCTCAGGCAGTAAGTTCATCTGTATCCATCTTCAGTTTATAGCTAGAAGTGATATCATATGATGCTCGTCTTTCCTCGTCTCCCTCACTTCACTTGGAATGATCATCTCCACTTTCTTTCCTGAGGCTGGACTTGGCCTCAGGACTTATTTCCTACTTCTTTATGGTTGAGAAATATTCCATTGTGTGCATGGACTCCATTGTCTGTATCCATTTGTCTGTGCTTCTACAATTAACTTGCTTTCCTGTCTTGGCTATTGTACTAGTGGGGCCGAAATCACAGGTTACGTGTCTATTAAAATTTTTGTTGTCTCAACCCAGCTGTCTTGACTCCAGCCCAGTCCAGACATGAGACTCAAGCCTGCTCAGGTTCCAGGAATGGGAGAGCAGCTCAACTCACGGAGGTCATGGGGAATAAACTAGGCGCTGCTTTTCTATTCCTTTTATTTAGTCTCATGCCTGTGCTATCTTCGAGTATAGTCAATTTGCAGTTCTATGCTTGTCTTCAGCTGATTATGACATATACATTCAGTTTATCTGTTCTTTTTTGGATTCTATTGCCATAGAGGTTATTGCAGAAGGTTGAGCAGAGTACCCTGTGCTGACAATGAAGTCCTTCCTGAGTATCTATTAGAGATACAGATTTCTGTGTATATTTGGCAGGAAGGAAGGAAAGAGATAATCCTTCTGGATTATATATTACAGATACAGATTACTGTGTATATGTTCAGTTCAGTCGCTCAGTTGTGTCCAACTCTCCGCGACCCCATGAATCACAGCACGCCAGGCCTCCCTGTCCATCACCAACTCCCGGAGTTCACTCAAACTCATGTCCACAGAGTCGGTGATGCCATCCAGCCATCTCATTCTCGGTCGTCCCCTTCTCCTCCCACCCCAAACCTTTCCCAGCATCAGAGTCTTTTCCAGTGAGTCAACTCGTCGCATGAGGTGGCCAAAGTATTGGAGTTTCAGCTTTAGCATCAGTCCTTCCAATGAACACCCAGGACTGATCTCCTTTAGAATGGACTGGTTGGATCTCCTTGCAGTCCAAGGGACTCTCAAGAGTCTTCTCCAACACCACAGTTCAAAAACATCAATTCTTCAGCGATCAGCTTTTTTCACAGTCCAACTCTCACATCCATACATGACCACGGGAAAAACCATAGCCTTGACTAGATGGACCTTTGTTGGCAAAGTAATGTCTCTGCTTTTTAATATACTATCAAGGCTGGTCATAACTTTGCTTCTAAGGAGTAAGCGTCTTTTAATTTCATGGCTGCAATCAGCATCTGCAGTGATTTTGGAGCCCAAAAAAATAAAGTCTGACACTGTTTCCACTGTTTTTCCATCTATTTCCCATGAAGTGATGGGACCAGATGCCATGATCTTTGTTTTCTGAATGTTGAGCTTCAAGCCAACCTTTTTCTTGGAAACTTCTGATTGTGTTGAATTCTCAGAGTCATGTTTTGTGTTGTAAATTTGTTCCTTTGTATCTCTTTTTGTATTTTTCCTACAAGGGACATTATATGCTATTGTCTTTCTCTGTGTGACTGACTTCACTTAGTCTATGACCCTCCAAGTTCGATCCTTGTGACAATTAGTGGCACAATTTCAGTGACCATTTTTCATGACTGAGTAATAGTCCATTGTACATATGTACCACATCTTCTTTAACCTTTAATCCGTCAGGTGACATCTTGCTGGTTCTGTGTCTTGGCTCTGGGAAGCAGTGCTGTAGCGAATGATGGGGTGCCTGTGTCTTTTTCACTGATGGTTTTCTCAGGATACAGGCCCAGGTGTGGGTATGTCAGACCATGGGCTGAGCTCTTTTGAGACTTTAGTTTCTGGCCTGAGCAGACTGTCCTTCCAGGGGCTGTTTCCAGTGTCCATTCACACCAACCGTGTAGGGGGGTTTCCTCTCCACCTGGCCCTATCCCTTGTTTGTTGTTTGTAGACTTGTGAGGATGACCATTCTGACACGTGGGAATTGACTTCTTGTTGTCTTTTAGACTGGCATTCCTCCTGGAATAATTAGGAATGTTGAACATCTTGTCCTGTGGCCGTTTGGGGATTTTTCTTTTCTGTAAAGGATGTGAGGAAAGTTTACCTGTTGCAATTGACTTCTTGAAAGTTGGTTGTGTTTGGAATTTATTTCTGCAATAACCATCCCAGGACCTTTCCTGAGGGCAGCTGTCATTAACAGCCCACAGATCTTGTGAACTGGAGGACTAGTAAGCGCCAGTGTTTAAGTTGTAGTTACAGGAAATGTCCACAAGGAAGCAGCACTTTTTCATGTCCAACTCTTTTTCCATCTGCAACCAGAGCCTTAGGGAAAGTTGGCTTCCTGGGTTGTGAATTAAAGTGGAATATACCTGAGCAAACACCCAACAGCTCGTATCTCACTATTTCTTTTCTCTGAAGCTTCACCCCTCCCCTCTAGCCTCATGCCAATCTGGGGCACTGCTCTCTGCTGAGGTGCCCAGGAGGCTGCTCTCTCAGGAAGAAGTCTTAAGCTGGGGACCCCACCGCAGCACCAGGAGATCTGGGGTCTGGGTAATTTTCCATGTTCCTCCAAGTCAGAGCATTGGTCCATTAGGTTATGGGTACACTAGGGATTCTGGCCCCAGCCAGGGCAAACCAGACAGTACAGGTTTAAGAGGGCTCCTATGAAGGACACCCTGCTCGGCTGTCTCGACCCCACCCCAGTCCAGCCTTGGAACCCAAGCCTACTCAGGTGCCAGGACTCAGATAGCATCCTAAGTCAAGCAGGTCGCAGGGAATAAACTAGGCATTACTTTTCTATCCTTTAATTTCATGCCAGTGCTATGTTGAAGTCTAGTTGGTTTGCAGGTTTGTCCTTGTCTGCAGTGTACAATGGACTGATCCAGCTATGACATATACATACAGGCTTTAGTATTTTTATTTATTCTTTTGCCATAGAGGTTATTGAATAACGTTGAGTAAAGTTCTCTGTGCTGAACATCAAATCGCTGTGGGACATTTATTAGAGGTACAGTTTTGTTTTTTTTTTTTTACATGTGCAAGGAATGAAGGAAGGAGATAGTTCTTGTGGATTATCTATTTCAGCTATAGATATCTTTGTATATGTTAAAGATAAATATTTCTCTGGATACATGCTTGGAAGGAAGAAATGAAGGAAGGACAGAAGGTGGAAGATAATCCTTGTGGATTAGCTAATACAGATACATATTTCTGTGGTTACGTTAGAGATCCTGGAGAGGAAATGGCAACCCACTCCAGTATACTTGCCTGGGAGACGTCATGGGCAGAGGAGCCTGGGGGGCTACAGTCCATGGGGTTTGCAAAGTGCCATACACAACCTAGTGAACATACAGCAACAATGTTAGACATACACATTTCAGTACTTATGTGGAAGGAAGGAGATAATCCGTGTGGATTATCTATTACAGATACAGATTTCTGTGTTTAGGGTAGTAGCAACCTACTAATTCATTCCTGGCACTTTCTTTTTTTTTTGGTGGGGTGGATTTTTTGTGTTTGAATCTCAAAGTCTCTTTTTACATTGTAAATTACTTCCTCTGTATCTCTTTTCAATTTCACTCTCAAGGGATACCATCTGCTAGTTTCCTCCTCTGTTTTTGACTTCACTTAGTGTATTTTCCTCCAAGATCCTTCCTTTGGGGACCGTTGGCCTAATTTCATTTCACTGGTGGTTTTTCATGTCTGAGTAAATTCCATTGTATATATGTACCACAATTCTTTAAGATTTGATCTGTCAAGGGACATTTTCTTGGGTCTGGTCTTGGCTATTGGAATTAGCACTGCAGTGAATGTTGGGTGCATGTGTCATTTTGAATGATGGGTTTTTGTAATATAGACCCAGGTGTCAGTATTAAAATCCTAGGCTTAGCTCTCTTAAAATTCTCCTTCTGGCTTTTGGAGGCTGTCTTTTCTAGGGGCTGTTGCCAATGTCCATTCCTAGAGAATTTGTAGGGGGTTCAATCATCTCCCTGCTCTCTCCACCATTTACTGTTTGCAGACAGTCAGGATGACCATTCTGTCAGATGGGATTTGATTTCTCGTTTTCATTTTGATTGACATTGTAATAATTAGGGATGTTGCATATCTTGTCTTCTGGCTGTTTTTTGCTTTTTTTCCCTTGAAGGATATGAAGGAAAATTTGCCTGTTTCAATTGATTTCTTGTAAATTGGTGGTGTTTAGAATTTATTTCTGCAATACCTGTGGCAGGACCTTTCCTGAGGGCAGCTGCCATTAAGAACCCCACTACTGCTAAGTCACTTCAGTCATGTCCGACTTCAGTGTGTGACCCCCATAGACAGCAGCCCACCAGGCTCCCCCGTCCCTGGGATTCTCCAGGCAAGAACACTGGGGTGGGTTGCCGTTTCCTTCAATGTGTCAAAGTGAAAAGTGAAAGTGAAGTCGATCAGTCGTGTCTGACTCGTAGCGACCCCATGGACTGCAGCCTACCGGGCTCCTCTGTCCATGGGATTTTCTAGACAAGAGTACTGGAGTGGCTTGCCATTGCCTTCTCCGAAGAACCCCACAGGCCTTGTGAATTGGAGGTGCCAGTAAGCACTGGTGGGCAATTTGTAGTTACAGGAAATGTCCACAAGGTGGCAGCACTTCTTCATGCCCAACTCTGGTTCTACCTGCAACCAAGCCCTAGGGAAAGTTGGCTTCCTGGGCTGTGAATTTTAGTGGAATGTGTCTGAGCAAACACCCAAGGGCTTGTGTCTGACTACTTCTTTCCTCTGAAGCTTCACCCCTCCACGCTAGGCTATTCAGTACCTGGGGTACCACTCCCTGCTGAGGGCCTATGAGGCTGCACTCTCAGGAATGAGTCTTGAGCTGGACCCCAGCACCAGGGGACCTGGATACTTGGTGACTTCACCTCTTGTCCTCGAGGCCAGAGGGTTGGGCCACCATCGTTTGGGAGCACTAGGAATTCTGGTCCTACTCAGGGCAAATCAGACAGTACAGGATTGAGACAGATCTCAACAAAGGGCACCCTGTCGTGTGTTGACCCCACCCCAGTTCAGCCCTGGGACTCAAACCTAATCACGACCCCAGTTCAGCCCTGGGACTCAAACCTAATCACGTACACAGGATCAAATAGCATTCTGAGTCCAGCAGGTGGGAGGGAATAAACTACACATTACTTTTCTTTCCTTTTCTTTAATTTCATGCCAACGCTATGTTGAAGTATAGTTGATCTGCACTTTTGTGCTTGTCCTCAGTGTGTTTGCTGGCCAAAGCCTTGGCCTCTTTGCCCACCAAAGCTGAATAAAAAATATGGAGACAGAGTCTGGAGGAAATAGAAAGGTGGCTTTAATTCTCAGCCAGCAGAGAGCGGAACACTGTAGTCTCATGCCTCAAGAACTGTGGCCCCGCTCCATGAGGAGTCTAGAGGCTTATATAAGATGAGGGACAAAGGTATTAGGATCTTGATTTCTTCCTCATGCATTGTTTTGTCGACTAAAAAATATAGTCACAATCTGAAAATAGAGAGTTATTTTGTTTGGTGGGAATGGTTAGGACTCCAAACCCAGGAGATAGCATCTCAGTAGCTCTGAGAAAACTGCTCCAAGGAGGCAGAGGGTAAGTTAAGCTATATACAAGTTTGCAACAAAGAGAGCAGGCAGTCTGCACATAAAAGATCAGTTATCAAGTTAAGGAATTTAGCAATCTAAGTGTGGGAAGATGCAAGCCTCAGGGCTCACTGAATTCTTTCCTTTCACATGCACCTCAGCTATCTGGGGCCAATCCTGTTTCCTTGTTCACCTTGCTTCTTGCATTCCCCCAGCTCTTCAGCAATCACCAGGGGTGGGGGCTGGCAGCAGTATCCCCTGGATCACAATCTGGGGAGCCTTCATTCACATTTGGGGGCCAGAAATCACTGATGGCGGTAACATTTCTTGTTCATTAATATGGCAGGATGCTTTTGAACTGTGGTGTTGGAGAAAACTCTTGAGAGTCCCTTGGACTGAAAGGAGATCAAACCAGTCCATCCTAAAGAAGATCAGCCCTGAATAATCATTGGAAGGACTGATGTTGAAGCTGAAACTACAATACTTTGGCCACCTGATGTGAAGAACCGACTCATTGGAAAAGACCCTGATGCTAGGAAAGATTGAAGGCTGGAGGAGAAGGGGATGACAAAGGATGAGATGGTTGGATGGCATCACTGACATGATAGACATGAGTTTGAGTAAGCTCCGGGAGTTGATGATGGACAGGGAAGCCTGGCGTGCTGCAGTCCATGTGATAGCAAAGAGTCAGACATGACTGAGCGACTGAACTGACTGATTGACTCATTTTCATTTAACAGTTTCAAAGACAGTCACAGGCTGGCATCAGTACCTCAGTACTTGAGTCTGGCAGTTCAATGGTTCTGTGGCCTTCTTTCTTATGTGTAACTACAAGGGGAAGGGTGTTGTAAGCAGATAAGGGATGTATTTAGCATAGAATCTAAAGAAAAATGTGAATTGCAGCTCCTGCAGGGTTAGGGGGCAGAAAAGCAAACTTAGTTACAGACCTGCAGGGTTAGGAGCAGCCAAAGTAAAACAACTAGGAATGTTCAGGCTGCTCACTGTTCTTTCTCTTTATCGTCTTTGTTCTCAGGAAAGCAAAAGAGAAAAACCTATCCCTCTTTTTCCCCTTTCACTACAATAAGTGTACAACAGACTGATTTGGTTATGACTTAATCATACAGCATATTTGTACTTCTCATTGATTCTTTTGCCATAGAGGTTATAGAACAAGGTGGAGTAAAGTTCTCTGTGGTGAACATTGGGTCCCTGTGGAGTAACTATTAGAGATACGCATTTTTTTTTTGTTGTTATGTGCAGGGAATGAAGGATGGAAATATTCCTTATGTATCATCTATTACAGCGACAGGTATTTATTTATATGTTAGAGATAAGTATTTCTGTGTATACGTAAATGGAAGAAAGGCAAAAAGGAGGGAAGGCAGGCAGGAGATAATCCTTGTGGATTAGTTAATACAGGTACAGATTTCTGCGGGTATGTTAGAGATACAGGTTTCGGTGCATAGGTGGAAGGAAGGAAGGAGACAATCCTAGTGGATTATCTATCACAGATACAGATTTCTGTGCATACATTAGTACCAACCTCCTAATTCATCGCTAGCCCTTTCCTTTATTTTCTGGATTCCTTTTTTGTGTTTGAAGCTGAGTCTCCTTTGGTGTTATAAATTACTTCCAGTGTATCTCTTTGTTTAACTTTCCCTAGAAGGGACATCATCTGCTGTTTTCTTCCTCTGTTGCTGACTCCACTTCATGTTTGAGCCTCCAGGGTTCAACCTTGTGGCGACCACTGGCATTATTTCATAATTTCAGTGGCAGTTTTCATGTCTGAGTAATGGCCCATTGTATATACATACCGTATTTCTTTAAGATTTAATCTATTTAAGCAGTGGTGCAATGAAGGTGGGGGTGCGTGTGCATTTTTGAATGATGGTTTTCTCGGGACATTGACCCAGGTGTGGGAATGTCAGATCGCAGGATTAGCTGTCTCAAGGTGCTGTCTCTACCCCACCCTAGTTCTGCCTTCCTTCCTTATTTACTATCTGTTTATCTTTTTTCCCCAGGTTTGTGTTTCAATCCTTGCCAAATTTTAATGGAGCTGTTTCCTATAATTTGAGTATAGCTTCTTTATCTGATATGTGTTTTGGAAATAGTCTGTTTCAGTTTGTCGTTCATTATTTGATTTTCTGAATAAGGTGTTTCATAGAGTAAAAGGTTTCAATTTTGTAAATAATTTTATAATTTTTATTTTTCTGAGGAAGTTTTTAGTCATATGAAAGTGAATAATTGTATGGAAGTGAGTAATATGAATGTTATTAACTATATGAAAGTTATTAATTTTATGGAGGTTATTCAATTTATGCCAGTTACTCAGTTTAGGAAAGTTATTATTTTTATGGAAGTTTTAATTTTATGGAATATCTATTTACATCCACTGAGAGATATAAATATCTATCTACCTAGAGATGTTAACATCTACACAGAGATATAAAAAATTATATCCTGATAAAAAATATCTAAGGCTTCCCTGGTGGCTCAGATGTTAAAGCATCTGCCTGCAATGTGGGAGACCCGGGTTCAGTCCCTGGATTGGGAAGATCCCCTGGAGAAGGAAATGGCAACCCATTCCCATGGATGGAAGAGCCTGGTAGGTTACAGTCCATGTGGTCGCAAAAAGTCAGACATGACAGAGGGACTTCTCTTTCTTTCACTTCAAAAAAAATCTGTGTACGTATCTCTTTATATTCTTGGCTAGGTGTGTTTTTCAGTCTTTACCAAGTGTAAATGGGGCTGTTTGGTCTAATTTGAGTACAGATCCTTTATTCGATATGTGTTTTGGAAATGACTTCTTCCAGTCTGTGATTTATCTTTTGGTTTTCTGAATAAGGTGTTTCATGGAGTAGAAATTTTTAATTTTATAAATAATTTTATAATTTTAATATTATGAGGAAGTTTTTAATTTGATGAAGTAGTTTTAATTTCATGAAGTTTTAAATTTTCAGAAACTTCTTCATTTTATGAAATTTTTTCATTTTAAGAATGTTTTTAATTCTTTGTTGTTGTTGTTCAGATTCGAAGTTGTGTCCAACTCTTTGTGACCCATGGTCTGCAGCACACAAGTCTTCCCTGTCCTTCAGTCTTTCCAGGAGTTTGCTCAGACTCATGTCCATTGAGTCAGTGATGCTATCCAACCATCTCATCCTCTGTTGCCCGCTTCTCCTCCTGCCCTCAATCTTTCCTAGCATCAGGGTCTTTTCAAATCAGTTGGCTCTTCGCTTGAGGTGGGCAAAGTATTGTAGCTTCAAGTTCAGCATCAGTCCTTCCAATGAATATTCAGGATTGATTTCCTTTAGGATTGACTGGTTTAAACTCCTTGTTGTCCAAGGAACTCTCAAGAGTTTTCTCTAGCACCACAGTTCGAAAGCATCAGTTCTTCGGTGCTCACCCTTCTTTATGGACCAACTCTCACATCCATACATGACTACTGCAAAAATTATAGCTTTGACTACACAGACCTTTGTCGGCAAAGTTATGTCTCTGCTCTTTTATATGCTGTCTAGGTTTGTCATAGCTTTTCTTCAAAGGAGCAAATGTCTTTTAATTTCATGCTTCAGTCACCATGAAATAATTTGAAGCCCAGTGATTTTGGAGCCCAAGAGAAGAAAATCTGCCACTGTTTGCATTTTCCCCCATCTATTTGCCATAATATGATAGGACTGCTGCTGCTGCTGCTAAGTCACTTCAGTCATGTCCGACTCTGTGCGACCCCATAGACGGAAGCCCACCAGGCTCCCCCGTCCCTGGGATTCTCCAGGCAAGAACACTGGAGTGGGTTGCCATTTCCTTCTCCAATGTGTGAAAGTGAAAAGTGAAAGTGAAGTCGCTCAGTCGTGTCCGACCCTTAGCGACCCCATGGACTGCAGCCTACCAGGCTCCTCCATCCATGGGATTTTCCAGGCAAGAGTCCTGGAGTGGCTTGCCATTGCCTTCTCCATGATAGGACTAGATGCCATAATTTTAAGTTGTTTTAAGCCAGTTTTTCACTCTCCTCTCCCAACCCTCATCAAGAGGCTCTCCAGTTCTTCTTCACTTTCTGCCATTAGGGTGGTATCATCTGCATATCTGAGGTTGTTAATATTTCTCCCAGCAATCATGATTCCAGCTTGTGATTCATTTAGCCAGGTAAATAGCATGATGTACTCTGCATATGGCCTTTTATACAGTTCATGAGGTCCTCACGGCAAGTATGCTGGGATGGTTTGCCATTCCCTCCTCTAGTGGATCATGTTTTGTCAGAACTCTCTGCTATGACCTGTCCATCTTGTGGCCCTGCATGGCATGGCTCATAGCTTCATTGAATTATACAAGCCCCTCCACCACGACAAGGCAGTGATTCATGAAGGGGATCCTTCATGTTGTTGACCCTTTTTCAACAACACAAGAGATGACTTTACACATGGGCCTCACCAAATGGTCATTACTGAAATCAAATTGATTACATTCTTTGTAGCTGAAGATAGAGAAGCTGTATCAGAAAAACAAGACCTGGGGGTGACTGTGGCTCAGATCATCAGATTCTCACAGCAAAATTCAGGCTTAAACTAAAGAAAACCTGGGAAAAACACTAGGCCAGCCAGGTATGACTGAAATCAAATTCCATATGGATTCACAGTAGAAGTAATGAATAGATTCAAGGGACTAGATCTAGTTATGAGTGTGCCTGAAAAACTATGGACAAAGGTCCATAATATTGTACAGGAGGTGGAAAACAAAACTATCCCAAAGAAAAAGAAAAGCAAGAAGGCAAAGTGGTTATCCGAGGAGGCTTTACAAATAGCAGAAGAACAAAGAGAAGTGAAAAGCAAGGGAGAGAGGGAAAGGTACACCCAATTAAATGCAGAGTTCCAAAGAACAACTAGGAGAGACAAGAAGGCCTTCTTCAATGAACAGTGCTTAATAGAAGAAAAAAACAAACGGGAAAAGACTAGAGATCTCTTCAGGAAAACTGGAAACATCAAGGGAGTGTTCCGCCCAAAGATGGACACTATAAAGGAAGAAAATAGTAGTAGTAGACCTAGTAGACACAGAGATCAAGGAGAGATGGAAAGAATACACAGAAGAAGCATGTAAGAAAGATCTTGATGAACTGGGTTACTACGATGGTGTGGTTAGTCACCCAGAGCCAGACATTCTGGAGTGTGAAGTCAAGTAGGCCTTAAGAAGCACTGCTGTTGATAAAACTAGTGGAGGCAATGAAATTCCAGCACAATTATTCAAATTCTTAAAGTTTTGCATTCATTATGCCGGCAAGTCTGGAAGATCCAGCAGTGGCCACAGGACTGGAAAAGATCAATCCTCATCCCAGTTCCCAAGGATAGTACCAAAGAATGTGCTAAACATCAGACAGTTGCACTCATCTCCCACAGTAGTAAGGTCATGCTTAAACTCTTGCATGCTAGGCTTCAGTATTATGTGATCCAAGAACTTCCAGATGTACAAGTTGGGTTTAGAAATGAAGAGAAACTAAAGATCAAATTGCCAACATTTGCTGGATTGTAGAGAAAGCAAGGGAATTTCAGGAAAACAACTATCTCTCTTTCATTGACTACATTAAAGCCTTTGTGTGGATCATGACAAACTGTGGAAAGTTCTTAAAGAGATGGGAATACCAGACCATCTTACCTGTCTCCTGAGAAACGTGTGTGCAGGTCAAGAAGCAACAGTTAGAACCCCGTATGGAACAACTGATTGGTTCAAGATCAAGAAAGGAGTACGACAGCGCTGTCTGCTGTCACCATGTTTGCTTAACCTATACTCTGAGCACATCATGAGAAAGTCCAGGCTGGATGAGTTACAAGCTGGCATTGAGATAGGTGGGAGAAATATCAACAACCTCAGATACGTGGATGATACCACTCTAATGGCAGAATGTGAAGAGGAACTAAAGAGCTTCTTGATGAGAATGAAGGAGGAGAGTGAAAGATCCGGCTTAAGACTAAATATTTAAAAAACTAAGATCATGGCTTCGGGCCCCATTACTGCATGGCAAATAGAAGGGAAAATGTGGAAGTAGTGACAGATTTCCACTTCTTGGGCTCCAAAATCACTATGGACGGTGACAGCTGTGAAATCAGAAGATGATTGCTTTGGCAGGAAAATGATGACTAACCTAGAGAGTGTATTGAAAAGTAGAGACATATACTCTGCCAACAAAGGTCGGTATAGTCAAGGCTATGGTCTTCCCAGTGGTCACATGTGGTTGTGAGAGCTGGATGCCTTTGAACTGTGGTGTTAGAGAAGACTCTTGAAAGCCACTTAGACAGCAAGGAGATCAAACCAGTCAATATTAAAGGAGATCAACCCTGAATATTCACTGGAAGGGCTGATGCTGAAGCTCCAGGATTTTGGTTATTTGATGCAAACAGATGACTCATTGGAAAAGTCCCTGATGCTGGGAAAGATTGAGGGTAGGAGAAGAGGGCATCAGAGGATGAGATGGCTGGATGCCATCACTGATGCAGTGAACATGAACTTGGGCAAACTCTGGGAGATGGTGAGGGACAGGGAGGCCTGGTGTGCTGCAGTCCATGGGGTTGCAAAGAGTCAAGACTGGGCAACTGAACAACAACACTGCAACAACAACATAAGTTAAATAAGCAGGGTGACAATATACAGCCTTGACATACTCCTTTCCCAATTGGAACCAGTCCATTGTTCAGTTCTAACTGTTGCTTCTTGACTTGCATCCAGGTTTCTCAGGAGGCAGGTTAAGGTGGTCTAATATTCCCATCTCTTTAAGAATTTTCTGCAGTTTGTTTTGAGCCATGCAATGAAAGGCTTTAATTGTTTGAAAATGTTTATGAGTTTTAAATTTTATCGTATAAAAATATGTACCTCTATTTTCATATATGAGATATGTACCTGTGTTGTCATATAAGAGATATATACCTCTATTTTCATATATGAAATATATATAGAATATTACTCAGCAAAATAAAGGTTGAAGATTTTTTAAAAATAGAAGATTCCATTAGGAAACTAATTTTGATGAGAATTTTAAAAAATCACATAAAGTAGTTTTCCTATTAACTTTTTTTACAAAGAATTATTCAGTCAAATGAATCTAATTACGGGATAAATTTTTTTTTAAACTTAAGTTCTTCTCTCAATGTTCTTTGACAATATATTTTATTTTCATTATTTTTGATGCCTACATATTGATTTCAGTTTGTAGTGCCCTATAAATGGAAATCATTTAGCAATCTTCTAGTTTCAAATTAAGACTTTTGTATGTATTAAGATGTAAGACAGTATACTTGAATTAGAAGGATTATCTTCAGTCTCTAAAAGCATTACTCAAAAGACACAGTGAGTTTCATTATGGTCCCCGGACTGGTATTTGCAAATCTACTAAATCAGAAGCTCTGGAACTGCAGTCTGACAATTTGGGCTCATAAACCCTCCAGGTGATTCTGAAGCACACCAAAGTTTGAGAATTATTGCATAGATGTCCCAGGGAAACACATTTTACCAAGCCTAAGTTGTAAGAATCAGTATCATTATAAGTTATAGTAAAATTTTAATTCCTTTGGTTAAAGAACGATAGCAAAGGATTCCACTCTTCAAATATATATACTTATATTTTCATATAGGAAATATATACCTAGCTTTCCTAGGTTTTCATATATGAAATATATACACCTAGGTTTTCATATGTGAGATACATACTGAAGACTACTCAGCTATAAAAAAGATTAAAATAATGGGTTTTCAGCAATATAACCCGAGGCATTATCACAGTAAGTGATGTAAGTCAGAAAGACAAAGAGAAATACCGTGTGTTATCACTTCTACATGAAATCTAAAATATGACTCCAATGAACTTATGCATGGAACAGAAACAGACTCACAGATATAGAGAACTAGTGGTTAGCAGTGGGGAGAGGGAGGAGGAAGGGGCACGACAGGTGTCGGGGACAGAGACAGACACTGCTAGGGACAGTCAGCAAGCCGTAGGGATATGTGCTTCAGCACGAGGAAATAGACTCTGTGTGTAACAGCTTTAAATGGAGTGTAAGCATGAAAATAGCAACTCACTCTATTGCAC
The DNA here is from genome assembly GCF_049115385.1 of Moschus berezovskii. Classification (NCBI taxonomy): domain Eukaryota; kingdom Metazoa; phylum Chordata; class Mammalia; order Artiodactyla; family Moschidae; genus Moschus; species Moschus berezovskii. The sequence continues at coordinate 44,819,937 of NC_142480.1, read as the reverse complement.
ACCCAACACTACTATAGTGTTCTAAATAAACTGTACTTCAATTTTTAAAAATTGTTGATGGCTATCTGCTTATTTAACTTCTATGCAGAGTACATCATGAGGAACGCTGGGCTGGAAGAAGCACAAGCTGGAATCAAGATTGCCGAGAGAAATATCAATAACCTCAGATATGCAGATGACACCACCCTTATGGCGGAAAGTGAAGAGGAACTCAAAAGCCTCTTGATGAAAGTGAAAGAGGAGAGTGAAAAGGTTGGCTTGAAGCTCAACATTCAGAAAACGAAGATCATGGCATCTGATCCCATCACTTCATGGGAAATAGATGGAGAAACAGTGGAAACAGTGTCAGACTTTATTTTTGGGGGCTCCAAAATCACTGCAGATGCTGATTGCAGCCATGAAATTAAAAGACGCTTACTCCTTGGAAGGAAAGTTATGACCAACCTAGATAGCATGTTAAAAAGCAGAGACATTACTTGCCAACAAAGGTCCGTCTAGTCAAGGCTATGGTTTTTCCCGTGGTCATGTGTGGATGTGAGAGTTGGACTGTGAAGAAAGCTGATCGCCGAAGAATTGATGCTTTTGAACTGTGGTGTTGGAGAAGACTCTTGAGAGTCCCTTGTACTGCAAGGAGATCCAACCAGTCCATTCTAAAGGAGATCAATCCTGGGTGTTCTTTGGAAGGACTGATACTAAAGCTGAAACTCCAATACTTTGGCCACCTCATGTGACGAGTTGACTCACTGGAAAAGACTCTGATGCTGGGAGGGATTGGGGGCAGGAGGAGATGGGGACGACCGAGAATGAGATGGCTGGATGGCAACACTGACTCGATGGACATGAGTTTGAGTGAACTCTGGGAGTTGGTGATGGACAGGGAGGCCTGGTGTTTTGTGATTCATGGGGTCGCAAAGAGTTGGACACGACTGAGAGACTGAACTGAACTGATCTGCACAAAATAATCCAAAAAATTAGCAAAATAAAAATGGGAAATTTTTAAAAATAGAACGAGACATTTATTATTAAAAAGTCTTAAGAAAGCTAGAATGATAAAGAAACTGCCTTTATTTGATAAGGGGTAGCTTTAAAAAAAAAAAGAATTCCATCAAGAAACTAATTTTGATGAGAAACTCCCTTAGGCTCATGGTGTAACCCCGTGTCTTGGTGTAACTTTAAAACATATATTTTGCTATTAGAGGGCTGTTAATCCTACAGAATCCTAAAATGTCCTTAACAACTCACCTAGTCAGACAGAAAGAGGTCAAGCTGTATCACCAGGGCAAACTGTTACACCTCAAATGGAATTGTCAATCTGAGGCCTGAGATGTGGGAAATGTCAGCTGACATGGTGGTCTTACCATGTGCCCCCTGGTCAGTGGCTGAATTTGCTCAAGGAAGAGCTTTTATTGGGAAGCAGACCTTGGTCCCAACACAAGACTTCCCTTGATAGGGAGCATGCAGGTCTCTAAAACTGCTCAAAGATGCATGTGTATGTGTGTTAGTCACTCAGTTATGTCCAACTCTTTGCAACCCCGTGGACTGTAGCACGCCAGGTCTCCCTGTTCATCACCAACTCCTGGAGCTTGCTCAAACTCATGTCCATTGAGTTGGTGATGCCATCCAACCATCTCATCCTCTGTCGTCCCCTTCTCCTCCTGCCCTCAATCTTTTCCAGCAACAAGACCTTTTCCAATGAGTCAGTTCTTCACATCAGGTGGCCAAAGTATTGGAGTTTCAGCTTCAGCACCAATCCTTCCAATATGTATTCAGGACCGATCTTCTTTAGGATTGACTGGTTAGATCTCCATGCAGTCCAAGGGACTCTCAAGAGTCTTCTCCAACACCACAGTTCAAAAGCATTAGTTCTTCAGCACTCAGCTTTCTTCATGATCCAACTCTCACATCTATACAGGACTGCTGGAAAAACCATAGCTTTGACTAGAGGGACGGACTGTTGCCAGCAAAGTAATGTCTCTGCTTTTTAATATGCTGTCTAGGTTTGTCATAGCTTTTCTTCCAAGGAGCAAGCGTCTTTTAATTTCATGGCTGCAGTCACTATATGATCCAGAAATCCTACTCCAAAGCATACATCCAGACAAAGATTTAATTTGAAAAGATACATGCAATATTCTAAAAGAATTTATCCATACCAGTTGCATATCTGACAGGAAACCTTTACCCTCACATCTGAGATATCAAATTTGTCTTCACATATTGCCTGCTATATTTAGACCCTTGGTTCACACTCTATGTAACCACATACTGTCTAATTAAGTCCAATTTGAATTTTAGCTTTATTTTTAGGATGTTTTTTCCTTCCAGCAGCTTAGGAGTATTCCCTATTCTCCAGGTCCTGTTTCCCTGGTATGACATTTCAAACCTCAAAAATGTTACCTGTTGATATGAATATCAATTTCAATCTAGCTCAGTTTGAACAGAGAAGCAAAAAATCAGGGGGCCTATGTTTTCTGTACTAATAAAGAATGTATTTTTCTAGAAGATTTCCACTGTGGTCACATCCTGCCTGGGATGCTGAAATCAGGCCACTTCCTGTCTGTCTTTACAGGACACTGGGCTGCACTCTGAGAAGTTCCTGAATCTCTCCTGGATGCTGACCATCATGTGACCAGAGAAATTGGTAACATTGTTGTTTTGCCTGTTGAAATGTTTAATGACACAGATCCTTTCAGTTTCCTGATGTGGGTGAAGTGTGGAGCCCAGTGATGATTTCTTCCTCAAGAAATATACATCCTAGTTCCCACACGAGGGTGAGCCCCCTGTCCAACAATGAGAGACCCTGCATGTGGGTGACCTGTGCCTCCTGGGAGAGCAGCCCTAGACTAGTCTGAACCTGACCAAGTTCTGTCTACATGGTAGGTTTAGACCTCTCCATGTCCTGTCTACGCTGATGATGTTTAGACGAGACCGTGCGCTTTCTGCAGTGAGAACATTTAGACCTGACCTGTACTCTGTGCACTGGGACATGGAGACCCGGGTGGACACCTGGCCTGGCCTCTGGGAAACTCCGCGTCTGCGTCTGAACGTCAGTGCTCAGATGTCTGGGGGCTGGGGCTGGGGTGGGCTTCTCTGGGTACCGTGCTCTCCTCTGAGTGGGCTCCATGGCCCTCCCGGGGGTCAGTGCTGCGGTGGGGCTCCTAGTCTGTCCCCTGCCAGGTTCACCTCCCTGGGGCTCCTGGAGACCCCTCAGGTGGCTCCCTGGTAATCATTCCAATTTTCCAGCACATTCAGGTTGAGCAGGGAGGAAGGTTCACCTGGTGAATTGGTTCCAGGGCACAGGGATCGGGCAAAAAGTCAACGGGCAGCAGGTGAGGTTGCTGCTGTGGGCTCCTTCCAGTCGACTCTCTCCTCGGAAGAGAACAGAGCTGCCCCTCGTCTCTCAGCCCAGCTCCCCTGTTTTCTCAGCACCTCAGCGGGACAAGAAAGACAGAGCCTGCCAGAACCAGGCTAGAGTGTTCACCTCTAGGATGAGCTTTCAAACCAGCAAAAATTACACAGAATCAAAGTGAAAACAGGAGGGGCCTGACTTCTCAGGGACAATTGTGGGGAGAGGAGATGGTCCCTACACTTCTTTCTAGGGCCCCAGAGGCCCCAGGGACCAGGCTTGTTTATACATTGGGGGCCACCAGCCACAGCCTTGGTGTCCTGATTGAGGGGACGTGACCCCAGGTAGATGTCTGGGGACTGTGAGAGTCTCACCCCATCTGCATGGGTCAGGATCATGTGTGTGGGGAGACCATACATACAAAGCTAAGAAAAAGGGAGGAATACAAGAGAACTTCACTTGTGTGCAGGAATTAATGCTTTATGGTCTTCACTTTATACAGGCCTGTGCCTGTTTTCTTCTTACTCTCTTGAGGTTCACCCTCCGTGGGGCTCCTGGAGACTCCTCAGGTGTCTCTACCTGGTAATCATTCCGATTCACTAGCACAAGCTGGAGAAGGCAATGGCACCCCACTCCAGTACTCTTGCTTGGAAAAATCCCATGGACGGCGGAGCCTGGTGGGCTTCCGTCTATGGGGTTGCACAGAGTCGGACACGACTGAAATGACTTAGCAGTAGCAGCAGTACAAGCATGGTGGGAAGGGAGGCAGGTTCACCTGGTGAGTTGATTGCAGGGCACTCGGATCAGGCATAAAGCCAACGGGCAGCAGGTGAGGTTGCTGCCGTGATCTCCTTCCAGTCGACCGTCCGTACTCAGCAGAGAGCAGACCTGCCCCTCGTCTCCCAGCCCTGCATCTGGCATGTTTCCTCAACTCCTCAGTGGAACAGAAAGGACTGAGCCTGCCAGAACCAAGGTAGTGTGTTCAACATTATCACGACAGCTGTAAAAACAGTTAATATCACACAGAACCAAAGGGAGGAGAAGACGAGGACTTCTCGGGACAAATGTTGGGAGAGGAGACCAACCCTACAATTCTTTCTATCATGCCAAGAGTTTACAAGAACCCACTTGTTTCCATCTTAGGGACCCAACCAGCAGAGACATGGTATCCTAACCAAGGGTCGTGGGATCCCAGGTACAGGGTCTGGGGTTTGTGTGGGTCTCACCCCATCCACGTGGGTCAGGAGCCTGTGTCCACAGAGACCACCTATCTGTTCTTTACCTGCAGTGTGTCCTGTCTCCTCAGAGATTCCCAGCATCTGAATTGAGGGTGCTGCCCCGGTTAACCTGGGGTCCTTTTTCTTCTTTTCATCTTGTCATATTCACATGAGGTCAGGCAGCTTTGGGTGGGTTGCTGCTCTGTGTTCTGCTGAGTGAAAACCTTGGTGGTGTCATATTAATATCGTAGCATATCACATGTCTAATTCATAGGGTCATGACTGTGTGGTTTCCCCTAAACCAAGCTCAGGTCTAGTTTGAATTGTTATTTTATATTGGGGTAGAGTTGATTTCTGATGTTTAGTTTTAGGTGTACATGAACCTGATTCAATTATACATGAATGTATATACATTGTTTTTCTGTTTTTTCTCATATAGGTTATTACAGTTTGTTCAGGAGAGTTCCATGTTCTATTCAGTAGGTCCTTTTTCATTATCAACTTGGTATTTATTCATGTGTATATTTTCATCCCAAACCCTTAATTTATCCCTGCTAACATTTTTTTGATAATCAGAATTTAGTTTTCTCAGGCTCTTTCTGTTATGTACATTAGTTAATTGGTATGAATTTACAGATCCCACCTGTACATGATAGGATGTTTGTCTTTTTGTCTTTGACTTACCTCACATAGAATTATAATTTCTTGGTTCATCCATGCTGCTGCCAATATGATTATTTCATTCTGTTTTGTGGCTGAGTAGTATTTTAATCAACAGATGTACGATGTAGTCTTCATATTTGTGTCAATGGACATTTTGGCGGATTCTAAGTCTTGGCTATTGTAAAGAGCGCTGCCCTGAAAATCAAGGTGCATGTGTCATTTTGAATGATGATTTTCTTTGGATCTAAGCCCAGGAATGGGATTGCAGGATCATATGATACCTCTGTTTAATGTTTCAAGGAACCTCCATGCTGCTTTCCATCGTGGCTTCAGCAGTTACATTCCCACCAAGGTTGTAGAAGATTCCATTTTCTGTACGTTCTCTACAGTATTTATTCTTTGTAGATCTTTTCAATGATGACCATCGTGACTAGTGTAAGGTTACTGACGTTTTGATTGGCATTGATTTAATAATTATTGATGTGGAGTATCTTCCCATGTGCTTTTATTATTTTATACCTTGTGAATACAATTTACATCTTGAAACTGGCTTCTTGAAACTTGGCCCTGTTTGGAATTCTTTTGCAATGATTTTTCCCAGGACATTTCTTGAGGGCAGGTGTCATTTAAAGCCCTGTTAGACTTGAGACTATTGAGAGCCCTTCATCACCTGTTTTATGACTTCCCTGCTGGTTCAGTGGTAAAGAATCCACCTGCAGTGCAGGAGAGTTGCAGGAGACACGGGTTCAATCCCTGAGTCAGGAAGATTCCCTGGTGGAGGAAATGGCAACCTACTCCAGTATTCATGCCTGGGAAATCCCATGGACAGAGGAGCCTGATGGGCTATAGTCCATGGGGGCCACACAGTCAGACATGATTGAGTGGCTAAACAACAATAGCACCTGTTTTAATGTGTATATATTGATCTGAACCAGCTAATTATTCCCTGACCCCCCCTCCACATATCTTTTTTGGTAACCATAAGTTTCTTTTCTAAGTCTGTGCACCTGTTTCTTGTTTGTAAAGAAGTTCATTTGCATCCATTTTTAGATTACACCTAGAGTGATATCATATGATACTTGTCCATCCCTGTCTCGCTCCCTTCACTTGGAATGATCACCTTGACTTTCTTTTCTGTGGCTGGATTTGGAATTATTTCCTATTTCTTTGTGATTGAGAAATATTGCATTGTGTATATGTACCAAATCATGTATTCATTTCTGTGTAATTTCACCAATTAGTTTGCTTCCCAGACTTGGCTATTGTCCTTTGTGGAGCTGAGATTCCTGGGGTTCCCATATCTTTAAAATTTTTGATTTTCTCCAGATTTATGCCCAGACATGGGATTGCTGAGTCCTGAAGTACTTCTTTGTTATTTTTTAAATAAACCTCCATGTGTTCTCCTTAATGGATGAACCTATATACATTGTGGTCAACAGTTCAGGAGGGTTCTCTTGTCTCCACACACTCTCTAGCATTTATTCTTTTAAAAATAATTTTATTTACTTATTTATCTTTGGTTGTACTGAGTCTTGGTTGCTGAGCGTAGGCTTTCTCTCTCTGCAGCAAGTGGGGGCTACTCTCTAGTTTCACTGTGCAGCTTCTCGTTGCAGGAGCTTCTGGTTGCAGAATGTGGGCTCTAGAGTCCCAGGCTTCAGTAGTTGCATCGCAAAGGCTCAATATTTGTAGTTCAAAAGCACAGGCTTGCCGGGAGCCAGCGAGGGAAATCCTACCCGTGGCAAAGGTCAACTGGGGAAGAGGCCTGACAGGCAAAGGCTAATCAGGACTCGAGGAACCCCCTGGACTTACCTGAGCATCTACCCCAAAGAAAACCGGAGTCTGACTGCTTTACTATCTTACGCCTCTTATCAAGTCCTCTAATACTTACGGGGGCTTCCCCCCAACCACCTTTCTCTGAAAACATTAATTCAGAGCTGTAGTTTAAAAGTTCTCCTCGGCTTAATAGGAGTGTTCCAATCCAAGCCCCTCTGATAGCTTTCTAACTTGCATGACAAGTTTGTCCGGGCTCTTACAACTATGAGTGTGACTGTTTATAGCCTCCCAGCCATGCAAGGACAGAAAGCCTAATATTCTAAAATACAGGAATCTGTTGAAGAAGTTAAAATCATTAGAATAGTACTAAAAAAGATTTCATTGTTGAATCAATGCTTGCTGCAAAGTTTCCCCTATCTATTGTATCCTTGGAAATATATTAATCACATATAGAGAATATAAGTAGTAGCCTTTGATTTAACCACATCAGATCTTAAATTAATAAATTCCTTTCTTGTAGCTCACTACACCTGTGCCTTATAGGAATGTAACTTTGTTATGTGTCTAGCACCTGACTCTAGGAAAGTCACCTTAAAAGAATATAAGCCTTTTACGTGCTAACTAACCTATTGTTAGGATAGAGGGCCATAAACTGTTAGCAGGCCCCCTGGCCAGAAGAGGATGTAAACCACATAAAACTTTTATCACAAGACACACAAAAATAAGCCCTGATCCTGATAGGGGTCAAGACTGCTGACCCTGCATGATTTTGGCATGACTCTATACCTCCCTTTCTCTGTACACAACTTAGGGTATAAAAGCAGCACTGGAAAATAAAGTTTTGGGCCTTGCTCACTGAAGCTTGGTCTCCCCATGTTGTTCTTTCTCTTTTTCCGTCCTTTTCTCTAGTCTCCTTTTTCTGGTTGAGATCCTTGGAGTGCTGGGCCCTCTGAGTTTACTTATCTGCCTGGGCTTCTAAGACCCACTCGAGGGGGTGCCCTGGTGGGGTGCCTCCAGTGATTCGAGAGGGCGCCTGCGGCCTACGTCAACAGAGCAAACCCGTGCTGGGGTTTTATTGGTTTCCAGCATAAACCAAGGAATCATCAGCCCCTGTCTCTCTCTTTCTCTCTCTCTCTGACGCCGACGCCGTTCATCCCGAGGATACCCTGGGCCATATCGAGGCTGGTCCCCGATACAGGCTCAACAATTTTGGCCCATAGGCTTAGTTGTTTCATATATGTGGAATCTTCCCAGAACAGGGATCAAACCCATGCCTCCTGCATTTGCAGGCTGATTCTTAACCACTACACTTCTTAACCGGGGAAGTCGTAGCATTTATTCTTTAAGATGTTTTGAAATGGCCTTTCTGACCAATGTGAGTGCTTAGCTCAATGGACTTTTGATTTGTGTCTTTCTGATAATTAGCGATGCTGAGCATCTTTTCATGTGCCTAACTTCAATCTTCCTTGGAGAAATATCCATTTCAGTCTTGGTCCATTTTGTTCTTAGATTATATTTATTTTTGATATTGTGTTGTACAAGCTTCTTGTACGTTTTGGAGATGAATTCCTTGTGGGTATCTTCATTGCAAATCTTTCCCCCTATTCTGAGGGTTGAGATTGTCTCACAGTTAGGGTTTCCTTTGGTAGGCAAATGGTTTTAAGTTTAATGAGGTCCCATTTTCTAATTTGTGGTTTATTTTTCATTATTCTGAGAGGTAGATGCACAACAAATTTGCTGCATTTTATGTCAAATCATGTCCTGTTTATATTTTTTCTCAAGAATTTCATAGCATCCATTACCTTTAGACATTTGTACTATTTGGAGTTCGTTTGGTGTTAGGAAGTTTTCTGATTTCATTCTCATTTTCATGTCTGAAGGAACCCTCACAGTGTCCTCCATAATGGCTGTTACAATTTACGTCCCAAACATCAGTGGAGAAGGGTTCCCTTGTCTGCACACCCTCTCCAGTGCTTATTGTTTGGCAATGGCCATTCTGACCAGTGTGATGTGATGCCTTGCTGTAGTTTAGATTTGCACTTCTCTGGTTCCAAATAGGAAAAGGAGTACGTCAAGGCTGTATATTGTCACCCTGCTTATTTAACTTCTATGCAGAGTACATCATGAGGAACGCTGGGCTGGAAGAAGCACAAGCTGGAATCAAGATTGCCGGGAGAAATATCAATAACCTCAGATATGCAGATGACACCACCCTTATTGCGGAAAGTGAAGAGGAACTCAAAAGCCTCTTGATGAAAGTGAAAGAGGAGAGTGAAAAGGTTGGCTTGAAGCTCAACATTCAGAAAACGAAGATCATGGCATCTGGTCCCATCACTTCATGGGAAATAGATGGAAAAACAGTGGAAACAGTGTCAGACTTAATTTTTGGGGGCTCCAAAATCACTGCAGATGCTGATTGCAGCCATGAAATTAAAAGACACTCCTTGGAAGGAAAGTTATGACCAACCTAGATAGTATATTAAAAAGCAGAGACATTGCTTTGCCAACAAAGGTCTGTCTAGTCAAGGCTATGGTTTTTCCCGTGGTCATGTATGGATGTGAGAGTTGGACTGTGAAGAAAGCTGATCGCCGAAGAATTGATGCTTTTGAACTGTGGTGTTGGAGAAGACTCTTGAGAGTCCCTTGGACTGCAAGGAGATCCAACCAGTCCATTCTGGGGGAGATCAATCCTAGGTGTTCATTGGAAGGACTGATGCTAAAGCTGAAACTGCAATACTTTGGCCACCTCATGCGGTGAGTTGACTCACTGGAAAAGACTCTGATGCTGGGAAGGATTGGGGGCAGGAGGAGAAGGGGACAACAGAGAATGAGATGGCTGGATGGCATCACCGACTTGATGGACATGAGTTTGAGTGAACTCTGGGAGTTGGTGATGGACAGGGAGGCCTGGCGTGCTGTGATTCATGGGGTCGCAAAGAGTCGGACATGACTGAGAGACTGAACTGAATGTTTAGTGATGTTGACATCATTTCGTTGATTGTTTTTAAAGGGTGAGTTAAGCTTACATTTTAAAATTGGCTTCTTTAATATCTGCCTTGTTTTGAATTCTTTGTCCATGACTACCCCTAGAACATTTCTCGAGAGCATGTGTTTTATTTTTTTACAGCCCTTAGATCCTCGTGAATATTAAATATCTAGCAGCATAGCTCTTCATGATGTTGTTACAGAAAATGGCCATAAGGAAGCAACACTGTTCCATGTCCAACTCTGATTCTTCAGGCAAACTGAGCCTTTGGGAAAGTTGGCTTCCAGGGTTGTAAAATAGATTGCAGTGTGCCCCAGGACCTTGTGTCTCACTACTTCTTCGCCGTAAGTCTTCACCCCTCCCTTTCAACACAGGGAGCTTACTCAACCTTGTTCAATAATCTTTATGGCAAAAAATTGAAAAAAGAACAGATATACTGTGTGTATATGTCATAATTGAATGAGGTGCCTGTACACTGACAACAAGCACAAAACTACAAAACAAATATAGGTCAACATTGTATCAGCACGAGACTAAAGAACAGAGAAAACTATTGCCTATTGTGTCCCCTCCGATCTCCCTGACTTAGGCTGCTTTCCAATCCCTGGAACCTGACCAGGCTTGGGTCCCATGAGTGGACTGGAGTGGGGATGAGACAGTCAGGGTGGGTGCCCTTAATCCCAGCCTGGGACAGCGCTCTCTGCTGAGACACCAAGGAGGCTGCACTTTCAGAAAGAGGTTTCAGCTGGGGACCTCAGCAACAACAGACCTGGAGGTTAGGTGAGTTCCAAGGTCCTCATGGCCAGAGGGTCAGGCCACCATCCGTTGGGTGCACTACGGTCTATGGTGCCAGTTAGGGCAAACCACCAAGTAGTCAGGTTTAAGAAGGGGCTCAATTAAGGGCACCTGCCCCAACTGTCTCACCTCCTCTCCAGTCCAGTCAGGGGACCCAAGCCTGGTCAGGTTCCAGGGATTGGAAAGCAGCCTAAGTCAGAGAGATCGGAGGGAATAAAATAGGCAATAGTCTTCTCTTCTCTTTAATCTCATGCTGATACAATGTTGACCTATATTTGTTTTGCAGTTTTGTGCTTGTTGTCAATGTATAAGCTCCTGATACAGTTATGACACATACAGCATATCTGTTCTTTTTTCAATATTTTTGCCATAAAGATTATTGAACAAGGTTGAGTAAGTTCACTGTGTTGAACATTATGTCCTTCTGAAATATCTATTCTGACTGGATGTGACACCAAGGACTGTAACCCTCTGGGTTTCTCTTTCCATGGATTCTCCAGGCATGAATACTGGAGTGGATAGCCATTCCCTTCTCCTGGGGGGATCTTTTGGACCCAGGGGTTGGTTGCAGGCTCCCACATTATTAACCCTTTGGCCATACCAGGGAAGCTCTAAGTATCTATTAGAGATACAGATTTTTTATATATGTAGAGGGAAGAAGAAAGGAGATAATCCTTTGTATTATCTTTTGTGGGTACAGATTTCTATGTATATGTTAGACATATGGATTTGTGTGTATATATTAGACATACAGTTTTCTGTGTACATGTGGAAGCAAGGAAAGAAGATAATCCTTGTGGATTATCTATTACAGATTTCTGTGTATGTTTGAGACACAGGTTTTTGTGTATATGTAGTCCTGAATTCCTAATTAATCCTTGGCCCTTTATTGTTTCTTTTCTTTGGAATTCCTTGTGTTTGAATTTTCAGACTCTCTTTCTGTATTTTTTTTTTTTTGTAATTTCCCCAGTTTATTTGAGAACAATTTTTTCTGACATATATTCATATGAATTTTAGCTCAGTTATTTCAAAGTGTGCACAAATTATGTATATTTCCCCATAACCAGGCACTGATAAAAGAATACTTAATATATCAATATTTAAGCATTCCAACATAAAAGGACTTTTTCCAACTTAATACTTTTTCCCACACAAGGTGATCTATAATTGACATTCAGGCAATTACACGCATGTAGAAGCAGACACAGTCCCCAAACTGACCATAAGATAAACCAACACACACGTTCTTCTCCTGGATATAACTACATTTCCAGAGGCAAAGGGGTTAAAATGGGAACACATAAGTTGACTTCCTTATGAAATGAACTACACAGACACAAACTCAGAAGGAGTGATGGTGCTAAAGATGAATCCCAAGGTCTCCCTCCTTCCTGTCCTGAAAATGTACGCGTGCGCGCTGTGAGCGAGTGACACTCGCCGTCGCTGGACGCCAGGCCCCGGCACCGAGAGGCGGTGCAGGCAGGGGCCCGTCCACAGAGGGAGAGGCGGTGCAGGTTCCTGAGGGACGTCTCATTTCACTTCATTCTGGTCTACTGTGCCGCTCCACTATTTCGACTGTTCCACTGTTTTTGTCACTGGGGCAAAGTGGGAGGTTTAGCTAGTCTAAGGAACTCTTACCCCATAAACCATCTGAATCAAAGATTTTTTATTTACTCTTTCGCCAAACACAAAGACTGATTTCCATCTACAATTATTTTTTCAGGTGAGAAACAGCGAGTCAGCTGAAGAGAGGGCTGCGGCCCTGGCTCGGGAATGGTGACACACGGCCTGGGGGGACGAGCCTGGGCCACAGCGGGACAGCCGGGTTAGCGAACCCTCTCCAGGAAGGCCCTGCAGCCCCGCATGCACTGCTGGTAGACGGTCTCAAAGTCAGCGTCGTTGCCATAATAGGGATCTTCAATGATAAGTTGTTTTTCTGGATCATAGCTCCCGAGTAGTTCGATTTTTTTGCTCTGCAGTTTTTAACTTGATTACTTTTTCTATTCAAATCTCTCAGATTGCTTTCATCCATACATAGTATATAATCAAAAGTGGCAAAGTCTTCTTTGGTAACCTGCCGGGTAACGTGACTCATGGGGATACCATGCTTCTTCATGCAAGCCTGCCCCCAATAATCAGGAGGGTCACCAGTGGCATAATTTCATAATTTCAGTGCTGCTTTTTCATGGCTGACTAATAGTCCAATGTATTTATTTATCACATTGTCTTTAAGCTTTAATCTGTTAGAGGATATTGTGTTGTTCTGTATCTTGACTATTATAAGTAGTACAACAGTGAATATTGGGGGGCATGTGTCTTTTTGATGGATTTCTGGGGATATAGGCCCAGGTGTGGATGTCAGACTCTACAGTTAGCTCTCTTGAAATGTTTATATTCTGGCATGTGGAGGCTGTCTTTTCTAGGGCTTGTTGGCAATGTCCATTCCCACCAAACTTGTATTGGAGTTCAATCAGCTCCTGGCCCTCTCCAACATTTACTGTTTGTAGACTTTTGTGGCTGTCCATTCTGATTGGTGGGATTTGGTTTCCTATTATCATTTTGTCTTTCCTCCTGTAATAATTAGGGATGCTGAACATCTTCTCCAGTACCATTTTTTTTTTTAATTTTTCATAAAGGATTTGAGGCAATTCACCTGTCGCATTTGGCTCCTTGAATCGGTTGTGTTTGGAATTCATTTCTTCAGTACCCTCCCCAAGACCTTTCCTGAGGGCAGCTGTCATTAGCAGCCCCATAGGGAGAAGGAAATGGAAACCCACTCCAGTGTTCTTGCCTGGAGAATCCCAGGGATGGGGGAGCCTGGTGGGCTTCCGTCTATGGGGTCGCACAGAGTCGGACACGACTGAAGCGACTTAGCAGCAGCAGCAGCAGCAGGCCTTGTGAATGGAGGTACCAGTCAGCACAGGTGTACAAGTTGTAGTTACAGGAAATGTCCACAAGAGGCAGCACTTCTTCATTCCCCAACTCTGGTCCTCCTGCAACCAGAACGTTAAGGAGCACTGGCCTCTTGGGCTGTGAATTAGAGTGGAACGTGTCTGAGCAAATACTCAAGGGCTTGTGTCTCACTACTTCTAAGCTTCTCCCCTGCAGACTAGTCCCAACCTTGGCCACAATCCCAGGTGAGAGGCCTGCCAAGAAGGCTGCACTCCCAAGAAGGGGCCTTGAATTGGAGACCCCAGCACCAGGAGACCTGGAAACTATGTGACTTTTCCCAGGCCTTTGAGCTCAGAGGGTTGTGTCACCATTCTCTGGGTGCCCTAGGGCGTGTGGTCCCAGCCGGAGGATACCAGACAGTACAGGTGTCATAGGGGTCTAAATTAAGGGCACACTTCCTGGTGTCACGACCCCACCTCAGTCCAGTCATAGGAACCAAGCCTCCTTAGGCTCCAGGGATGGTATAGGACCCCATGTCATGAAGGCAAGAGGCAATGAGATAGATATTGCTTATATTCCCTTTTCTTTTCTGTGATTTCATGCCTTTGCCATGTTGGAATATAGTTGCTTTGTGGTTTTGTGCTTGTCATTAGTGTACAGCTTTTTTCAGTTATGATGTATACATACAGCATGTCTGTGCTTTCTTGGATTCTTTCTCCATAATGGTTACTGCAGAAGGTAGAGGAAATGTCCATTTGCTGAACATCAGCTCCTTGTGCAGTATATATTCAGTTCAGTTCAGTCGCTCAGTCGTGTCCGACTCTCCGCGACCCCATGAATCACAGCACACCAGGCCTCCCTGTCCATCACCAACTCCCGGAGTTCACTCAAACTCATGTCCACAGAGTCGGTGATGCCATCCAGCCATCTCATTCTCCGTCGTCCCCTTCTCCTCCCGCCCCCAACCTTTCCCAGCATCAGAGTCTTTTCCAGTGAGTCAACTCGCCTCATGAGGTGGCCGAAGTATTGCAGTTTCAGCTTTAGCATCAGACCTTCCAATGAACACCCAGGATCGATCTCCCTTAGAATGGACTGGTTGGATCTCCTTGCGGTACAAGGGACTCTCAAGAGTCTTCTCCAGCACCACAGTTCAAAAGCATCAATTCTTCGGCGATCAGCTTTCTTCACAGTCCAACTCTCGCATCCATACATGACCATGGGAAAAACCATAGCCTTGACTAGACGGACCTTTGTTGGCAAAGTAATGTCTCTGCTTTTTAATATGTTATCAAGGTTGGTCATAACTTTCCTTCCAAGGAGTAAGCGTCTTTTAATTTCATGGCTGCAATCAGCATCTGCAGTGATTTTGGAGCCCAAACAGATACAGATTTTGGTTTATATGTTGGACTAACAGATTTCTGTGCATATGTTAGTCTCAACTTCCTCTGAGTTCATCCTGGCCACTTAAATTTTTAATTCTTTTTTTGTGTTTGAATTCTCAGAGGATCTTTTTGCGTTGTAATTAGTTCCTTTTTTTAAATCTCTTTTTACGTTGCCTAGAAGGTTCTTCATCTGCCATTTTCTTCCTTTGTTCTGAAAATTTCACTTAGTATATGATCCTCCAAGGTCCACCCTTGTGGAGACCACTGGCCTAATATCACAATTTCAGTGGTAGTTTTTTATGGCTGAGTAATAGTCTATGGTAAATATGTACCACATCTTGTTTAAGCTTTAAGCTGTGGGTGGAAATTTTGTATTTCTGTGTCTTGTCTATTGTAAGTAATGCTGCAGTGAACATTGGGCTGCATGTGTCTTTTTGAATGGCTTTCTTGGGATATAGCTCAGGTGTGGGAATGTCAGACCTTAGTTTAACTCTCTTGGAGCTTTAACTTCTGACATGCAGAGACTGTCTTTTTTAGTGACTGTGGCCAAATGTGCATTCCCACCAAACATGTACGGGGGTTCCCTCATGTGCTGGCTCTCTCCTACATTTGTTGCTTGTAGACTTGTGCGGATGGCCATTCTGACTGGTGTGGTGTGATATTTGTTGCCATTCTGTCATTCTTCCTGTAATATTAGGAATGCTATGATCTTGTCCTTTGGGCATTTGGGTTTTTTTTTTTTTTCTTTAAGGGTGTGAGGAAAACTTATCTGTTGCAGATGGCTTCTTGAAAGTTGGCTGTGTTTGGAATTTATATCTGCAATACGCACCCCAGGACCTTTTTTAAAGGCAGCTGTCATTAACAGACCCCCTGACCTGTGAATTACACCTGCAATTAAGCACTGTTGGTCAAAGTGTAGTTATAGGAAATATCCACAAGGCAACAGCAGTTCTTCATGCCCAACCCTGCTTCACTGGGCAATGAAATCCTTAGGGAAAACCAGCTTCCTGGGCTGTGAATTCGGGTGGAAAGTGCCTGAGCAAACACCCAAGGACTTCTGTCTTACTACTTCTTCCCCCTAAAGCTTCACCCCTTCCTTCTATACTCCTCCCAATCTGGGTCACAGCACCTTGCTGAGGTGCCTAGAAGGCTGCACTCTCAGGAAGGAAGCTTGAATTGGGGACCCCAGCAACCAGAGACCTAGAGGCTAGGTTACTTTTCTAAGGTCCTGGTGGTCAGATGGTTGGACCACCATCTTTTGGGTGCACTGGGGACTTTGTTCACAAGCAAACCAGCCAAGAAAACCAGACCATACAGGTTTAAGTGCGGCCTCAGTTAAGGGCACCCTGTCCAGCTGTCTGTTTCTACCCCATCCAGTCCAGTGTGGGACCCAAGCCTGCTCAGGTTCCAGGGGAGGGATAGCGGCCCAAGTCAGGGAGGTTGGAGGTAACAAAATGGACATCCCTTTTCTTCTCTTACTTTTCTTTACTCTCCAGTTTTGTGCTTCTTGTCAGTGGGCAGCCACCTGATTCAATTATGACATACACATACAGCATATCTCATGTATCGGGGATTCATTTACCACAGAGCTTATTTCAGAAGGCCGAGGAAAGTATCATCTGCTGAAAATCATGTCCATCAGGATTACCTTTTAGAGATGCAGATGTTTTGTATTTGTGGAAGGAAGGAAGGGAGGAGATAATCCTTGTGAATTATCTATTACAGATACCATTTTCTGTGTATATTTCGATATGCAGATTTCTGTGTAATTTGGAAGGATGAAAGAAAGGAAAAAGATAATCCTTGTGGGTTACCTGTTACAGATATAGATTCCCGTGTGTGTTCATTGTGACCCTTTGAATTTATCCCTGCCCCTTTACTGTTACCTTTTGGGGATTGTTAGTTTTTGAATTCCCAGGGATTTTTTTTTTTTTGAGTTTTAAATGATTTTCCCTCATATATTTATAAAATTTTGCCTGTAGGGATATCATATTTTTTCGGTCTCACTAACTTCGCTTAGTGTATGATCCTCCAAGGTTCATCCTTGTAGTGACCGATAGCATAATTTCAGTGGTGGCTTTTCAAGGCTGAGTAATAGTCCACCGTATACATGTACCACTTTTGCTTTACTCTGTCAGTGGACATTTGCTTGGATCTGTCTCTCGGCTCCTGTAAGTAGTGCTGAAGTGAATGTGCGGGTGCATGTGTCTTTCTGCGATACATGGGCACATGTGGGTATGTCAGATCCTAGGATTAGCTCCTTGGAAAGTTTTCTTCCCCCTGGCATGCAGACTCTCCTTTCAGTGGCTGTTGCGATGTCCATCTCACTGATGGGGTCGGGTAGGGCAGGCAGGTGTAACCTCTCTTTCCAGCTGTCTACTGCATTTATTGTCTGTGGACTTCTTAGAATGGCCATTCCGACTAGTGTGATTTGATTTCTTGCTATTTTGATTGACTTTCCTCCTGTAATAATTAGAGATGCTGAGCATCTTGTCCTGCGGCCATTTGTGAATTGTTTTTCTTCCTTAAATTGTGTGAAGAAAATGTACTTGTTGCAATTGGCTTCTTAATAGTCAGTTATGTGTGGAATTTTTTCTACAGTCCCGCCCCAGGACCTTTCCTGAGGGCAGCTGTCATTAGCAACTTCACAGAACTTGTCAGTTGGAGTTGTCAGTAAGCAAGATGTTTAAGTTGTAGTTATAGGAAAAGGCAGCAGCACTGTTTCATGTTCAACTCTGGTTCTTCAGGCAAAGTGAGCCTTTGGGAAAGTTGGCTTCCTGGGCTGAGAATTAGAGTGGAACTTGCCTGAGCAAACACTCAATGCCTTGTGTCTCACTACTTCCCCTTAAGGCTTCACCCCTCCCTTTCAGACTCATCCCAAACTGGGGCACTGCTCCCTGCTGAAACACCTCGGAGGCTGCACTCCCAGAAGAGAGGCTTCAGCTGGGGACCCAGCAACAGGGGACCTGGAGGCCAGGTGACTTTTCAAAAATTCTCTTCGTCAGACACTCAGGTTACCATTCTTTCGATGCACTAGGGTCTATAGTCCGAGCCAGGACAAACCAGATAGTACAGGTTTAAGAGGGGGTTCAATTAAGGACACCTGGCCCTACTGTGTTAGCCCCTCTCCAATACAGTCATGGGACCCAAGCCTGCTCAGGGTCGAGGTATGTCAAATAGCACATGTCGGGGAGATCAGAGGGAATAAAATAGGCATCACTCTTTTCTGTTCTTTAATCTCATGCTGATACAATGTAGCCCTATTTACAGTTTTGTTCTTATTGTCAGTATACAGGCTCCATATTCTGTTATGCCATATACATACCTCATATCTGTTCTTTTTTCAGTTATTTGCCAGAGAGGTTATTAAACAAGGTCCAATAAGCTCTCTGTGCCAAACATTATGTCCTTCTGAAGAATCTATTCTGACTCTATGGGACCCCAAGGGCTGAAGCCTGCTGGGATCCTCTTTCCATGAATTCTCCAGGCAGACACTCAGCTCATGTGTGACTATGAGGCCTCGAGGCAGACTTTCAGCTCCTTGTGTCTATGACACCTCCAGGCAGATGCTCAGTTTGTGTCTCTCTAGAGGCCTCTAAGCAGATGCTGAGCTCGTGTTTGACTATAAGACTTGTTCGAAGATTCTCAGCTCATGTCTATCTAGAGGGCTCAAGACTGAGGCTCCTCTTGTGTGTGTCTATGAGGTGGATGCTCAGCTCCTGTCTCTCTAGAGGCCTCAAAGCTGACACTCAGCTCGTGTGACCATGGGCATCTAGAAAGACTCTCAGCTCTTATCTACATCTTGTCCTATGGCTCTTTGGATTCTTTTTATCTTTTTCTTAAAGGGTGTGAGGAAAACTGACCTCTGAAATTGGCTTGTTGAAAGTCAGCTGTGTTTGGAATTCATTTCTGCAATACCTGTGACAGGACCTTTTCCGATGGCAGCTATCATTAACTGCCCCAGAAGCCTTTTGAATTGGAGGTGCCAGTAAGCACTGATGCGCAAGTTGTAGTTTCAGGAAATGTCCACAAGGTGGCAGCACCACTTCATGCCCAACTCTGGTTCCACCTGCAACCAGAGCCTTAGGGAAAGTCGACTTCCTGGGCTGTGAATTAGGGTGGAATGTGCCTGAGCAAACACCCAAGGGCTTGTATCTCAGGACTCCTTCACCTCTCCCCTCTAGCCTCATGCCTACCTGGGGCACCGCTCCCTGCTGAGGTGCCCAGGAGGCTGCACTCTCAGGAAGGAGTCTTGAACAGGGTGCTGGGGTCTGGGTGATTTTCCGTGTTCCTCCAAGTCCTCCAAGGGTCAGGCCATTAGGATTTGTGTTCACTAGGGATTCGCTGCAGGGATTCTGGCTCTAGCCAGGGCAAACCAGACAGTACAGGTTTAAGAGGGGTATCTAAGAATCACACCTTGCCCAGCCATCTTGACCCCACCCCAGTCCATCCCTGGAACTCAAGCCAACTCAGGTTCCACAATTCAGATAGCATCCTAAGTCGAGCAGGTTTCACGGAACAAACTAGGCATTACTTTTCTTTCCTTTAATTTCATGCCGATGCTATGTTGAAGTCCAGTTGGTTTGCAGTTTTGTCCTTGTCTACTGGTGTATGTCTCTGAGGGCTCTCAGCAGGTGCTTGTTATGCCCTGAGTCCGGTCCCCCCATACTGGTAGAATAAGACACTCGCAGCAATGCAAAAGCAAGAATGGGGTTTATTTCTAGCTCAGGCTAGGGCTCATGCCTCCTCCAGCGCAGTGGAGTGGGACAAGAGCCCCGAGCCCAGGTCACAGCGGTTTTTATAATCTCAGGTTACATAAGCACCTATTTCTGTTCAAAAGATCAAGCTGGCAGAAGCTCATTGGCCAGTTCATGCACGCATGGAAGCTCATTGGCCAGTTTATATGTGCGCGGGGTTTTTCTGGGGGATTTCCCTTTTTACTCTGATTGGCCCGACTTTTGGCGCTGGCGGGACTTTTCTAGGGAGGAGTTTCTTAATTTTGGCGCCGGCGGGATCTTCTTAGGGAGGAGTTTCTGTGGACTTAGCCTCCACCCTCTCTCCAGGAAATCAAAACTTAGGCCTAAGCAAGGTCTCAGGCTGGCTACTCAGATGTTAGGGTTCCTAACAGTGCTTAGCTCCTGTGTGTCTGTGAGGGTTCCAGCAGACGCTCAGCTCATGTGTGTCTATGAACCCCCTAGGCCGATGCTTGTGTCTATGAACCCCCTAGGCCGATGCTTGTGTCTATGAGGCCCCAGGCCGTGCACACAGCTCGTGTGTGTCTATGTGGCCTCTAGACAGATGCTCAGCTTGTGTGTCCAAAATAGAGCCCATCGACTCTTAACACAAAAAGGACACACAAAACATCGTACTGGCTGTACCAGCTATCGAATTGCATATACTTAGATCGCCGAAGAATTGATGCTTTTGAACTGTGGTGCTGGAGAAGACTCTTGAGAGTCCCTTGGACTGCAAGGAGATCCAACCAGTCCATTCTAGAGATCAATCCTGGGTGTTCATTGGAGGGACTGATGCTAAAGCTGAAACTGCAATACTTTGGCCACCTCATGCGATGAGTTGACTCACTGGAAAAGACTCTGATGCTGGGAAAGATTGGGGGCGGGAGGAGAAGGAGACGACAGAGAATGAGATGGCTGGATGGCATCACCGACTCTGTGGACATGAGTTTGAGTGAACTCCGGGAGTTGGTGATGGACAGGGAGGCCTGGCGTGCTGTGATTCATGGGGTCGCAGAGAGTCGGACACGACTGAGTGACTGAACTGAACTGAATTCTGTTACTGCTGGACTTGTTTTGCAAGCCTGGGGCTGGTTGTCTTCTGCCTAGACCTCAGGGAATTGTTGAGTTAATGCTCTCTCTCGACTGTTTAGCCTGACCGGTTTCCCTTCCGGGAGATCGTGCAACCTCCGTTCATCTTGAGGGGTTACCAAGAGGAAGAGTAAATAGGTGGTTGAGCCCAATCGAACAGTGGGTCTTTCGTGGGGGGAAAGGTCACTTCTGTCCCCAATTTAGACAGCAAGTCTCTTCCCAAGAAAGGTACTGGGCATTCAGCTATGTATAAAAATTCATGAATCACTTGGCGCCCCCTCATCTGTCATTTTTGGGGTACGTTTGAGACCCAAAGGCTGCATTTAACCACCAACTAAGACCCAGCGGCCTCTGTTTGATTCTGGTGTCTCATTTCCCCTTCCAGTCAGTACTCACTGGGAGAGGCGGGTATTGCTTGGATGGTTCAGCTGAGCCAGATCCTGGAAGTGTTGGCCAGAGGCTTCTGCCACTGGGATTGGAGCCTGCAGAGGTGGCGGCTCTATGACCTCTGGGAGAGCTGGCAGAGGAGCTGTGGCTGCTGCAGGAACTTCACCTGGCCCTGGATCGGGCATTAAGGCGGCCTCTGGTCCTGGTGGAGCACTGGGCAGCGGGCGTGTCATCATCCAGTATGGGGGTGGAGGAGCAGGTCATCCTCGTCCAAATCCTTCCAGATCCCAGACGGAGAAGGGGGATCGGCGTGTCTTCAACTGCTAGTCAGCACGGCAGAACCAGAACACCACGTGGTCCAAGACTGTTTCTCCCTTAAAGTCCGTTCTGCCTTGGTGGGCTTGATCAGGTGCGGATGAAAACACAGATGGGTTAAATATCCCATGTCCTAGGCCATCTCCGGAAAAGTCAACTCATACTCACTTATGTATCCCCCTCCTTCTAGCCTGACAATTCCGAGGGGGTCAAGAAGTTCACAGCAGACAGGACACCTCCTGGGGGAGGGCAGAATACGTGCACACAAGGACCAGTTTCTTTTCCTAAAAGTCCCCTGGTGATCACTTGGTAGTAATTTTCCCCCAGACGGCATGGACACCTCCTAGATGACCTTCACAAATTCCCTTCCTGAGCCCTAGCACGCTCATTGACCTATGTACCAAGCAATCGCCACCTGCCTATTCCAGGTTCCTGTGGGTCCCCGCTCCTTCTCGTCTCTCCCAGGGGGGTGATCAGGCCACCTCTTCCACCCTGCCGGGTGGGCTCCTCCTCACCTAAGCACTCAGTTCCTCTGCCATCCACTACCTGCTAAGGTGAAAGGTCCCAGCACTGAGAAGCAGAATCCTTTCAGAAGGGCGAGGTGCCTTTCCCCCTCTAGAAGATTCAAGCCGCAAGGCCTCAGAGTAGTCCCAAATGGGACTTGTCTCCTCAAAATGAGTTTCCCGGCCAATGCACCAAATGTTGTAGCCATGCATTCCAGGGACAAATTCACTCAGAAGGACAATGCAGACAGTGGACTGCAGTTTATTACACCCGCGGGCCCAAGACAGTCTCCTCTTAGCCAAGGACCCCCGACCAGTTTTTGTGAAAACCTTATATATCCTAAGTGTACGTGCCCAAACTCACCTCCCCCAAATTCCCTGAAACTAGTCTGAACAAAGGAAAAAGATACAATCAAATTTAACCCAAGATTCATAAACCACAATTATCAATAGGCTTGTGGTCATACCCCAATAAGCATAATAGAATGTATGGTTCTATTTGGTTACACAGATAATTAGGGTATTCTTTTAGGTGATGGAGAGCCCTGGGGCTCTTCCTTCTGGGGGTCTGGTTTTCCAGTTGGTATGTTGTTTCCATAGATACTGGACATATAGCTCAAAGTCCACAGTCTGGCCCAAGATGGAGTCCTGCTTTCAAGATAGAGCCTGTTGTTTCTTCCTTCAACCCTACAACATTGTAAGTCACCTATACACCAATACAAAATATAAAAAGAGAATTTTGACTCTATTCCCCTCAGACCTTGGTGACCTGGGGTGCTATCACATCCCTGAAGCCTGGGCAGGCTTGTTTCCCAAGGATGGACTGTCATGGGGCTGACAGCCAATGAGACCTGCCCCATGAACCTGGTGAGCTTGCTCCCCTCTGGCCAGGCCCACAACCTCCAGACCCAGGAGGACCCTCCTGTAGTGAAACTATGCCTACTGCACCCAATGGATGTGGAGCCTCTGGGCTGGAAGAGCTCTGAAAAGCCCCGTGGGCTCCATGTCTCCTGGTGGTGGGGTTCCTACCTCCAGCCTCCTTCCTTAGGGCTGCCCCACCTATGGATGAAAGCATGTTCCCCAGAGGGGTGGTGCAAGAACTGGGATGTGTCCAGGGGATGGAGTAAGGAAGGAAGAAGAATGGGACACAAGCCTTGGGTGTTTCTTCTGGCACATTCCTGACAGTCCAGGAACAGGACTTTCCCCAAGCCTCTGGGTCCCCTAGGAACCAGAGTTGGGCATAAAGACATGCTCCCATCCTGTGGCTATTATGCATAACAACAACTTTAAAACCAAAGCTCATGAGCACTTAATATTCACAAGGCCTGAGGGGCTGTAATGGCAAGCTACTCCAGTACTCTTGCCTAGAAAATCCCATGGATGGAGGAGCCTGGTAGGCTGCAGTCCCTGGGGTCGCTAAGGGTCGGACACGACTGAGCGACTTCACTTTCACTTTTCACTTTCACACATTGGAGAAGGAAATGGCAACCCACTCCAGTGTTCTTGCCTGGAGAATCCCAGGGATGGGGGAGCCTGGTGGGCTTCTGTCTATGGGGTCACACAGAGTCGGACACGACTGAAGTGACTTAGCAGCAGCAGCAGCAGCAGAGAAGCTGTAAGTAAAAAATCACCTGCCCTAAAGAAATATTCTAGGCAAGAGTCAGAAAACTATTAAATATAGAGCAGGGTTCAAGAAGTCAATTTCAATAAGTAAGTTTAACTCACATTGTTTAAAAAAATCACATGAAAAGATGTCATCATCATTAATACGAGAAAAATGCAAATCAAAACTTCAATGAGGTATCACCTCACACAGGTGAGAATGGCCATAGGCAGAAACTCTACAAACAATAAATGCTGTAGAGGGTATAGAGCACAGGGAACCCTCTCACACTGATGCTGGGAATGGAAATTTGGAGCAGCCACTGTGGAGGACACAGGGCAGGTTCCTCAGCAATGAAGATGAGAATGAAATGACTCCCTAATACCATCCACAAAAATAAACTGCAAATAGATTTAAAAGCTCAAAATAAAAAGACAGATACAATGGAACTCAAGGAAAAAAGCAGAATGCGCTTTGACATGAAGTGCAGCAAGGTCTGTTTTGATTCACCACTTAGAATCAGGACAAATAAAAATAAATGGGACCTAACAGACCTTAAAAACATTTGCATAGCAAAGGAAACCAGGGAATTTATCTCCACACATACAAACAACTCATAAAGCTCAATAAAAAATCAATCCAATATAAAAAATTTCTAAACATCTAAATACACATTTCTCCAGAGAAGGCATAGAGACGGCCATAAAGTACAAGAAAAGATTGTCAGCATCATTAAGTTCTTCAGTCACTCAGTCATGTCCAACTCTGCAACCCCATGGACTGCAGCATACCAGACTTCCCTGTCCATTAGCAACTCCCAGAGCTTACTCAAACTCATATCCATTGAGTCAGTGATGCCATCCAACCATCTCATCCTCTGTCATCTGCTTCTTCTCCTGCCTTCAATCTTTCCCAGTATCAGGGTCTTTTCAAATGAGTCAGTTCTTCACATCAGGTGGTCAAAGTATTGAGTTTCAGCTTCAGCATCAATCCTTCCAGTGAATATTCAGGACTGATTTCCTTTAGGATGGACTGGTTGGACCTCCTCTCAGTCCAAGAGACTCTCAAGAGTCTTTTCCAACACCACAGTTCAAAAGCATCAATTCTTCAGCACTCAGCTTTCTTTACAGTCCAACTCTCACATCCATATGTGACTACTGGAAAAACCATAGCCTTGACTAAATGGACCTTTGTTGACAAAGGAATGTCTCTGCTTTTTAATATGCTGTCTAGGTTGGCCATGGATTTTCTTCCAAGGAGCAGGCGTCTTTTAATTTCATGGCTGCAGTCACCATCTGCAGTGATTTTGGAGCCCCCCAAAATAAAGTCAGTCACTGTTTCCATTGTTCCCCCCATGTATTTGCCATAAAGTGATGGAACTGGATGCCATGCTCTTAAGTTTTCTGAATGTTGAGTTTTAAGCCAAATTTTTACTCTTCTCTTTCACTTTTATCAAGAGGTTCTTTAATTCCTCTTCACTTTCTGCTATAAGGGTGGTGTCACCTGCATATCTGAGGTTATTGATATTTCTCCGGCAATCTTGATTCCAGTTTGTGCTTCATCCAGCCCAGCATTTTGCATGATGTACTCTGCATATAAGTGAAATAAGCAGGTGACAATATACAGCCTTGATGTAATCCTTTCCTGATTTGGAACAAGTCTGGTTCCATGTCCAGTTCTAACTGCTCCTCCTTGACCTGCATACAGATTTCTCAGGAGGCAGGTCATGTGGTCTGGTATTCCCATCTCTTTAAGAATTTTCCTCAGTTTATTGTGATCCACACAGTCAAAGACTTTGGCATAGTCAGTAAGCAGATGTAGATGTTTTTCTGGAACTCTCTTGCTTTTTCGATGATCCAACAGATGTTGGCAATTTGATCTCTAGTTCCTCTGCCTTTTCTAAATCCAACCAGAACATCTGGAAGTTCACAGTTCACTTACTGTTGAAACCTGACTTGGAGAATTTTGAGCATTCCTTTGCTAGCGTGTGAGATGAGTGCAATTGTGCCATAGTTTATTAGTTCTTAGAAAAAGGCAAATCAATGGTCCAATGAGGTATCACCTCACAATGATCAGAAAGACCAACTCAAAAAATCTACAACAATAAATTATGCAGAAGGTGTGGAGAGAAGAAAGCCCTCTGACAATGTGGGTGGGAACATAAATGGGTACATTCACTAGTGAGAACATTATTGAGGTTCTCTAAAAAACTAACAATAGAAGTACCAAGTTCCCAGCAATCCCAGACCTAGGCATGGATCCAGAAGAAAACAAAAATTGTAAAACATACCTGCATCCCAAAGGTCATGGCAGCACTAGGTACAATAGCAAACACAAGGAAGCAACTTAAATGTCCAAGGACAGATGAATATGTTAGGTAGTTAGAATAGGGAAAGGAGTCCAGAATGGTGGTGGCTAAAAGATAAGGAAGAGAAAAGCCCATGAAAATAGAACAAAGGAAGGTCCGAGGACCAGAGTGAGGACCTCAGGTAGAACAAACAACACTCCTGGCTGGCCCAATTTACACAGGGCAGGCCCAGGGGGAAAAGCAAAACATATAAAAAGAGGAGTCAAAGGGCTGGGGGCCTCTCTCTCCCGTGCGCTGGAGAGCTCTTCTCTTCATGTCTTTGGGTCGACATGCCCTCACGCCTCAAGGATGGATTTTCCTGCTAATATCTAAATAAAATAGAGCTGTAACATGGAGCTGTAACACTGATTTGTCTAAGAGCTATAACACGGTCCGTTCAAGCCCTGAGAGCTATAACACGGTCTGTCCAAGACGCGAGAGCTGTGACACGCCGAGGGATTTAATGTCCATCACTCCACATCTTTGTTGTGACGAGACAGAACCGTGGAGCATACACTCGCCTGACAAACGGATAGAGAAGATGGGGTACATATACACAATGCAATAATACTCAGAAATGAAGGATGAAATAATGCCATTTCCAGTTATAGGGAAGAAATCTGAGATGATTGTACTAAGTGAAGTGAGACAGAGAAAGACAGCTATCATAGAACATCGTTTGTGGTGGAATCTAAAAATGGATAATCAGTCTTAGAGACTTAAAAAATAAAATTATGGTTATGAGAAAAGAAAGTTGAGGTGGGGAGCAGAGAGCAATTAACTGGTTCAAATTAATAGATAAACCATTAAACAGGTGCTGATATGTTGTTAATAGTCAAAAGTCCAACAGGGCGGTAAATAACACCTGCCCTCAAGAAACGTCAGAATTTCAAACAGGGCCCAGTTTCAGCAAGCCAGATTCAAGAGGTAAATTGTACTTACAAGGTGTAAAATAATAAAAATACATGGAAAGATATTCCACATTCAGTTCAGTTCAGTCGCTCAGTCGTGTCTTCCTCTCTGCGACCCCATGAATCACAGCACGCCAGGCCTCCCTGTCCATCACCAACTCCCGGAGTTCACTCAAACTCATGTCCACAGAGTTGGTGATGCCATCCAGCCATCTCATTCTCTGTCGTCCCCGTCTCCTCCCACCCCCAATTCTTCCTAGCATCAGACTCTTTTCCAGTGAGTCAACTTGATGCATGAGGTGGCCAAAGTATTGCAGTTTAAGCTTCAGCATCAGTCCTTCCAATGAACACCCAGGATTGATCTCCTTTAGAATGGACTGGTTGGATCTCCTTGCAATCCAAGGGACTCTCAAGAGTCTTTTCCAGCACCACAGTTCAAAAGCATCAATTCTTCGGTGATCAGCTTTCTTCACATTAAGAATTATTATATCAATGCAAATCAAAATTACAATGAATTATCACCTCACACTGGACACACACTTTCTTCACATTAAGAATTATTAAATCAATGCAAGTCAAAATTACAATGAAGTATCACCACACACTGGCCATCATCAAAAAGCTCTACAAACAATAAATACTGCAGAGGATGTACAGAAAAGGGAATCTTCCTACAATCTTGGTGGGAACGTAAATTGTGAAGCCACTTTCGAAAAAGCATGGACGTTCCTTGAAACACTAAACACTTGGCTTCTCACCTCTTGACGTTCCGGCCGCGCGCGCCGCGCCTCGTCGCTCTGCCTCGCAAAATTGAGGAAATCAAGGACTTCCTGTTTACAGCACGGCGCAAGGACGCCAAGTCCGTCAAGATCAAGAAAAATAAGGATAATGTGAAGTTTAAAATTCGATGCAGCAGATACCTTTACACCTTGGTCATCACAGACAAAGAGAAGGCAGAGAAGCTGAAGCAGTCCCTGCCCCCAGGTTTGGCCATGAAGGAGCTGAAATGAACCACGTAGGCGGCTTTGAACTGTATTAAAATTTTTAAAATTCTCAAAAAAAAAAAAAAAAAGAAACACTAAACACAGAGGTATCATATGATCCTGCAATCCCGCTCCCAAGCTTAGATCTGAAGAAATTCATCATTCGAAATGACATATGCTCCTTGATTTTCAGGCTAGCACTATTTACAGTAGCCAAGACATAGAACCCGTCGAAATGTCCATTGGCAGAAAAATGAAGACCACATGATGCATCAATACAGTGGAATACTACTTAGCTGTAAAATAGGAAAAATAATCACATTGGCAGCAGCATGGATGGACTGAGAAATTTTCATACTAAATGAGGTAAGTCAGAGAGAAAAAGACAAATATTGTAAGACACCACAGACAATTAGAGTCTATAAATTCATACCAGTGAACACATTTACAAAACAGAAATTGACTCGCAGATTGAGAAAACCAAATTATGATTATCAAAGGAAAGTTAAAAGGGAGGGATAAATTAAAAGTTTAAGATTAAAATATATACATAATAGCTATCAAACTGATAATCAAATAGAATCTACTGAATAGAACAGTGAACCCTACTGAACAATTTGTAACAACCTATATGAGAAAGAAAATGAAAAAATAGATATGCTGCTGCTGCTAAGTCACTTCAGTCGTGTCCGACTCTGTGTGACCCCATAGACGGCAGCCCACCAGGCTTCCCCGTCCCTGCGATTCTCCAGGCAAGAACACTGGAGTGGGTTGCCATTTCCTTCTCCAATGTGTGAAAGTGAAAAGTGAAAGTGAAGTCGCTCAGTCATGTCTGACTCGTAGCGACCCCATGGACTACAGCCTACCAGGCTCCTCCGTCCATGGGATTTTCCAGGCAAGAGTACCGGAGTGGCTTGCCATTGCCTTCTCCGAAAATAGATATATGTCTATGTAAAATCAAATATACCTTAAACCAATGAGACAATGGAAATCAACTCTGCTTCTGCTGCTGCTGCTGCTTCTAAGTCACTTCAGTCGTGTCCGACTCTGTGCAACCCCACAGACAGCAGCCAACCAGGCTCCCCTGTCCCTTGGATTCTCCAGGCAAGAACACTGGAGTGGGTTGCCATTTCCTTCTCCAATGCATGAAAGGGAAAAGGGAAAGTGAAGGCGCTCAGTCGTGTCCGACCCTTAGCGACCCCATGGACTGCAGCCTACCAGGCTCCTCCGTCTACGGGATTTTCCAGGCAAGAGTACTAGAGTGGGGTGCCATTGCCTTCTCCAGGAAATTAACTCTACCCCATTATAAAATAAAAATTAAATTACAAATTAAATTACCTGAGCTTGGTGAAGGGGAAACCAGATAGTGGTGACCCTATGAATTAGACATGTGTTATGCTATGACATTAATGCGACACCTCTAAAGGTTTTCATTCTGCAGAACACAGAGCAGCAACCCACTCGAAGGTGCCTGACCTCATTGAATGCAACAAGGTGAAGAGAAGAAAAAGGACCACAGGTTAATCAGGGCAACACCCTCAATTCAGACGTTGGATATCTCAGAGAGAACAAGACACACTGCAGGCAAAGGGCAGATGTGGGGTTTCCAGGTACAGATTCCTGACCCTTGTGGATGGAGTGAGACCCACACAATCCCCAGACCCAGCACCTGGGGCCCCATGACCGTTGCTTAGGACATGGTGTCTCTGCTCCTTGGGCCCCTAAAGTAAAAACAACTGGGTTCCTGTAACCTCTTGGCATGGTAGAAAGAAGTGTAGGGTCAGTCTCCTCTCCCAACACTTGTCCCAGAGAAGTCCTCTTTACCTTTTGGTTCTGTGTGATAATAACTGTTTTTACAGCTGTCGTGATAATGTTGAACACACTAACTTGGATCTGGCAGGCTCGGTCCTTTCTTGTTCCACTGAGGTGTTGAGAAAACACGCCAGACACAGGGCTGGGAGACAAGGGGGAGGTCTGGTCTCTGCTGAGTAGGGAGGGTCGACTGGAAGGAGATCACAGCAGCAACCTCACCTGCTGCCCATTGACTTTTTGCCCGATCCCTGTGCCCTGGAACCAATTCACCAGGTGAACCTGCCTCCCTACTCAACCTGAATGTGCTGGAAAACTGGAATGATTACCAGGGAGCCACCTGAGGGGTCTCCAGGAGCCTCAGGGAGGTGAACCCAGCAGGGGACAGCAGGGGACAGACTAGGAGCCCCACCGCAGCACTGATCCCCGGGAGGACCATGGAGTCCACTCAGAGGGGAGCACGGTACCCAGAGAAGCCCACCCCAGCCCCAGCCCCAGACATCTGAGCACTGACGTTCAGACGCAGGCACGGAGTTTCCCAGACAGAGGCCAGGCCGGGTCTCCACCCGGGTCTCCATGTCCCAGTGCACAGAGTACAGGTCAGGTCTAAATGTTCTCATCGCAGAAAGCGGACGGTCTCGTCTTAACAGCATCAGTGCAGATAGGATTTGGAGTCTAAATCTACCATGCAGACAGAACTTGGTCAGGTTCAGACCTAGACTAGTCTAGGGTTGGTCTCCCAGGAGGCACAGGTCACCCACAGGCAGTGTCTCTCATCGTTGGACAGGGGGCTCACCCTCGTGTGGGAGCTAGGATGTACATTTCTTGAAGAAGAAATCATCGCTGGGCTCCACACTTCACCCACAGCAGGAAACTGAAAGAATCTGTGTCATTAAACAGTTCAACAGGCAAACAACAATGTTACCAATTTCTGCGGCTACATGATGGTCAGGATCCAGGGGAGAGCTAGGAATTTCTTAGAGTGCAGCCCAGTGTCCTGTAAAGACAGACAGGAAGTGGCCTGATTCCAGCATCCCAGGTTTCCAGCAGGAGGCGGCCACACTGGAAGCCTTTTGAAAAAGTACTTTATCAGAATAAAAATAAACTGTTTTAATTCCAAGCATCCTAGTTATTTGCAAACCTAAAATATTCTTAAAAGCTTCCGTTCCGTTCCGTAGCTCAGTCGTGTCGTGTCCGACGCTATGCAACCCCATGGACTGTAGCCTACCAGGCTTCTCCGTCCATGGGATTCTCCAGGCAAGAGTACTGGAGTGGGTTACCGTTTCCTTGATTTTACAGTTTCCATTGGTTCCTTTGGCTCAGATTTTCTAGGTAGAAGCAAGCCATTATTTCAAGTTATTTTCTTCTAATTCTGTTGTTTGTTATTATATGAATAAAGAATCACACTTGAAAATAAAATTCCTGCAAAAGATTAGTGACTCAAAGAGCACATGAGCTGCAGGTAATTTTTATTCCAACAGTTGCATTTTCCTCCAGGAAGAAAACAGAAAACATAGGCCCACTGATTTTTTTTTGCTTCTCTGTTCAAACTGAGCTAGAATGAAATTGATATTGGTATCAACAAGTAACAGTTTTTGAGGTTTGAAATGTCACACCAGGAAAACAGGACCCGAAGAAAAGGGAATCCTCCTACGCTGCTGGAGAGAAACCACATCCTAAAAATAAGGCTAAAATTCAAATTAGATTTAATTTTGACAGTATATGGTTACATGGAGTATGAACCAAGAGTCTAAATATAGCAGACAACATGTGAAATCAAATTTGATGCTCAGATGTGACAGTAAGGTTTCTTATGAGATCTGCAGCTCGTATGCACATACTTCATGTATCTTTTCAAATTACAGTTTTGAATGGATGTATGGCTAGAAGTGGGATTGCTGGATCATATGCTATTTTTATTTTTTTGTGTGAAACCGCCATCCTGTTCTC
The DNA here is from genome assembly GCF_049115385.1 of Moschus berezovskii. Classification (NCBI taxonomy): domain Eukaryota; kingdom Metazoa; phylum Chordata; class Mammalia; order Artiodactyla; family Moschidae; genus Moschus; species Moschus berezovskii. Next base: position 44,788,253 of record NC_142480.1, on the reverse strand, counting down.
TACAGTGACTGCACCAGTTTTCATGCCCAGCAGCAGAGTAGGAGGGTTCCGTTGTCTCCACAACCTCTGCAACACTTGCTATTTGGACATTTTTAAATGATGGCCTTTCTGACCAGTTTGAGGTGGTACCTCATTGAAGTTTTGATTTGCATTTCTGATAATTAACAATGAGGAGCATTCAGGATGAATCTTTAATTTTCAGATGTGTAAAATAAATTAGGTTTGACATCTCAACTTGACAATTTTTTCAGATAAGAATTTATGAAATATTTAGTTATTTCCTTTCTTCTTAGTCTAACTATAGGGACATGCATTATCATGTTACTCAAGGCGATGCACTCAGTTTTGGATTTTTGAGCAGTTTTAAAGATGTGCACTGCTCCCTTCAAAGGGAAGGCTTGTGGTGGGAACAAGTTCCACCATCCAATAAAAGCTGTTCCTTGAGCAAATACAGTCACTGCCAAGGGGGCACATGGTGAGACCACCATGTCCACAGACACTTCCCACATCTCAGGCCCCAATGTGCCCACTCCATCTGAGGTGTAACAGTTTGCCCTGGTGATACAGCTTAACCTCTTTCTGTATGACGAGGTGAGTTGTTGAGGACTTTTTACGATTCTACTGGGGCTTCCCAGGTGGCACTAGTGGTAAAGAACTGCCTGCCAATGCAGGAGACATAAAGACGCTGGTTTGATCCCTGGGTCAGGAAGATCCCTTGGAGGAGGACGTGGCAACCTATTCCAGTATTCTTGCCTGGAGAATCCCATGGACAGTGTAGCCTGGTGGGCTATGGTTCATAGCGTCACAGAGAGTCGGACATGACTGAAGCGACTTAGCACACAGACACGCACACCCTCAGGAAAGGTCCTGCAGCAGATTCTGCAGAAATAAATTACAAACACAACCAACTGGCAAGAAGCCAATGGCAAAAGGTAAATTTCCCTCACACCCTTAAGGAAGAAAAAACCCAAACTGCCACAGGACAATATGCTCAGCATCCCTAATTATTATAGGAGAAATACCAATCAAAATGACAACAAGAAATCAAATCCAACCTATCAGAATGGCCATCCTCACAAGTCTGCAACAATAAATGTTGGGGAGAGCTGGGTAGTGATGGAACCTACCCGACACAATCAGTGGGAATGGAGATTGCCAACAGCCCTAGAAAGTACAGCCCACATGCTAGAAAAAGATCTTCAGAAAAACTAAGCCTAGAATCTGACATACCTCTACGTGGGCTTATAACCAAAAACCACCATTCAAAAAGACACAGGCAACCCAACACTCACTGCAGCCCTACTGACAACAGCAAAACACAGACCCAGGAAAATGTCCACTGACATTTAATCTTAAAGCTTAAAGATGCAGTACATGTATAAAATGGACTATGAAAACCTGCCGCTGAAATTATGAAACTATGCCCCTGGTCACCACAGGGATGGACCGTGAAGAATCTTACACTACCCAAGTCAGCCAGTCAAGGAAAGACAACAGTATCCTATCTCCCTTCTGTGCTAAATGAGAAAAAGAGATGCAAAGGAACTAATTTACAACACAAAAGGAGACTCTGAGAACTCAAACACAAAGTCCCCCTCTGAAAAAAAAATGTGAAGGCCAGGGATGAATTAGAAATTCAGGACTATCATATATACAGGAATATGTACCTTTAATAGATAATCCACAAGGACTATCTCCTACCTCCCCTCTTTCCTTCCACATATACAAAGAAATCCGTATCTCTAACAAATACACAGAAATCTGTATCTGTAATAGAAAATCCACAAGGAGTATCTCCTTCCTCCCACATAAACACAAAGTCTGCATCTCTAACATATACACAGAAATCTGTATCTGTAACAGACAATTTACAAGGATTATCCCCTTCCTTCATTCTTGCCACATTTAAACAGAAATTTGTATATCTAACAGATACTCCACAAACACCTGATGGTCAGCACAGGGAACTTTGCTTGAAATTCTGCAACAACCTCTAGGGCAAAACAATCCAAAAAAGAACAGATAATGTTGTATATATTCACATGTCATAACAGAATCAGATGGTTGTATACTGATGACAAGCAAAAATGGCAAATCAACTATATTCCCATATAGTATTATCATTAGATTAAAGAAAAGGAAAGAAAGTCAAAGCCTAGTTAATTTCCTCCCACCTCCCTGACTTGTGCTGCTATCCCATCCCTGAAGTCTGAGCAGCCTTGGAACCCTCACTGCCCTGGAGTGGTGTCAGACAGCTGGGCAGGGTGTCCTTAACTGAATACTGTCTGGTTTGCTCTGACTGCGACCAGAGTCCCTAGTACACCCAAAGTATGGTCGACCATCTGACCTTCAACTCTGGAAAATTAACCTAGACTCCAGGTCTGTTGGTGCTGGGGTCCCCAATTTAAGCCTCCTTCCTGAGAGTGCAGTCTCCTAGGCAACTACCTCAGCAGGGAGGTGGTGCCCCAGGTAAGCATGAGTCTGGAGGGAAGGAGTGACGCTTCAGGGGGAAGAAGTAGTGAGACACAGGCCCTTGGGTGTTTGTTCAGGCATATTCCACTCTAATTCACCGTCCAGGAAGCCGTCTTTCCCGAAGACTCTGGTTGCACGTGGAACCAGAGTTGGACGTGAAGAAGTACTGCCACCTTGTGGACATTTTCTATAACTACAACTTGACCACTGGCACCTCCAATTCACAAGGCGCAAGGGACTGTTAATGATAGCTGCCGTCAGAAAAGGCCCTACGGTAGGTACTGCAGACATAAATTCCAAACACAACTGACTTTCAAGAAGCCAATTGTGACAGGCAAATTTTCCTCACACCCTTTAAAGAAAAAAAAGGAAAGAACACCAAATGGTCACGGGACAAGATACTCAACATCCCTATTTATTACAGGAGGAATACCAATCAAAATGACAACAAGCAGTCAAATTCCATCTGAAAGAATGGGTATCCTAACTGTATACAAACTGTAAATAGGGGAGAAAACTGAGAGATGATGGAATCCCCCTTCACACTCCAGGGGAGTGGATATTGGCAACAGGCTCTAGAAAGGACTGCCTCCACAGGCAACAATGAAAAATTTCAAGAGCGCTAAGCCTATGATTTTAATATCCACACCTGGGCCGATATTATGAAAAACCATCATTCAAATGACACATGCACCCCAACATTCACTGCAGTGCTGTTAGGGTCCGGAGTCGCCCTTCCCTCAAAGGAACAGAGGACACTGACGATAATGCAGTCACCCTTCCCTCAAAGGAACAGCGGTTGGGACCGGGCAGAGACCTGTTTCAGTCCTCCCCTCTAGGAGGTGGCCAAACCTCCTGCCACGGCTTTTGTGCCAACCTCGGTATCGGAGGTTGTCTGTCTCCTTGAGGAGGGGTCTTGGGATCCCGGATGAGCCCCCAAATGTTATGCCCAAGCCGTGCAATCCCCAATAACTGCCGCAGGAGCCGTTTTCCGATGCAAGCACATAAGGGTCGGTTTATTCAAGCTCGAGCAGGGACCCCCACCATCACCGGCACAGCGGATCCGATTCTCAAAATACAGAGGTTTATATAGTACATTGCGCGGGAAAGAACTGCAAAAGTTAGCGACTATTACATCAGCCTGGAAGTGATTGGTTGACTTTACCTAAAGAGCACTTGGTGCATTCTGATTGGACTCTTTAGGTTTACACAACCTGGTACCTTTCTGTTATTTTCTGATTAGCCCTGAAGAGGGAGTTTCTCCAGGTTGCTGGTCTTTCCAGGAATCCTCACTCATCCTTACTCAACAAACAATTCCAGGGATCTTTACACAGCCTTACTCAAAAACCATTCTAGGAATCTTTACTTAAAAACAACCTTATCTTAAATGGAGTAACTTTGGTTCTACAAGCAGCAAGCGGCAAGCAAAGTACAGAAACAAAAATGCATTGCAGGAGCATTAAGTTCTACATCAGGTTCTACAGTGCTACTTCCAATAGCCAAGACACAGACCAAAGAAATGTTCCATCAACAGATTAAATCTTGAAGAAATATGGTACATATATACAATGGGCTATTACTCAGACTTGAAAAAAACCCATGAAATTATCCCAGTGGTTTCCACAAAGAGGAACCTTGGAGGATCATAAACTAAGAAAGTCAGCAACAGAGGAAGAATATAGCAGATGCTGTCCCTTATAGGCAAAAAAAAAAAAAAATCCACAGGAAGTATTTTACAAAATAGAGAGACTCTGAGATTCAAACACAAAGAATTAAAAAAAAAAAAAAAGGAACGGGCCAGGGATGAATCAGGAAGTCAGTACTAACATACAGATAGAAATCTGTAGTTGTAATAGATAATCTGGAAAGATTATCTCCTTCCTTCTTTCCTTCTACATAGGCAGTAAATTCTGTATCTCTAACATACCTACAGAAATATGTATCTGTACTAGGTAATCTACAAGGTTTACATCCTGCCTTCTTTCCTTCCTACCATACACATATAGGCAGAAACATTTATCTCTAACACATACATAGAAATCTGTAGCTGTAATAGATAATCCACAAGGACTCTTCCTTGTTTCCTTACACATGTACAAAATATCTATACCTCTAATAAATGTCCCACAGGGATCTGATGTTCAGCACTGAGAACTTTACCCGACCTTGTTCAATAACCTCTATGGCAAAAGAATCAAAAAAAGTACATAAATGCTCTTTGTATATGTTATAACTGAATCAGTCCATTGTACACTGAGGACAAGCATAAAAGGCAAATCAATTATACGTCAAAATAGCATTGGCTTAAGAGTAAAGAACAGGAATGAAAAGTAAAGCCTAGTTTACGCCCACTGACCTCCATAATTTGGGATAGTATCCGATCCCTGGAACCTGGGTAGTGTTGAGTCCCATGGCAGGCCTGGGGCCAACAGAGTTCTCTTCATTGAGACACCTCTTAAACCTGTTTTGCCTGGATTTTCCTGGCTGTGACCAGAATCCAGAGTGCACCCAAAAGATGGCAGCTCAACAATCAGGCCTGGGGACCAAAGTGAAGTCACCAAGTATTCAGGTCCCCTGGTGGTGGCGTCCCCAGCTGAAGCCTCCTTCCTGAGAGTGCAGCCTCCTTGGCCCAGCAGCAGGGAGCAGTGCCCCAGGCTGGGATGAGTCTGGAGGGGGTGGGTGGAGCTTTGGGGAAGAAATAGTGAGACTTAGGCCCTTGGGAGTTGGCTCAGGCACTGCTGCTGCTGCTGCTAAGTCACTTCAGTCGTGTCCGACTCTGTGCGACCCCATAGACGGCAGCCCACCAGGCTCCCCCGTCCCTGGGATTCTCCAGGCAAGAACACTGGAGTGGGTTGCCATTTCCCTCTCCAATGTGTGAAAGTGAAAAGGGAAAGTGAAGTCGCTCAGTCATATCTGACTTGTAGCGACCCCATGGACTGCAGCCTACCAGGCTCCTCCGTCCATGGGATTTTCTAGGCAAGAGTACTGGAGTGGCTTGCCATTGCCTACTCCTTGGCTCAGGCACAGTCCACTGTAATTCAGAGGCCAGGAAGCCATCTTTCCCCAAGGCTCTCCTTGCATGTGGAATCACAGTTGAGCACAAATAAGAGCTGCCTCCTTGTGGACAGTTCCTGTAACTACATATTGGCCATGACTGCTTCCCAGTTCAGTTCAGTCGCTCAGTCGTGTCCGACTCTTTGCAACCCCATGAATCACAGCACGCCAGGCCTCCCTGTCCATCACCAACTCCCGGAGTTCACTCAAACTCATGTCCATCGAGTCGGTGATGCCATCCAGCCATCTCATTCTCCGTCGTCCCCGTCTCCTCCCGCCCCCAATCCCTCCCAGCATCAGAGTCTTCCAGTGAGTCAACTCTTCGCATGAGGTGGCCAAAGTATTGTAGTTTCAGCTTCAGCATCAGTGGCTAAACATTAAAGAAAAGCAAATAAGACATGGAGAAGATTGCTCCCAAATAAAAAGGCATTACTGCTATGTCAGTAAAAGAAGTCCTTCAAAGCTTGGTTGATGATGGTATGGTTGACTGTGAGAGAACTGGAACATCTAATTATTATTGGGCTTTTCCAAGTAAAGCTTTTCACGCCAGGAAATGTAAGTTGAAGGTTCTGGATTCTCAGTTATCTGAGGGAAACTAGAGGTATGCAAACCTGCAGAAAAGCATCGAGAAAGCTAAAATTGGCAGACATGAAACAGAAAAGCGAATTATGCTAGCAAAAGAGCTTTCTTCACTTCGAGACCAAAGGGAACAGCTAAAGGCTGAAGTAGAAAAATACAGAGAATGTGACCCACAATTTGTGGAAGAAATACGTCAAGCAAATCAAGTGGCCAAAGAAGCTGCTAACAGATGGACCAATAACATATTTGCCATAACACCTCGGGCCAAAAGAACATTTGGGTTTGAAGAAAATAAAATTGATAAAAATTTTGGAAAGAAAAAATAAAGAAAAGCAAATATAAACTACACCCAGATATCACATCACACTGGTCAGAATAACTATTGCCAAAATCTGTACAAATGATAAGTGCTGGAGAGAGTGTGGAGATGAACGAAACACTCTTCCACCAGTGCTGGAGGTGTAGATTGCTAACAGCCATTATGAAGGCTCTGTGAGGGCTCCTTCAACCACGAGAAGGAGAATGAAATTAGAAAACTCCTTAACACTCTACACAAAACAAACTCCCAATAGTATAAATACCTAAATGCAAAGACGGATACTATGAAATTATTGAGGAAAAAAATAAACAGAATATGATTTGACATACATGCAGCAATCTCTTTGTGGAGCCACCTCTTAAAATAGTGGAAAATAAATCACAAATCAGAAAATGGGACTAAATTAACCATAAAAGCATTTGTGTGCTAAAGGAAACCCTAAATGAGAGAGAAGGACACCCTCAAAATAGGAAGAAATATTTGCAAAGAAAGATACCCACAAGGGATTCCTCTCTAAAACACAGAAACAGCTCGAGCACTCAATATCAAAAATAAATACAATCCAAGAAAGAAATGGACCAAAGATCAAAACGGATATTTATCCAAGGAAGGCCTACAGATTGTACTTGGGCACATGAAAATGTGCTCAGAATCACTAATTATTAGAAAAATGCAAATCAAAGTCCAATGAGCTAAGCACTCACATTGATCAAAATGGCCATCTCAAACCATCTTAAGGAATAAATGCTGGGACTTCACTGGTGGTCCAGTGAATGAGCCTGCTGATGCTGGGACATGAATTCAATCCCTGGTCTGGGAAAATTCGACATACACGGGGCAACTAAGCCCATGTGCCACAACTGTTGAGCCTGTGCCCTAGAGCCCTTGAACCACAACTACTGACCCCTTGCAATGCAGCTACTGAAGCCTGGAGCCTGCAGCCACGTTCTGCAATGAGAAGCCTGCCCAGTGAAACTAGAGAGAGAAGCCCCTGCTTGCTGCAGAGAAAGCCTGCGCTCAGCAACCAAGACCCAGTGCGACCAAAGATAAAGATGTAAAATTATTTTTTAAAAAAGAATAAATGCTAGAAAAGATGTGGAAACAAGAGAACCCCCCTGCACTGTTGGTCACAGTGTATCTAGGTATATACAGTAGGGATAATGTAGGAAGGTTCATTTAAAAAATAACATAGAAGTACTTTAGGACCCAGCAGTCCCATGCCTGGGCATACATCTGGAGTAATTCCAAAATCTGAAAGACAGGGGTACCCCTGCAATCTTGGCCCCACGAGGTACAATAGCCAAGTCTGGGAAGCAAGCTAATTGTAGAAAATACAGATGAATGGATACAGTTAGGGTACATTTACAAATGCAATATTTCTCAACCATAAAGAAGTAGGAAATAATGCCAAGTCCAGCCATAGAAAAGAAAATAGAGATGATCATTCCAGATAAAGTAGACAGGCAGAGGCAGTATCATAGGGATATCACTTCTAGGTGTAATCTAAAAATGTATACAAATGAACTTCTTTCCCAAAGAGACATAACCTCTCAAACTTTGGAAAGAAACTTCCAGTAAGCAAGAAAGAACGATGTGGGTCAGGGAGAAATGATTTGCTTCAGACCAACATATGCACACCGCTATTTGTAAAATAAGTCACCATGACCCACTGTGTAACACAAGGAAACTTAAGCAAGTCTGTACTAACCCACACGGGAAAATACCACCCCCACCCCAAAGAGCATATATACATCTATGGAGAAGTGGAGCAAGTAGCATGAGATTGAAAAAGAAAAAACAAAGGTCCCACAAGAATGTAATTCACCAATATCAGATCAGATCAGATCAGATCAGTCGCTCAGTCGTGTCCGACTCTCCGCGACCCCATGAATCACAGCACGCCAGGCCTCCCTGTCCATCACCAACTCCCAGAGTACACTCAAACTCATGTCCACAGAGTCGGTGATGCCATCCAGCCATCTCATTCTCCGTCGTCCCCTTTTCCTCCCGCCCCCAACCTTTCCCAGCATCAGAGTCTTTTCCAGTGAGTCAACTCGACGCAATAATGCAAGTCAAATCATAGGATAAAAACATTTTTAAAAAATGTCTACTTCCCTCAGGCCATAATGACATGGACTGGTGTCACATCCCTGGAGCCTAATTGACTTGAGTTCCTGGGCTGGAGTGTCTTGGGACTGAGGGAGCTGGGAGCAGGTAGCAGGCAGTGTGCCTACAAAATGGACCTGGGGTGCCTCTTGCCCCCTGCAGAGACCCCAACCTCCACATATAGGCCGGATAAATTAAGAGTTTGGAATTAACATATACACGTTGATACATATAAAAAAGATGATCCTCAGTAACTACTAAAATGCAGAGGGAGGTTTATTGAATACACTGTAATCACCTAAATGCGAAAAAGAACCCGAAAGAGAATAGATAAGCGTCTGTGTATAACTGAATCGAGATCCTGTACACCTGAAACAAACAAAAGATCAGAAATCCACTTTATTCCAATGTAAAGTAACAAGGAAATTACAGAAAAAAAAATAAAACGGTGTGGTATGAATAAGTGCTGCCACCTTGTGGCCATTGTCTGTAACAACACCATGAAGAACTGTGCTGCTGGATATTTAATATTCACACGGATCCAGGGGCTGGAAGCAAAAAACATATGCCCTCGAAGATGTCTTAGGAGTGGTCATCGAAAAAGAATTCAAAACGAGACAGGCATTTATGAAGCCAACTTCAAGAGGTAAGTTTAATTCACACCCTTTAAAAAATCACAAGGACAGCCATTAAAAAGAATGCATTTGAACCAGTTCTAATGAGGTGGATGAAACTAGAGCCTATTATACAGAGTGAAGTAAGCCAGAAAGAAAAACACCAATACAGTATACTAACGCATATATATGGAATTTAGAAAGATGCAAATGATAACCCTGTATACAAGACAGCAAAAGAGACACAGATGTATAGAACAGTCTTTGGGACTCTGTGGGAGAGGGTGAGGGTGGGATGATTTGGGAGAATGGCATTGAAACATGTATGTTGTCATATGTGAAACGAATCACCAGTTCAGGGTCGATGCATGTTACAGGATGCTCAGAGCTGGTGTGGGGGGATGACCCAGAGGGAGGATAAAGAGAGGAAGGAGGTGGGAGGGGGGTTCAGGAAGGGGAACTCATATACACCCGGGGCGGATTCATGTCAATGTATGGCAAAACCAACCAATATAATATTGTAAAATAATTAGCCTCCAATAAAATAAAATAAAAACAGAAAAAATAAAAAAAATATAATTCTGTCCTACAGAATTATTCAAGAATGTGTACAAAAAAATACATCTTTAAAGATTTAACCACAGTAAAAATTGGCAATGATCTTCTAATAAGAAGGACACAGCTCTATGGTAAAATACAATAAAACTAAAAAAATCAGGCTGCAAAAAATGCAGAGATAAGGGAAATGTTTATATTTCCCATTAAGTGAAAGACAAATTCTAAAGCTACAGAGACAGCAGAGTGAAAGTGAAAGTCGCTCAGTCGTGTCCCATTCTTTGTGACCCCATGGATTATACAGTCCATGCAATTCTCCAGGCCAGAATACTGGAGTGGGTAATCTTTCCCTTCTCCAGGGGATCTTTCCAACCCAAGGATTGAACCCAGGTCTCCTGCATTGCAGGCAGATTCTTTACCAGCTGAGCCAGAAGGTAAGCCCAAATTTTACATAAAAGCCATCTCTAATACACATAGGAACACAAATAAATACTCAAAGAACAAACGAAAGTATTACCAGTGTTATCTCTGGAAGTGGCATGATCATGGCTGGTTTTATTTTCTCATGTTTACTTTTCTGTATTTTCAAAATCCTTAAACAAATAAAAAAAACTTTTATATTCAAAAAAATAAAATAAAATAAAAAATCACAAGGAAAGATGTCAATAAGTATTCAGTTCAGTTCAGTTGCTCAGTCGTGTCCAACTCTTTGCGACCCCATGAATCACAGCACGCCAGGCCTCCCTGTCCATCACCAACTCCCGGAGTTCAAACTCACGTCCATCGAGTTGGTGATGCCATCCAGCCATCTCATCCTCTGTCGTCCCCTTCTCCTCCTGCCCCCAATCCCTCCCATCATCAAATTGCCAACATCTGCTGGATCATGGAGAAAGCAAGAGAGTTCCAGAAAAACATCTATTTCTGCTTCATTGACTATGCCAAAGCCTTTGACTGTGTGGATCACAATAAACTGTGGAAAATTCTGAAAGAGATGGGAATACCAGACCACCTGACCTGCCTCTTGAGAAACCTGTATGCAGGTCAGGAAGCAACAGTTAGAACTGGACATGGAACAATAGACTGGTTCCAAATAGGAAAAGGAGTGCGTCAAGGCTGTATATTGTCACCCTGCTCATTTAACTTCTATGCAGAGTACATCATGAGGAACACTGGGCTGGAAGAAGCACAGGCTGGAATCAAGATTGCTAGGAGAAATATCAATAACCTCAGATATGCAGATGACACCACCCTTATGGCAGAAAGGGAAGAGGAACTCAAAAGCCTCTTGATGAAAGTGAAAGAGGAGAGTGAAAAGGTTGGCTTGAAGCTCAACATTCAGAAAACGAAGATCATGGCATCTGGTCCCATCCCTTCATGGGAAATAGATGGGGAAACAGTGGAAACAGTGCCAGACTTTATTTTGGGGGGCTCTAAAATCACTGCAGATGCTGATTGCAGCCATTAAATTAAAAGACGCTTACTCCCAATGTACATAGGTACATACAATAGGAAGAACAGTAGGAGGTTCCCTTGAAAAATAACATAGAAATACCTTAGGACCCAGCAAGCCAATAACTGGGAAAAATTCAGAGAAAATCCAAAATTGAAAAGACAAGGGTAACCCTAGCTCTTAGTCCCACTAGCCAAGACAAAAAAGCAAGCTAATTGTGGTAGGGCAGATGAAAGGGTACAGAAGACGGGGAATTCTGCAACTACCTCCCAACATAAGATAATAGGAAATTAAGGGAAAAAAGAAGAGTGAGCCATAAAGAAGTGCTGTTCCTTTGTGGCCTGTTTCTGTAACAAACCATGGACAGCAGTGGTGCTGGGCATTTAATATTTACAAGGATCAAGGGGGCTATAAGCAAAAAAAACTTGTCCTCAAGGAATGTCCTAGGAGTTATCATTGAAAAAGAATTCAAAACAAGGCAGGCGTTTAAGTGGTCAATTTCAGGTAGTGGTTTAACTCACAGCCTTTTAAAAAAATGACATGAAAAGATGTCAGATCACTAAATATTAGAAAAATGCAAATCAAAATTATAACAAGGTATTTTTTCACATGGTTCACAATCATCATTGTCCAAAACACGATAAACAATAAATGCTAGAGAAAGTGTGGGGAAAAGGGAACCATCCTACACTTTTCATGAAAAGGTAAATTAGTAAAAGCGACTGTGGAGAATGGTGTGCAGGTTTTATAAGAAGTGATAATGAGAATGCAACTACAATACTCCCTGATGCATACACAAAGTTCAGTTCAGTTCAGTTCAGTCGCTCAGTCGTGTCCGACTCTCCGCGACCCCATGAATCACAGCACGCCAGGCCTCCCTGTCCATCACCAACTCCCGGAGTACACTCAAACTCATGTCCACAGAGTCGGTGATGCCATCCAGCCATCTCATTCTCTGTTGTCCCCTTCTCCTCCCGCCCCCAACCTTTCCCAGCATCAGAGTCTTTTCCAGTGAGTCAACTCATCGCATGAGGTGGCCAAAGTATTGCAGTTTCAGTTTCAACTTCAGCATCAGTCCTTCCAATGAACACCCAGGATTGATCTCCTTTAGAATGGACTGGTTGGATCTCCTTGCAGTCCAAGGGACTCTCAAGAGTCTTCTCCAGCACCACAGTTCAAAAGCATCAATTCTTCGGCGATATATGTTACTCACCATAAAAGGGCGACATCATGCCATGTCCAGCAACAAGGAAGAAGTAGAGATGATCATACTAAGTGACTACTAAGTGCTACTGCTAAGTCACTTCAGTCGTGTCTGACTCTGTGTGACCCCATGGATTGCAGCCTACCAGGCTCCTCCACCCATGGGATTTTCCAGGCAAGAGTACTGGAGTGGGGTGCCATTGCCTTCTCCAAAGTGACGTGAGGCAAAGACAAATATCATGTGATATCACTTAGTGCTGAATTCTAACGATGGATACAAATGAACATTTTTAACAAACAGAAACGCCTCACAACATAGCAAAGCACCTTATAGTTACCAAAAGGGAAAGGTGGTGGGCAATGAGGAATGAGCGGGTGGAGACGAACATACACACACTCTACTCTTTACAAAAACATCAGTGAGGGCCTCTACTCAACACTGAATAATAAACTATATGGGGAGAGAACCCGAAAAGGATACGTACACGTCTATGCATGAGTGACCCATGATGCTGTCCACCTAACAAAAACAAACAGACCCTAAACGTTGAGTCAGACACGACTGAGCGACCAAACTGAACTGAAACATTGTACGTCACCTACATACCAATACTAAATACGAATTACAAAAAGTGAATGCCAACTCTATTCCCCTCAGGCCTTGGTGACCGGGGGCTGCTGTCACATCCCTGAGGCCTGGGCAGGCTTGTTTCCCAAGGATGGACTGTCATGGGGCTGAGGGAGCCGGGGAGGGTGTGCCAGCCAATGAGCCCTGCCCCATGGACCTGGTGAGCCTGCTCCCCTCTGCATCAGCCCACAACCTTCAGATGCAGTGAAACTACACCTACTGAACCCAAAGGATGTGGAGCCTCTGGGATGGAAGAGTTTTGAAAAGACATGGGCTCCATGTATCCTGGTGATGGGGTTCCCATCTCCAGCCTCCTTCCTTAGGGTCATCCCACCTATGGATGAAAGCACCCTCCCCAGAGTGGTGTTGCAGCAACTGGGACATGTCCAGGGGATGGGGTAAGGAAAGATGAAGGAATGGGACACAAGCCTTGGGTGTTTCTTTTGGCACTTTCCACCCTAACTGACAATCCAGGAACAGGAATTTCCCCAAGGCTCTGGTTCCCCCAGTAACCAGAGTTGGGCATAAAAACATGCTGCCACCTTGTGGCCATTTCCCACAACAACAACTTTGAACCATTGCTCATGGGCACTTAATATTCAAAAGGTCTGTGGGACTGTAAGTGTAAGACCCTCCCTCAAGAAATGTCCTAGGCAAGATTATAGGAAAATATCCAAAATACAGCAGGCATTCAAGAAGCCAGTTTCACTTCAGTTTAACTGACACTGTTTAGAAAAACACATGAAAAGATGTCAACATCACCAAATATGAGAGAAATGCAAATCAAAACTTCAATGAGGTATCACCTCACACAGGTCAGAATGGCCATAGGCAGAAACTCTACAAACAATAAATGCTGGAGAGGGTGTAGAGCAAAGGGAACCCTCCTACACTGATTAAGGGAATGGAAATTGGAAGCAGCCACTGTGGAAGACACTGGGTAGATTCCTTTGCAATGAAAATGAGAATGCAATTAGATGACTCCCTAACACCATACACAAAAATAAACTGCAAATAGATTAAAGGTCTAAATAAAAGGACAGATACTATGAAATTCTTAAGGAAGAAAGCAGAATACACTTTGACATAAAACGCAGCGAGTTCTTTTTTCATCTACCTCCTAGAATCAGGACAAATTAAAAAAAAATAAACAAATGGGACCAAATAAATGTTTAAAGCATTTGCACGCAAATGATACCACCAGTGATAGAAAAAGACAATCCTCAGAATGGAAAAAATTCTAGCAAACGAAGATCAATCAGTTCAGTCGCTCAGTCGTGTCCAGCTCTTTGCAACCTCATGGACTGCAACACGCCAGGCTTCCCTGTCCTTCACCAACTCCTGGAGCTTGCTCAAATTCATGTCCATTGAGTTGGTGATGCCATCCAACCATCTCATCCTCTGTTGTCCCCTTCTTCTCCTGCCTTCAATCTTTACCAGTATCAGGGTCTTTTCCAATGAGTCAGTTCTTTGCATCAGTGGCCAAAGTATTAGAGTTTCAGCTTCAGCATCAGTCCTTCCAGTGAATATTCAGGACTGATTTTCTTTAGGATTGACTGGTTGGATCTCCTTGCGGTCCAAAGGACTCTCAAGAGTCTCCTCCAACACGACACTTCAAAAGCATCAATTCTTTGGTGCTCAGCTTTCTTTATAGTCCAACTCTCACATCCATACATGACTACTGGAAAAACCATAGCTTTGACTAGACAGACCTTTGCTGGCAAAGTGATGTTTCTGCCTTTTAACATGCTGTCTAGGTTGATCATAGCTTCTCTTCCAAGGAGCAAGAGTCTTTTAATTTCATGGCTGCAGCCACCATCTGCAGTGATTTTGGAGCCCTCCAAATAAACTCTGTCACTGTTTCCATTGTTTCCCCATCTATTTACCATGAAGTGATGGGACTGGATGCCATGATCTTAGTTTTCTGAATGTTGAGTTTTAAGCCAACTTTTTCACTCTCCTCTTTCACTTTCATCAAGAGGCTCTTTAGTTCCTCTTCACTTTCTGCCATAAGGGTGGTGTCATCTGCATATCTGAGGTTATTGATATTTCTCCTGGCAATCTTGATTCCAGCTTGTGCTTCATCCAGCCCAGCATTTCACATGATGTACTCTGCACATAAGTTAAATAAGCCGGGTGACAATATAAAGCCTTGACATACTCCTTTTCTGATTTGGAACCAGTCTGTAGTTCCATGTCCAGTTCTAACTGTTGCTTCTTGACCTGCATACAGATTTCTCAGGAGGCAGGCAGAGTGGTCTGGTATTCCCATCTCTTTAAGAATTTTCTACAGTTTGTTGTGATCCACACAGTCAAAGGTTTTGGCATAGTCAATGAAGCAGAAGTAAGTTTTTTCTGGAACTAGTCTCAGAAAACTGGAATGTAGTCAATAAAGCAGATGTTTTTCTGCAAACGAAGATACCCACAGGGAATTTATCTCCAACACATACAAAGAATTTGTGCATCACAGTATCAAAAAACAAACAATCCAATAAAAAATTGCCAAAGATCTAAATGCACATTTCTCCAAAGAAGGCATAGAGATGGCCATAAAGCAGAAGAAAAGATGCTCAGCCTCGCTAGTTCTTAGAGAAAGGCAAATCAATTGTCCAATGAGGTATCACCTCACATCAATCAGAATAACCATCTCAAAAAATCTACAAAAAAATTTGCAGTAGGTGTGGAGAGAAGAAAACCCTGCCAGTGTGGCAGGGAAATGTAAATGGGTACTTCCACTAGGGAGAACCTTATGGAAGTTCTTTAAAAAACAAAACATACAAGTATGAAGTGACCCAGCAATCCCATGCCTAGACGTAGATCTGGAGAAAACCAAAATTTTAAAAAATAACTGCAACCGAACGATCATGGCAGCACTAGGTACATTAACCAAGATAGGGAATCAGCTTAAGTGTGGAAGGACAGATGGATGGATACAGAAGATGGGGTGCATATACACAGCGTAATATTACTCAGAAATTAACAGGATGAAATGATGACGTGTTAGGGAAGAAAACTCGAGGTGATCATACTAGGTGAAGTAAGTGAACCAGCAAAGACAGTTATCATAGGATATCATTTTGGTGGAATCAAAATGGATAAAAATGAACTTTTTACAAAAGAGAAACAGCCTCACAGACTGTTTCTGTGAAAACAGAAAAGAATCTCACGGGTACCAAAAAAGACAGTTGAGAGGAGGCAGGGAGCAGTTAGCTGGTTCAGATTAATAGACACACCATGAAACAGGTGCTGAAGGTCTCTTAATAAAAGTCCAACAAGGCTGTAAATGACACCTGACTCAAGAAATGTCCTGCGGTAAATCACTGGAGAGGAATTCCAAACAGAGCCACCTTTCAAGAAGCCAGTTTCAAGAGGCAAACTGTACTCACAAGGTGCAAAATAATGCAAGCACATGGAAAGATACTCCACATCAGTTCAGTTCAGTTGCACATGGAAAGATACTCCACATCAATAATCATCAAATCGATGCCGATCACAACTGCAATGAGGTATCACCACACACTGGTCACAATGGCCATCTTTGAAAAGCTCTACAAAGAATAAATACTGCAGAGGATGTACAGAACAGGGAATCCTCCTACAGTCTCAGTGGGAGTGTAAATGGTGAAACCACTGTGGAAAACAGCATGGTGGTTCCTTGAAACACTAAACAGAGAGCTATCATGTGACCCTGCAATCCCACTCCCAGGCTTAGATTTACAGAAATTCATCATTTGAAATGACATGTGCCCCTCGATTTTCAGAGTAGTACTATTTACAGTAGCCGAGACATAGAACCCACCAAGATGTCCACTAAAGAAAAATGAAGACTCCGTGATACAACCATACAATCGAATACTACTCAGCTGTAAAAGAGAAAAAATGATGACATTTGCAGCAGCATGGATGGTCTGAAGAACTTTCATACTAAGTGAGGTAAGTCAGAGACATAAAGACGAATAGCATATCATATACAAGTGGAATCTGTAAACTCATACAGATGAACTAATGTACAAAACAGAAACAGACTCAGACTGAGAAAACCAAATTATGATCATCAAAAGAAAGCTAAAAGGGAGGGTAAATTAAGAGTCTCAGATTAATATATACACACTACTGCTGCTGCTAAGTCACTTCAGTCGTGTCCAACTCTGTGCGACCCCATAGACGGCAGCCGACCAGGCTCCTCTGTCCATGAGATTTTCTAGGCAAGAGTACAGGAGTGGCTTGCCATTGCCTTCTCTGAATATATACACACTAATATTTATCAAATTGATAATCAGATAGGACTTACTGCATACAGGAACTCTACTGAAAAAAAACTGTAATAACCTATATGAGAAAAAAAATGGAAAAAGAGTAGGTCTACCTCTACTGTCCTGCTGATCCTGCTCACAGTGCTAACAGTTTCGCTGTATCTCTGTTCGTTGAACACTGTTCTTTGAACCCATGGCAGGCAAGACACGAGAGGGGAGCTGCAAGAAGACACGAGGAGCTGCAGAAACCACAGACACATTTATTCTCTCCTCGCTGACACAGCAGCCATAACACAACCTCGTATAATCGCGAGGGCTTTCCAGATGGAGTCAGATGCGCTTACAGAACAAAAGTAGCCCATGGCCAAGCGAGTACATCGTGGTGCACATGCCCAGTGTTGTAAGTGAACTCAGTTGTTGCATAATCAGTATTTACAAAACGTGCAGCCCAGAGCAAGGGGCTGTGGGGTGAGAGAGCCTGAGCACACCATCTTGGCTAATTTGCTCTCTCCCTTTCCCTAGAAAGAAAGAAAAAAAGTCTCTCAGTTGTGTCCGACTCTTTGTGACCCCATGGACTGTAACCCACTGGGCTCCTCTGTTCATGGAGTGGGTTGCCATTTCCTTCTCCATCCGTTCCGTTTCGTTCCATCGCTCAGTCGTGTCCTTCTCTATGCGACCCCGTGGACTGTAGCCTACCAGGCTTCTCCGTCCATGGGATTCTCCAGGCAAGAATACTGGAGTGGGTTACTGTTTCCTTTGGCTCAGTTGGTAAAGAATCTGCCTACAATGTGGGAGACCTGGGTTTGATCCCTGGGTTGGGAAGATCCCCTGGAGAAGGGAAAGGCTACCTACCCCAGTATCCTGGCCTGGAGAATTCCATGGATTGTATAGTCCATGCGGTTGCAAAACGCTGGACACAACTGAGCAACTTTCCTTCTCCATACGTATATGTAAAATAGAATCAAGTTCCTGTACATATAAAATCAACAAAACAATGGAAATCAACTCCAATATAAAATAAAAATTAAATCACAAATTAAACTACCTGAGCTTGGTGGAGGGAAAACCAGACAGTGGTATCTCTATGAATTAGTTATGGGATATGCTAATGTTAGGTAGGTAGAATAGGGAAAAGGAGTCCAAAATGGCGGTGGCCAAAAGACAAGGAAGGGAAAAGCCGGCAAAAATAGAACAAAGGAAGGTCCGAGGACCGGAGTGAGGACCTCAGGTAAAACAAACAACACTCCTGGCTGGCCCAATTTACATAGGGCAGGCACAGGGGGAAAAAAGCATATAAAAAGAGGAGCCAAGTTAGCTCTCTCTCTCTCCCCCCTGTACTGGGTGCTCTTCTCTCTTCGCGTCTTTGGATTGACGTGCCCTCATGCCTTGAAGATGGATTTTCCTGCTATTTTCTAAATAAAATAAAATGGCAACCCACTCCAGTGTTCTTGCCTGGAGAATCCCAGGGACGGGAGAGCCTGGTGGGCTTCCATCTATGGGGTCACACAGAGTCGGACATGACTGAAGTGACTTAGCAGCAGCAGCAGTAACACTGAGCTGTAACACTGATTTGTCTAAGAGCTGTAACACGGTCCATTCAAGCCCTGAGAGCTATAACACGGTCTGTCCAAGACCCGAGAGTTGTGACACGCCGAGGGCTTTAATGTCCGTCACCCCACATCTTTGTTGTGACGAGACAAAGAACCGAGGCGCATACACTCGCGTGACACTATGATATTAATATGACACCACCAAAGGTTTTCACTCAGAACACAGCAGCAACCCACTCAAAGGTGCCTGACATCATATGAATGTGACAAGGTGAACAGAAGGAAAAGGACCACAGGTTAATCAGGGCAACACCCTCAATTCAGACGTTGGGAATCCCTGACGGACACACTGCCGGTAAAGAGCAGATATGTAACCCATGTGGATGGGGTGAGACCCACACAATCCCCAGACTCTGCACCTGCGGGCACACTTCCACACTCTCCAAGGGGACACCACCTCCCCAGACCCAGGAGCTGGGGTCCCACGACCCTTGGTTAGGACCCCAGGTCTCTGCTGGTTGGGCCCCTAAGGTGGAAATTAGTGGGTTCCTGTAACCCCGTGGGATGGTAGAAAAAAGTGTAGGGTTGGTCTCTCCTCACACTTTTCCTGAGAAGTCCTCGTCTCCTCCCTTTGGTTCTGTGTGATATTAACTGTTTTTACAGCTGTCATGATAATGTTGAACACACTACCTTGGTTCTGGCAGGCTCGGTCCTTTCTTGTTCCACTGAGGTGCTGAGAAAACATTCCAGACGCAGGGCTGGGAGATGAGGGGCAGGTCTGCTCCCTGCTGAGGATGGATGGTCGACTGGAAGGAGGCACAGCAGCAACCTCACCTGCTGCCCATTGGCTTTTTGCCTGAGCCACGTGTCCTGCAATCAACTCACCAGGTGAACCTGCCAGGGAAGATCCAGGAATTTCTTAGAGTGCAGCCCAGTGTCCTGTAAAGACAGACAGGAAATGGCCTGATTTCAGCATCCCAGGCTTCCAGCATGAGGCAACCACACTGGAAGCCTCTGGAAAAGGATATTTTTTATCAGAATAAAAATATATTGTTGAAATTGCAAGCATACTAGTCATTATTTGCAAACCTAAAATATTCTTAAAAGCTTGGCACTTTGATCTTTGTAATTTCCATTGTTTCCTTTGATTTTCTAAGTAGGAGCAAGGATCACTTCAAACTACTTTCTTCTAATTCTGTTATTTGTTATTGCATGAATAAGAGGTCACACTTAAAAGAGAAATAAAAGAAAATTCCTGCAAACAGTGACTCAACGAGCACACGAGCTGCAGTTACTTTTTCTTCTAACAGTTCTTCTCTATGAAGGAAATAGAAAACATAGGCCCCCTGATTTTTTGCTTCTCTATTCAAACTGAGCTAGATTGAAATTGATTTTCATATCAACAAGTAACAGTTTTTGAAATGTCACACCAGGGAAACAGGACCTGGAGAAAAGAGAATGCTCCTAGGCTTCTGGAGGGAAAGCACATCTGAAAAATAAAGCTAACATTCAATTTGGATTTGATTATGACACTATGTGCTTACATGGAGTATGAACCAAGAGTCTAAATACAGCAGACAACATGTGAAATCAAATTTGATATCTCAGCTGTAAGAGTAAAGGTTCCCTGTCAGATCCGCAGCTGGTATGCACAAATTCTTTTAGAATACAGCATGTATCTTTTCAAATTATAACCTTGTCTGGACGTATGGCTAGAAGTGGGATTGCTGGATCATAGTGTAACTCTATTTTTAGTTTTTCTGAGGAACTGCCATACTCTTCTGTACAGTGGCGGCACCAATTTAAGTCCAACCAACAGTGCAGGAGGGTTCCCTTTTCTCCAAACCTTCAACACACAACCACAACACTTGTTATTTGACGAGTTTTAAATGATGGCCATTCTGACCAGTTTGAGGTGGTACCTCATTGAAATTTTGATTTGCATTTCTTAAATAATTAACAATGAAGAGCATTCAGGATGAATCTTTAATTTTCAGATGTGTAAAATAAATTAGGTTTGACATCTCAACAATTTTTTCACAGATAAGGATTTATTACATATTTAGTTATTTCCTTTCTTCTTAGTCTAACTACAGGGACATGCGTTACCATGTTACTCAAGGTGATGAGCTCGGTTATGCATCTTTAAGCAGTTATAAAGACGTGCATCTTAAAAAAAAAGAAAAAAAAAAGACATGCATCTTGTGTAATGGTGTTTTAAATTGACTTCAACTTCAAATATTTGTATCAATGATATGTGGACTCATTTTTTCTATCAAAAACTGGGTGCGTTTTAATTGAAGAATAGTTGTTTCATGTTGTGTTAGTTCCAGGGGCATACCCAAGGGATTCAGTTAGATATATGTATATTGTATATAATAAACATTATATTTATTATATATAAACATATAATACATATATATAACACACACCTATGTACATGCTCTCAGATTATTAAGCTATTACAAATATTGAATATAGCTCCCTCTGCTATACAGGAGGGTCTTGTTTATCGATTTTATATATAGCAGTGTGTACCTGTTAATACCAAATTCCTAATTAATCCCCCATCCCTGTCCCCTCTGGTAACCTTGTATCTGTTTTCTCTGAGACTGTTTCTGTTTTGTCAAGAAGTTCATGTGCATCACAGTTTAGACTTCACTCATAAGTGATATCATATGATATTTGTCTTTCTGTGCTGTATCTTCACTTAATGTGCTAATCTCTACATCCATCCCTGCTGCTGAAATGGCATTGTCATTTTTTATGACTGAGTAATATTCCATTATATATTCTATGATATGTGGACTCTTGATTCAGGCCTTACAGATATAACAGACAGACCTGTTACCATGAACATACTCTCATGGTGAGGGCTAAACTGCGATTCCCTAGAAGAAACTTACCTGATGGTCTGGGCCTCCTGGAAGAATTCATCTGACATGGAGTGGTCCCTGGTTACCTTAACAGAACATCACACTGCCCCTTCCACCTGCCCAGATGAACTGCTCCAAATGGGCCACTTCCCAGCTCCTTCAGCATGGTAATCTCTTCACTTTGCAGTTCCCAAATTCCTAATAATGCAAGACAGGCACACTTTAGGGGGAGAATAGAAGGCTTTGGGTCTAACAGCTTTACAAGTAACTTATTCTCCATGAGAATTTAACATTGATAAGATGAAATACAGCACAACTCTTTTTTAAGTTGCTCATTCAAAAAGAAAACCCTTGTTTTGAAGGGCAGAGGGAAGTTTTGGTAAAGCTTTTTCATGAAAACTAAAAGAAAAAAAGAAAACCCTCGGTAATGCGATCTTAGGACCTGTTGGACCACATGATATTACCAGAACAATGTTGTTCCTGAAATAGCTACAATTAGTGACAAGAAGGGGCTTCCCTCATGGTTCAGCTGGTAAAGAATCCTCCTGAAATGAGGGAGACCTGGGTTTGATCCCTGAGTTGGGAAGATCCTCTGGAGAAGGGAAAGGCTACCACTCCAGTATTCTGGCCTGGAGAATTCCGTGGACTGTATATAATCTGTGGGATTGCAAAGAGTCAGACACAATTGAGCAATTTTCACTTTCAGTGACAAGAGAAGTTAAAGAAACCTATGCCAACCAGAGTCATCTTGGAAAATCTTGGTGACAAAATGTGCTTAGTGCCCTTAGCTGGGTAAGGTTTAGTGTTCAGCTCAGTCCAGTCGCTCAGTCGTGTCCGACTCTTTGCGACCCCATGAATCACAGCACGCCAGGCCTCCCTGTCCATCACCAACTCCTGGAGTTCACTCAAACTCATGCCCATCGAGTCGGTGATGCCATCCAGCCATCTCATTCTCTGTCGTCCCCGTCTCCTCCTGCACCCAATCCTTCCCAGCATCAGAGTCTTTTCCAGTGAGTCAACTCGTCACATGAGGTGGCCAAAGTATTGGAGTTTCAGCTTTAGCATCAGTCCTTCCAATGAACACCCAGGGGATTAATTGGCTTGTCTTGACTAAGAAGTTCTTGGAAAGCAAAAAGTATAAGAATTAAGCTACTTTATGTGATTCTCAAAATTCTCATCTAAATCCATTATTTGACAGAATCTTCTATTTTTAAAAATTTCCCATTTTTATTTCACTTATTTTTTATTCCTTACTTTTTTTGTAGATAGCCATCAACAATTTTTAAGTTGAAGTACAGTTTATCTATAGTACTATATTAGTTTTGGATATACAAAATAGTGATTCAATATTTTTATACTCCATTTAAAAGTATTACAAATAAAGGCTATATTTTTTTGTGCTGTGTAATATATCCTTATGGCTTATTGATTTTATACATAGTAGTCTCTATCTCTTAATCCCCTACACCTATCTTGCCCCTCCTACCCATCCTATCCCCCCTGGTAAACACTAGTTCTCTGTATCTGTGAGTCTGTTTCCATTTCACAGGTAAGTTCACTGGTGTCATACTTTAATTTCACATACAAGTGATATCATATGGTATTGCTCTTTGTCTTTCTGATTTACATCACTTTCTATGATAATCTCTAGGATTATACTGCTGAAAACGCCATTACGTTAATTGACTTTATAGCTAATTAGGTACATATTACATATATGGAAGCCTAGGTATGTATTTTAAATATGAAACCCTAGGTATATATTTCATATATGAAAACACAGGTATACATTTCATATATGAAAACCTAGGTATATATTTCATATATGAAAATATACATATATGTTTACAGAGTACACTCATTTGCAATTGTCCTATAACCAAAAGAATGAAAAGTTTACTATAACTCATAATGATATGAAAATTTAACTATAACTCATAATTTGTACAACTTGGGCTTGGTAAAATATGAGTTTTGCCAGGACTTCCAGGGCAATAGTTCTCAAACTTCCGTTTGCTCTGGTGCCTCAGATTCACCTGGAGGGCTTATTAACTAAAATTGTCAGTTGGCAGTTCCAGAACTTCTGATTTAGAAGATTTGCAAATACCAGTCCAGGGACCATAATGAAAATCATTAGAGTAATGCTTCTAGAGACTTAAGATAATCCTTCTAACTCAAGTACACTCTCTTACATCTTAATACGTACAAAAGATTTAATTTGAAACTAGAAGATTGCTGCTGCTGCTGCTGCTAAGTCGCTTCAGTCGCGTCCCACTGTGTGAACCCATAGACGGCAGCCCACCAGGCTCCTCTGTCCCTGGGATTCTCTAGGCAAGTATACTGAAGTGGGCTGCCTTTTCCTTCTCCAAGAAGATTGCTAATGATTCCTATTTTTATAGAGCACTGCGAACTGAAATCACTATATAGGCATCAAAACTAATGAAAATAAAACGTTTTGTCAGAGAACATTGACAGAACCATCTTAAATTTAAAAAAATTATCTTATATTTAGATTAATTGCCTTGACTTCACTAATAAATTCTTTGTAAAGCATAACTTACAAGAGTGAAACTACTTAATGTGATTTTTAAAAATCTCATTAAAATCAGTATCTTGATGGAATCTATTTCTTAAAATTTCCCATCATTTTGCTATTTTGCTGAGTAGTATTCAATATATATTTCATATATGAAGATAGATGTATATGTTTCATATATGGCAATATAGCTACACGTGTATTATGTGAAAATATTAGGATATATATCCCTTATATGACAATATAGGTGTATATCTCATATATAAAAATAAAAGTATATATGTCACACATAAAATAAGGTATATATTTTTACATCATAAAATTAAAAACTTTCAAAGAATTAAAGCCTTTAATTGTGTGGATCACAACAAAATGTGGAAAAATCTTAAAGAGAGAGGACTGCCAGACCACCCTACCTGCCTCCAGAGAAGCTTGTATTTAGGTCAAGAAACAACAGTTAGAACCAGACAGGCACAACGGACTAGTTCAAAGTTGGGAAAGGAGTACATCAAGACTATATATTGTGATCCTATTTAACTTACATGCAGAGTACATCAAGTGAAATGCCAGGTGAATGAAATAAAAGCTGGAATCAAGATGCTGTTAGAAATATCTACAACCTCAGATATGCAGATGACACTACCCTAATGGCAGAAAGCAAATAGTCTATGCTGCAAGGTAGTATTGGCAAAATGTTAAAGAAAAGGGAAGGAAAGCATTGCCTACTGTATCATGTCCAACCTCTCTGACGTGGGATGCTGTCCCATCCCTGGAGGCTGAGCAGGCTTGGGTCCCCCTGCTGAACTTGGGTGGGGTCAACACAGCCTGGCAGGGTACCCTTCATTGAACACTTTTGAAAGGTCTACAGTGTGCTCTGTCTGGCTAGGACAAGAGTCCCGCCTGGTATCAGGTCCCAAGGAATTTCAAGGCAAAATTCAGCTAGCCTCAACCTCCCCTGGGTGCTGGGAATCCAAGTCCAGGCCTCCTTCCTGAGTGCAACCTTAAGCACCCCCAGCAGTGTACTGTGGACCCTGAAGGGATTAGTCTGGACTCAGTGTTTGTGTGAGGTTTTAGGGGGGGAAAGTAGTGAGACTCAAGCCCTTTCCTGTTTGCTCAGGCACATTCCACTCTATTTCACAGCCCAGGAAATAAACTTGCCCTAATGTTGGAGAAGACTCTTGAGAGTCCCTTATACTGCAAGGAGATCCAACCAGTCCATTCTAAAGGAGATCAATCCTGGATGTTCATTGGAGGGACTGATACTAAAGCTGAAACTGCAATACTTTGGCCACCTCATGCGACGAGTTGACTCACTGGAAAAGACTCTGATGCTGGAAAGGTTGGGGGCGGGAGGAGAAGGGGACGACAGAGAATGAGATGGCTGGATGGCATCATCGACTCTGTGGACATGAGTTTGAGTGTACTCCGGGAGTTGGTGATGGACAGGGAGGCCTGGCGTGCTGTGATTCATGGGGTCGCGGAGAGTCGGACACGACTGAGCGACTGAACTGAACTGAACTGAACTGAAGACTCTGGTTGCCTTCAGGCACCAAGCTGGGCCTGAAAAGTGCTGCCGCCTTGTGGACATTTCCTGAAACTACAACTTGATCATTCTTGCTCACAGGCACCTCAGTTCACAAGGCCTGGGGTTCTGTGTATGACAGCCGCTGTCAGGAAACGTCCTGCGGCAGGAACCGGAAAAATAAATTACAGATACAGCCGACTTTCAGGAAGCCAATTCCCAAAGCTAAATTGTCCTTACACTCTTTAAGGAAAAAAAAAGAAAACACAAACACAAACCTCCCCCACCAAACAAGATGCTCAGCATTCCTAATTGCTGCAGAAATGTCAATCGAAAAGATGATGGAAAATCAAATCCTACCACTCACAATGGCCAACGTCACAAATTTGCAACAATAAATATGGGATGGAGTCTGGGGGACAAAGAATTGCCCTAAGCTCTAGGTGGGAATATACAGCGGCAGCAGCCAGTATCATAACCAATCTCCGAATGCCTGAAAAAATCTATCAAGTCCTGCTAAGCTGAGGATCGGACATTCCCCCACTTTAGCCTGTATCCTGAGAAAGCCATCGATCAAAAGGCACAAGCACCCCAATAAACCTCCAGCACGACTTCCAGTAGCTGAGACACACAGCCACCAAAATCTCCAACCAGAAGTTAAAACTTAAACAAGAAGTGTAAGAATGGGTTAGCATAAGAACAGCCATCTTAGAGGCCGGAAAAACCATTTTTACTGAGTATGTGACTTGAGGGAAGAAGAACTAGATAAAACCTGGGAGACAAGTTAATCTTAAGTACCAGGAAGGCAAGTTAATCTTAAACACCAAGAATGTGGGCGGCTTCGACACTGAAAATTAGGTAAACAGGTCTGATAAACTTATCTCCTTAAGACCCCAGGAGAGAGATAGGCACAGCTGTGTGTGTGTGTGTGTAATGAAAAAATTCCTGTGAGTCAGGTAATTAAGAAATATCATGATTTGAAAATGCTATATAACCCCTTGGCTCTGAGTGCTCGGGGTCCTTGTTGAAACCCGCTGCGTCGGGCGGACACTTGGACCCCAGCTAGCTGGAAATAAACCTCGCTGTGTGTCTTGCATTACCGTGAGTGTCCTCTGTTCCTTTTGAGGGAAGGGCGACTCCAGACTCTAACAGAAGTATACGTATATACAGCAGACTATTTCTCATTTATTAAAAATCACCACTGAAATTAGGGAATTAGGACACTGGGAGCCACAGGGATGGACCTTGAAGGATCATACACTAAGGGGAGTCAGTCAGGCAGAGAAAGACTATGGTATATGAGGTACAGTCCAGGCAAAATAAAAATAGATATGCAAGTCAGCAAATTTATAACCCAAAAAGAGACTGCCCAGGAAACCAACTTTCCCTAAGGCTCTGGTTCCCCCAGGAACCAAATATGGGTATGCAAAAGTGCTACCGCCTAGTTAACTTTTTCTGTAAATACAACTTGATCACTAGCTGTCCTCAGGAAATGTCATGGTGTGGATCCTGAAGAAATAAATTCCAAAGACATTCGACTTTCTGGAAGCCAGCTACCAAACAAGCCCAAACCTCCACCACAGGACAAAATGCTCAGCATCCATAATTGCTGCAGGAATGCCAATCAAAATGACAATGGGAAATAAAATTCCACCAGTCACAGTGGCCATCCTCACAAATCTACAAACAATAAATGTAGGAAGGAGCCTGGAAGTTAAAGAAACCCCTTAAGTTGTCGGTAGAAATATACATTGGTTACAGCCAGTATGTGAAACTGTTTCCAAATGCTTCAAAAACAAACAATCAAGATGGGCTAAACCCGGGATCTCACATTCCCACACTTGGGCCTATATGCTGAGCAAACCATCAATCAAAAGGTACATGAACTCCAACAAACACTGCAGGACTACTTCCAATAGCCAAGACATACAACCAGCAAAATCTCCACCGAGATTAAACCTTAAACAAGGTAGTGTACATATATACAGTAGGCTATTTGTACATATATATGGTAGACTATTTCTCACTTTTAAAAAACCGCTACTGAAATTAGGGAATTATGATGCTGGGAGCCATAGGGACAGACCTTGAAGGATCATGCCCTAAGGGAAGTCAGTCAGGCAGAGAAAGTCTATGGCATGTGATATACTTGCCAGGAAAAATAAAAATAGACATACAAGGCAACAAATTTACAAGCCAAAGAGGGACTCTGAGCATTCTAAGTCAAACAAAGGGTTCCAGAAACAAAAAAATTGAAGGGCCTGGAATGAATTAGGAGGTAGGAACCTACACAGATAAGAATTTGTATTTGTAATTAATAATCCACAAGGATTATCCTCTTCCTTCCTACTTTTCTTCCTTCCACATATACACAGAAATACTTATCTCTAACCTATACAAAGAAATCGTTATCTCTAAGAGATAATTCACAAAAATGATCTACTACCTTCCTGCTTGGTATTACAGAAGTGTATCTGAGATAGATATTCCACAAGGACCTGATGCTCAGCACTTCGCTTGAACTTCTATGGTAAAGGTCCAAACCAAAAAAAAAAAAAAGAAAAGAAAGAAAGAAATACCTCATAGATACGTAATACTGAATCAGGCAGCTGTACACTGACAACAATCACAGCACTTAAAATCAACTATTATGCAAAGAAGCATCGGCAAGAGGATAAAAAAAGGAAAGAAAAGGAGTGCCTGCTTTCTTATCTACCTCCCTGACTTGGGATGCAATCCCATCCTTGAAGGTTGAGCAGGCTGGGTTCCCACCGCTAGACTGGGGAGGGGTTGACACATCCTGGCACAGTGCCTTTCACTGAATGCTTTTAAAAGGACTACTATCTGCTACGTTCTGGAGAAAGAAATGGCAACTCACTCCAGTATTCTTGCCTGGAGAATCCCACGGACAGAAGCCTGGCAGGCTACAGTCCATGAGGTTGCAAAGAGCTGGACACGACTGAAGTGACCTAGCACATCTGCTATGTTCTGGGGGGGATCAGAGTCCCACATGGCATGAAGGCCTCCAGGAATTTGAAGGCAAAATTCAGCTAGCCTCCACCTCTCCTGGCACTGGGGTTCCCAGCACAAGGCTCTTTCCTGAGAGGGCAGCCTCCTAGGCACCTAAGTGCCCTCAGCAGTGTGCTCTGGACCCGGAAGGCATTAGTCTGCACAGGATGTTTGTGTGAAGCTTTAGAGGAAAAAAGTAGCGAGTCTCAAGCCCTGTACTGCTTGCTCAGGCACATTCCACTCTATTTCACACCCCAGGAAGCCAACTGGCCCTAAGGATCTGACTGCCCCAGGAACTGTTGGGCACGCAAAAGTGCTGCCGCCTTGTGGACATTTTCTGTAACTACAACTTGATCACCAGTGCACACAGACACCTCAGTTCTCAAGGGCTGTGGTTCAGTTAATTGTCAGCTGCCCTCAGGAAATGCCGTGGGGCAGGTATTGGACAAATATATTTCAAAACCAGCCAACTCTCAGGAAGCCAACTACAAAAGGTAAATCGCCCTCACACGCTTTAAAAAAAAATCAAATGTTTGCCACAAGACAAGATACTCAGCATCCCTAATGGATGACAATGGGAAATCAAATCCCACCAATCCCAATGGCTGTTGTCAAAATTCGACAAACTATAAATACGGGAGACAGAATGGAAGGGAAGGAATCCCCTAAGCTGTTGGCGGAAAGATACATTAGCTACAGTCAATATATGCACAGACTTGGCATGCTCAAAAAAAGCTTTCAAGAAGGGCTAACGTGGAAAAAGTGATGCTATCAAGAAGGGTGTGTGTGTGAAGCTTTAAGAGGAAAAAGCGGTGAGACACAAACCCTTCAGTGGTCGCTCAGGCACATTCCAAGGCAATGGCACCCCACTCCAGTACTCTTGCCTGGAAAATTCCATGGACGGAGGATCCTGGTAGGCTGCAGTCCATGGGGTCGTTAAGAGTCAGACACGACTGAGCGAGTTCACTTTTACTTTTCACTTTCATGCGTTGGAGAAGGAAATGGCAACCCACTCCAGTGTTCTTGCCTGGAGAATCCCAGGGACGGGGGAGCCTGGTGGGCTGCCGTCTATGGGGTCGCACAGAGTCGGACACAACTGAAGTGACTTAGCAGCGGCGGCAGCAGCAGCAGGCACATTCCACTCTGTTTCACAGCTGGGAAGCCGATTTTTCCGAATCGTCTTTGTCCCAAGAACCAGAGGTGAGCATCAAAAGTGCTGCCACCTTGTGGACATTTCCTGTAGCTACAACTGACCACCAGTGCTTACCGGCACCTCTCACAGGTTTGGGCGACTGCTCATGACAGCTGCCCTCAGGAATTTTGTCCTGTGGTGGGTACTGCGAGACAAATTCCAAATACAAACGACTTTCAGGAAGCCAACTGCCACAGGTCTATTTTCCTCACACCCTTAAATGGTAAAAAAAAAAAAAAAAACCAACAAACCCCATACCTCCACCTAGAACAGGATGCTCAGCATCCCTGATCATTACAGGAGGAATGCCAATCAAAATGACAATGAGAAATCAAATCCTACTAGTCAGAATGGCCATACTCACGTCTACAAACAATAAATGCAGGAGTGAGTTTGGGGTAAAGGGAAACCTCCTACACTGTCGGTGGGAACGTACATTAGCAACAACCACAATAAAGGACAACGTCTGCTGAATAAAAGCTATCAAGACACCAAGCCTAGGATCTGACGTTACCACTGCTGGGCTTATATTACCCTATATGAAATGTAGAAAATCCTATTTTCATATATGAAATAGTCAACTGCATTTTCAACTACAATATACATCCATGTTTTCATATATGAAATATTAAAAATTCCATTTTCATCCATGAAATACACTCATGTGTTCATATAGATATATAGAAAGCTCTATTTTCATCCTTGAAATATGTACCCATGATTTATATATGAAATACAGAAAATTCTATTTTCATATATGAAATATGCAGCCATGATTTATATGAAATATAGAAAATTCTATTTTCATACATGAAATATACACCCATGTTTTCATATATAAAATTTTGAAAATTTCATTTTGATCCATGAAATATGCACCCATGGTTTCATATATAAATTACAGAAAATTATATTTTCATTCATAAAATATGCACCCATTTCTCCATATATGAAATACTGAAAATTTTATTTTTCATTCACGAAATATGTATCCATCTTTTTATACATGTAAATTCATGCATACTTTCATATAATGAAGAAAATTCTATTGTTAGACATGAAATATGTAAACGTTTTCATACATGAAATATAGAAAATTGTGTTTTCATTCATTAAATCCACACTCATGTGTTCATATAGGATATATTGTTTTTTAGTCGTTCAGTCATGCCTGACTCTGCAATCCTATGGACTGCAGCATGCTAGGCTTCCCTGTCCTTCACCATCTCCAGGAGTTTGCTCAAACTCATGTCCGTTGAATCCATAGTGCCATTCGTACTCTATATAAATATTGTGAATATTAGATGCATCCAACAATCTCCTCCTCAGATATGAAACATTCACCTGATTTGGGCTTCCATCCCATTCCTGGAGCCTCAGCAGGCTGTTTTCATGGCTGGATTGTGGTGGAACTGTAGCCTATCAGTCCTCTGTCTATGGGATTCTCCAGGCAAGAATATTGGAGTGGGTAGCCATTTCCTTCTCCAGGGGATCTTCCAGACCCAGGGACTGAACCTAGGTCTCCCACACTGCAGGTAGACCATCTGAGCCTACCGTCTGAGCCACCAGGGAAGCTCTTGCTCCTCATTAAGGCCCCTCTTAAATTTGTACTTTCTGGTTTGATCTGGCAGGGACCACAGTCCCCAGGACACACAATAGATGGTGTCCTGACACTTTGGCCTCAGCTTTCCAAGGTCACCTAGCTTCCACATCACCTGGTGCTGGGGTCCCCAGGTCAAGCCTCCTTCTTGAGAGTGCAGCCTCCTAGGCATCTCATCAGGGCACTGTGGTCAGGCTGAAATTCGTCTGCAGGAAAGGGGGGAAGCTTTAGGTGGAAGAAGTATTGAGACTAAGCCCTTGGATGTTTGCTCAGGCACCAAGACGTGACCAAGTGAAGTCGCTCAGTCGTGTCCGACTGTGACCACATGGACTGTAGCCTACCTCGCTCCTCCGTCCATGGGATTTTCCAGGCAAGAATACTGGAGAGGGTTGCCATTTCCTTCTCCAGGAAATCTTCCCAACCCAGGGATCGAACCCGGGTCTCTAACATTGTAGGCAGACACTTTACTGTCTGAGCCACAAGGCACTGCTACTGCTACTGCTAAGTCACTTCAGTCGTGTCGGACTCTGTGCGACCCCATAGACGGCAGCCCACCAGGCTCCCCCGTCCCTGGGATTCTCCAGGCAAGAACACTGGAGTGGGTTGCCATTTCCTTCTCCAAGGCATGAAAGTGAAAAGTAAAAGTGAACTCGCTCAGTCGTGTCCGACCCTTAGCGACCCCACGGACTGCAGCCCACCACACTCCACACTAATTCACAGCCTAGGAAGCCAGCTCTTCCTTAGGCTCTTGGTTGCCTGAAGAATGATTTGGGTGTGGAAAAGTGCTGCCGCCTTGTGGACATTTTCTATAACTACACCTTGACCCCCTGAGCTTACTACCTCCAATTCAACAGACTTCAGGGGTGTTAACGACAGCTGCCTTCAGGAAAGGTCCTGAGGACAATATTGCAGAAAAAAAATATAAACACAACTGACTTTCAAAAAATCAACTAAACTGGTAAGTTTTCCTCACAACCATGAAGGACAAAAAAAAGAAAAACTATCACAAGACAGGATGTTGAGCATCCCTAATTATCACAGGAGGAATGCCAACCAAAATGACAACGAGAAATCAAATCTTACCAGACTGGCCATCCTTACAAATCTACAAACAATAAATGCAAGCTAAACCTACCATTTGACATTCACACACCTGGGCCTATATCCCAGGAAAACCATATTTTAAGAAATTGTATGCACCTCAATGTCCACTTGAGCACTAGTTAAAATAGCCTGAACGCAGACCCAGCAAAATGTCCACCTTCAGATTAAAGTTTAAAAACAATGTAGTACATACAAAAAATGAATTATTACTCAGGCATGAAATACTACCACTGAAATCATGAAATGATGCCACTGGTAGTCACAGAGATTGATGTTGGAAGATGATACACTAAGTGAAGTCAGCCAGACAGAGGAAGACTAGCACGCGATGTCCTTTCTAGGTAAAAGAGAAAAAGAAATACAAAGGAATTCAATTACAATATAAAAAGAGACTCGGAGAATTCAAACACAAACAAAGAATTCCAATACCAATAAATAAAACCAAAGGGCCAGGGATGAATTAGGAAACCAGGACTAACATATACACAAAAATGCGTATGTTAGTAGATAATCCACAAGGATTATCCCTTTCCTTTCTTTGTTCCTTCCACAGAAATCTGTATCTCCACCATATCTACAGAAATCTGTACCTGTAACAGATACTCTGCAAGGACATGATGTTCAGCCCAGGGAACTTTGCTCCACTTTCTGCAATAACTTCTACAGGAGACAAATCTGAAAAAGAATACATATGCTTTACATACATGTCATCGCTCAATCAGGTGGCTGGAAACTGACAACAGGCGCAACACTGCACAACGACTCTACTGCAGCATACCACAGGCAGGAAATTAAAGAATAAAAAAGAAAAGCCTTGCCTAGTTTTATCCAGCTGACTTTCCTGACCCAGGCTGCTATCCCATCACTGCAGCCTGAGCAGGCTTCAGTCCAAAGGCTGGACTGGGGTGGGGTTGAAACCACCAGACAGGGTGCCCTTAATGGAGCCCCCTCTTTAACTTACACCTTCTGGTTTGCTCTGACAGGGACCATAGTCCCTAGTGCACCCAAAGGATGTAGTGATGACGGTCTGGCCTCAAGAACCTGGAAATGCCACCTAGCTTTCAGTTCTCCTGGGGCTGGGGTTCCCAGCTTAAATCTCCTTTTTGAGAGTGCAGCCTCCTAGCACCTCAGCAGGGTGCTGTGGCCCTCGTTGGGATGAGTCTGGAGGAAAGGGGTGAAACTTTAGGGAGAACGAGTAGTCAGACACAAGCCCTTGGGTGTTTGCTCAGGCACATCCACTCCAGTTTACAGCCGAGGAAGCCAACTGTTGCTTAGGTTCTGGTTGCCCCAAGAACCAGAGTTGGGAATGAAAACTGCTGCCACCATGTGGACATTTTCTGTAACTATAGCTTGACCACCTGTGCTTACCTGCCAGGCTCCTCTGAACATGGGATTTCCCGGGCAAGAACATTGGAGTGGGTTGCCATTCCTCTCTCCAGGGGATCTTCCTGACCCAGGGATCAAACCTGGGTCTCCTGCATTTCAGGCAGGTTCTTTACCATCTGAGCCACCAGGGAAGCCTGACCTGTGCTTACTGGCACCTCCAATTCACAAGACCTTGGGGGTGTTAATGACAGTTACTCTCAGGAAAAGTCCTAGAGAAAATACTGCAGAAATAAACAAAAAATACAACCCACTATCAAAGAGTTAACTGCAACAGGTGTATTTTCTTTGCAACCATGAAAGAGGAAAAAAAAGAAAAAAAAAACCATACCTTCACAGGACACGATGCTCAACCTCCTGAATTATTACAGGAGGAATGCCAATCAAAACAAGAAATCAAATTACACCAGTTAGAATGACCATCCTCACAAGTCTACAAACAATAAATGGGGGAGAGGACCAGGAGGAGAGGGAACTCCCCTACACGGTTGGTGGAAAGGGACACTGGCAATAGCCACTAGAAAAGACAGTTGCCACATGCCAAAAAAAAGAATCAACTTTCAAGGGAACTCCGCCTAGGATCTGACATTCTCACACGTGGGCCTGATATCCTGATAAAACTATCATTAAAAATGACACACACACCCCAATGTTCACCAAAGCACTACTTACAAAAGCTGAGACAAACACCTGACCAAAATGTCCACTGACAGAGCGAAGCTTAAAGGAGATGTGTGGTACATATAGGCATGTGGAACTTTGCTCAACCTCCTGCAGTAAATTCTATGGAAAAAGGATCTAAAGAAGAACAGACATCCTGTATGTATATGTCAATACTGAATCAAGTGTTGTACACTGACAGTAAGCACAAAACTACAAATCAACTCTACTCCAACATAGGATCGGCATGAGGAAAAGAAAAAGGAAAAAAAAGCAATGCCTAGTTTATTCCTGGCAAACTCCCTCTCTTGGCATGCTATCCCATGCTTGGAGCCTGAGCAGGCTGTGTCTCATATCTGAATTGGGTTGGGGTCAAGAAAGCTAGGTGAAGACAACCAAAATTTTAAAAGAGATGGGTCACCCTGCGATATTGGCCCCACTATATAGCACAGCCAAGACAGGGAATAAAATTACTTGCAGAAGAACTGATGAATGGATACAGACAATGGGGTACATATACACAATACAATATTTCTCAATAATAAAGAAATAGGAAATAAAGCCATGCTCAGCCACGGGAAAGAAAGTAGAGACGATCATTCCAAGTGAATTAAGGCAGACAGGGAGAGACAAGTATCATATGATATCACTCCTAGGTGGAATCTAAAGATGCATAAAAATGAACTTCTTGCCTGGAGACATTGCCTCATAGACTTAGAAATTAACTTAGTCACAAAGATATAAAGATGTGGAGCATGGAGAAATGAGCAACTTCAGACTAATATATGCACAACACTGCTTATAAAATAAATGACCAGGACCCACTGTATAATGCAAGGAACCTTACTCCACACTGTAATAACCTATACGGAAAAAAGCCAAAATATATACACATTTATGTGTTAGATATATACACATTTGAAACAAGTTGTGGTAGAAGGAAAAGGAACAAAAAACACCCACAAGATAGTAATTCACCTACATACTCCAGTTCAAATGATGGGAAAAAACAGAAAAAATGAAAAAGAAATACTGACTCTGATCAGAGACATCGATGTAAAGAACAGACTTTTGGACTCAGTTGGGAGAAAGGTGAGGATGGGATGATTTGAGAGAGAGAATAGCAATGAAACATGTATATTACCGTATGTAAAATAGATGACCAGCGCAAATTCAATGAAGCGGGGCACCCAAAGCTGGCGCTCCGGGACAACTCAGAGGGACAGGATGGGGAGGGAGGTGAGGAGTATTCAGGATGTGGGGGACACATGTAATATCTGTGCCAATTCATGTTGATGTATGCCAAAAACCATCACAATATTGTACTTATTCTCCAACTGAAATAAAATTAATTAAAAAAAATAAAAATTTTTTAAAAAGCAAAAAAAAAATAAAAAGACTTTAAGTAGGAAAGGGTCAAAAAAAAAAAAAAAAGGCTGGTGTCACATCCCTGGAGCCTGATTGGCTTGGGTCCCACGGCTAGAGTGTCCTGGGGCTGAGAGAGCTGGGAGGATGTGGCAGGCTGTGTGCATCCACAATGAATCTAGAGTGACTGTGGTCCTCCAGATGCAGGCGGGATAATTTAAGGGATTGGAATTAACATATACACATTAATGTATATCAAATAGATGATCAACAAGTACCTATTGAATAGCATAGGGAAGTTTATTGAACACACTCTAATCACCTATATGAAAAAGGAACCCAGATGAGAATAGATTAATATTATGTATTAACTGTGGAAAATTCTGAAAAAGATGGGAATACCAGACTACCTGACCTACCTCTTGAGAAATCTGTATGCAGGTCAGGAAGCAACAGTTAGAACTGGACATGGAACAATAGACTGGTTCCAAATAGGAAAAGGAGTACGTCAAGGCTGTATATTGTCACCCTGCTCATTTAACTTATATGCAGAGTACATCATGAGGAACGCTGGGCTGGAAGAAGCACAAGCTGGAATCAAGATTGGTGGGAGAAATATCAATAACCTCAGATATGCAGATGACACCACCCTTATGGCAGAAAGTGAAGAACTAAAGAACCTCTTGATGAAAGTGAAAGAGGAGAGTGAAAAAGCTGGCTTAAAGCTCAACATTCAGAAAACAAAGATCATGGCATCTGGTCCCATCACTTCATGGCAAATAGATGTGGAAACAATGGAAACAGTGGTTGACTTTATTTTTGGGGGGCTCCAAAATCACTGCAGATGATGACTGCAGCCATGAAATTAAAAGACGCTTACTCCTTGGAAGGAAAGTTATGACCAACCTAGATAGCGTATTAAAAAGCAGAGACATTACTTTACCAACAAAGGTCCGTCTAATCAAGGCTATGGTTTTTCCCATGGTCATGTATGGATGTGAGAGTTGGACTGTAAAGAAAGCTGAGTGCTGAAGAATTGATGCTTTTGAACTGTGGTGTTGGAGAAGACTCTTGAGAGTCCCTTGGACTGCAAGGAGATCCAACCAGTCCATTCTAAAGGAGATCAGTCCTGGGTTTTCACTGCAAGGACTGATGCTAAAGCTGAAACTCCAATACTTTGGCCACCTGATATGAAGAGCTGACTCATTTGAAAAGACCCTGATGCTGGGAAAGATTGAAGGCAGGAGGAGAAGGGGATGACAGAGGATGAGATGGTTGGATGGCATCACTGATTCGATGGACATGAGTTTGGGTGAACTCTGGGAGTTGGTGATGGATGGTGGGCCTGGAGTGCTGCAGTGCATGGGGTCACAAAGAGTCAGACACAACTGAGCGATTGAACTGAAATAATAATATAACTGAACCAAGTTCCTGTACACTTGAAACAAACAAATACAAATCACTAGTACAGCTAAATATGAACAACAACAACAACAAAAACTCAATAAAAAAATCGCCCAAAGATCTAAATGCACATTTCTCCAGAAAGGTCATAAAGATGACCATAAAGCACATAAAAAGATGCTCAGCATCATGAGTTCTTAGAGAAAAACAATCAAATTTTTAATGAGATGTCACTTCACACTGATCAGAATGGCCCCATCAAAAAACCTACAGCAAAAAACCCCAAAAAACCTACAGCAAGAATCCTAAAGAGGGTGTGAAGATAAGGCAGCCCTCCTACACTGTTGGTAGGAATATAAAATGGTACACCCACTAGAGAATATATTATGGAGGGTCTTAAAAAACTAAACACAGAAGTACCAAGTGATGCAGCAATTTCATACCTAGCCTTAAATCTAGAGAAAACCAAAATTTAAAAACAAACCTGCACCCCAAAGATCATCGCAGCACAAGGTACAATAGCCACGACAAGGAAGCAAATCAAGTATACTAGGACAGATGGAAGGATATAGGAAACAGGGCACATATACCCAGCGCAGCATTACTCAGACATACATAAGGATGAAACAATGTCGTTTGCAGTTACCGGGAAGAAACCAGAGGTGACCGTACTAAGTGAAGTGAGACAGGGAAAGAGAGATATCATAGAATACCCCTTCTGGTGGAATCTGAAAATGGATACAAATGAACTCCATTACAAAAGAGAAACAGATTCACAGGCTTAGGAAAGAAAGTCATTGTAGCCAAAATGGAAAGGAGGGAGCCGGAAGTAATTAGCTGGTTCAGATCAATATATAAACCTTAAAACAGGTGCTGTTGTTGTTTAGTCGCCCGACTCTTTGTGACCCCATGTTCTGCAGCCCATCAGGTTCCTCTGTGCATGGGATTCTCCAGGCAAGAATACTGGGGTGAGTTGCCATTTCCTTCTCCAGGGGAGCTTCCCAACCCAGGGATTGAATCCATGTCTCCTGCAAGTCTATATACCTA
The DNA here is from genome assembly GCF_049115385.1 of Moschus berezovskii. Lineage (NCBI taxonomy): Eukaryota > Metazoa > Chordata > Mammalia > Artiodactyla > Moschidae > Moschus > Moschus berezovskii. The sequence goes on along the minus strand of NC_142480.1, from coordinate 44,749,772 downwards.
AAAAAAGCAACTAGAAATCAACTCTGCTCCAATATAAAATAACAAATTAAATTACCCAAGTTCGGTCTGCTGCTGCTGAGGACACCAAACAGTGGTAACCCCTCTGATTAGATATGAAATAGGCTATGATACTAATATGACACCATCAAAGATTTTCACTCAGAAGAACACAGAGCAGCAACCACCCAAAGGTGCCTGACCCCATGTGAATGCAACAAGGTGAAGGGAAGAAAAGGGAATGCAGGTTAATCAGGGCAACACCCTCAGTTCAGACGTTGGGAATCTCCAAGGCGACAAGACACACTGCAGGGAAAGAGCAGATATGGGGTTTCGGGTTCAGGATCCTGACCCATGTGGATGGGGTGAGCCCACACAATCCCCAGACCTGAGACCACACGACCCTTGGTTAGGACACCAGGTCTCTGCTGCTTGGGCAGCTAAGGTGGAAGTGAATGGGTTCCAGTAACCCCTGGGATGGCAGAAAGAAGTGTAGGGTTGGTCTCTACCCACACTGTCCCAGAGAAGTCCTCCTCTTTTCCCTTTGGTTCTGTGTGATATTAACTGTTTTTACAGCTGTCGTGATGTTGAACACACTACCTTGGTTCTGGCAGGCTCGGTCCTTTCTTGTTCCACTGAGGCGTGGAGGAAACACGCCAGATGTAGGGCTGGGAGACAAGGGGCAGGTCTGTCCTCTGCTGAGTAGGGACAGTCGCCTGGAAGGAGATCACGGCAGCAACGTCAGCCCTTGTGGTTTTATGCCTGATCCATGTGCCCTGCAATCAACTTACCAGGTAAACCTGCCTCCCTTCCCGCCATGCTTGTCCTGGTTGCTGCTGCTGCTAAGTCACTTCAGTCATGTCCGACTCTGTGTGACCCCATAGATGGAAGCCCACCAGGCTCCCCCGTCCCTGGGATTCTCCAGGCAAGAACACTGGAGTGGGTTGCCATTTCCTTCTCCAATGCATGAAAGTGAAAAGTGAAAGTGAAGTTGCTCAGTTGTGTCCGACCCATAGCGACCCCATGGACTGCAGCCTACCGGGCTCCTCCATCCATGGGATTTTCCAGGCAAGAGTACTGGAGTGGCTTGCCATTGCCTTCTCCGGCTTGTCCTGGTAAATTGGAATAATTACCAGGTTGCCACCTGAGAAGTCCCCAAGAGCCCCAGGGAGGGTGAACCTCCCAGGGGTAAAGAGGCAGACAGGCACAGGCCTGTATAAAGTGAACACCAATAAGTATTAATTCCTAAACCCAAGTGAAGCTCTCATGTATTCTTCCTTTTTTCTTAATTTTGTGTGTGTGGTCTCCCCTCACACATGATCCTGACCCATGCAGACAGGGTGAGCCTCACACAGTCCCCAGACCCCCACCTGGGTCACACGTCCCCTCGGTCAGGACACCATGGCTGTGGTCAGCCGGCCCCCAATGTGTAAACAAGCCTGGTCCCTGGGACCCCCTGGGATCCTCGAAAGAAGTGTAGGGTTGGTCTCCTCTCCCCTCAATTGTCCCTGAAAAGTCAGCCCCCTCCTGTTTTCCCTTTGATTCTCTGTGATTTTTTTGCTGGTGTGAAAGCTCATGCTAGAGGTGAGCACACCACCTTGGTTCTGGCAGGCTCTGTCTCTCTTGTCCCGCTGAGGTGCTGAGAAAACAGGAGAGCTGGGCTGAGAGACGAGGGGCAGCTCTGTTCTCTTTAGAGGAGAGAGTCGACTGGAAGGAGAGCACAGCTGCAGCCTCACCTGCTGCCCATTGACTTTTTGCCCGATCCCTGTGCCCTGGAATCATTTCACCAGGTGAACCTGCCTCCCTACTCAACCTGAATGTGCTGGAAAATTGGAATAATTACCAGGCAGTCCACCTGAGGGGTCTCCAGGAGCCCCAGGGAGGTGAACCTGACAGGGGACAGACTAGGAGCCCCACCGCAGCACTGACCCCCGGGAGGGCCATGGAGCCCACTCAGAGGGGAGCACGGTACCCAGAGAAGCCCACCCCAGCCCCAAACCCCAGACATCTGAGCACTGACGTTCAGACACAGGCGCGGAGTTTCCCAGACAGAGGCCAGGCCAGGTCTCTACCCGGGTCTCCATGTCCCAGTGCACAGAGTACAAGTCAGGTCTAAATGTTCTCACTGCAGAAAGCACACGGTCTCATTAAACATAATCAGAGTGGAGAGAACTTGAAAAGTGAAATGAAGGTGTTATCATGTCTGACACTTGTGACCCCATGGACTGTAGCCTGCCAGGCTCCTCTATGCATGGAACTCCCCACGCAAGAATATTGGTAGTGGGTAGCCATTCACTTCTCCAGGGGATCCTCCCAACCCAGGGATCAAACCCGGGTCTCCTGCATTGCAGGCAGATTCTTTACCATCTGAGCCACAAGGGAACCCCTAGACAGGACTCGGAGAGGTGTAAATCTACCATGTAGACAGAACTTGCTCAGGTTTGCTGCTGCTGCTGTTGCTGCTAAGTTGCTTCAGTCATGTCCGACTCCATGCCACCCCATAGACAGCAGCTCACCAGGCTCCACCATCCCTGGGATTCTCCAGGCAAGAACACTGGAGTGGATTGCCATTTCCTTCTCCAATGCATGAAAGTGAAAAGTGAAAGTGAAGTTGCTCAGTCGTGTCCAACTCTTCGCGACCCCATGGACTGCAACCTACCAGGCTCCACCGCCCATGGGATTTTCCAGACAAGAGTACTGGAGTGGGGTGCCATCGCCTTCTCCGTGGTCAGGTTTAAACTAGCTGAAATATGCTGTTCTAGTAGGTACAGGCCACACACATGCAGGGTCTCTCATTGTTGAACAGAGGAATTACCCTTGTGTGGGAACTAGGATGTACATTTCTTAAAGAAATCATCATTGAGCTCCACACTTCAGCCACATCAGGAATTGAAAGAACCTTTGTCGTTAAACATTACAACAGGCAAAACAAAACTGTTACCAATTTCTGTGGCCCCATGATGGTCTGGATCCTGGGAAGAGCCAAGATATTCTTAGAGAGCAGCCCAGTGTCCCGTAACGACAGATAGGAAGTGGCCTGATTCCAGAATCCCAGGCTTCCAGCAGGAGGCAGCCACACTGACAGTCTTCTGGACAAGTTTATTATTTTTCAGAGTGAAAACATACTCTTGAAAAAACAAGCACACTAGTTGTTATTTGTAAACTTAAAATATTCTTAAGAGCTTGGAGCCCTGATCTCTGTGGTTCACAGTGGTTCCTTTGTGTTCAGATTTTCTGGGTAGAAGCAAGCCATCATTTCAAATTACTTTCTTCTAATTCTGTTATTTGTTATTATATGAATGAAAGATCACACTTGAACAAAAAGACAAGAAAATTCCTGCAAGCAATAAATGACTCAAAGAGCCCATAAGCTACATGTACTTTGTCTTCTAACAGATTCCTTTCTCTCCCTAAAGAGACCTGAAAAACTTGGCCCCTTCATTTTTTTGCTTCTGTGTTCAAATTGAACTAAAATGAAATTTATAATCATAACAACAAATAAGAATTTCTGAATTTTGAGATGTCATACCCAAGTAACAAGAGCTAGAGAAAATGGAACATTCCTAAGCTGCTGGTAGGCAAACCACATCCTTAAAGCTTTGTTTCTAATTGTATTTAATTACCACAGTACATGGCTACATGGAGTATGAACCAAGAGTCTAAATATAGCAGAAAATGTGTGAAGACAAATTTGATATCCCATATGTGAGAGTAAAAGCTACTTGTTTATCCAGCAGTCATATACGGATGTGAGTGTTGGACCAAAAAGAAGGTTGAGCAGTGAAGAAATGATGCTTTCAAATTGTGGTGCTAGAAAAGACTCTTGAGAGTCCTTTAGACTGCAAAGAGATCAAACCAGTCAATATTAAAGGAAACCAACCCTGAATATTCCTTGGAAGGTCTGATGCTGAAAATAAAACTCCAATATTTTGGCCACCTGATGCAAGAGCTGACTCAATGGAAAAGACCCTGATGCTGGGAAAGACTGAGGGCAAGAGGAGAAGGGGATGACAGAGGATGAGATGGTTGGATGGCATCACTGACTCAATGGACATGAGTTTGAGCAAACTGGGAGATGGTGAAGGAAAGGAAAGCCAGGAGTGCTGCAGTCCATGAGTTCACAAAGAGTCAGATATGACTGAAGGGCTGAAGAACCGTTTGTCATAGCTTGTCTTCCAAGGAGCAAGTGTCTTTTAATTTTATGGCTGCAGTCATCATCTGCAGTGATTTTGGAGCACAAGAAAATAAAGTCTGTCATTGTTTCCATTTTTTCTCCATTTATTTGCCATGAAGTTATGGGACCAGATGCCATGATTTTCGTTTTTTGAATGTTGAGTTTTAAGCCAACTTTTTCACTCTCCTCATTCATCTTCATCAGGAAGCTCTTTAGTTCCTCTTCACTCTCTGCCATTAGAGTGGTATCATCTGCATATCTGAGGTTGTTGATATTTCTCCTGGCAATCTTGATTCCAGCTTGTGATTCATCCAGCCCAGCCTTTCTCATGATGTACTCTGCACATAAGTTAAATAAAGCAGAGTGACAATATACAGCCTTGACGTACTCATTTCCCAATTTGGAACCAGTCTGTTGTTCCATGTCCAGGTCTAACTGTTGCTTTTGACCTGCATACAGGCTTCTCAGGAGGCGTAAGTAAGGTCATCTGGTATTTCCATCTATTTAAGAATTTTTCACAATTTGTTTTGATCTGCACAGTCAAAGGCTTTAGTGCTGTCAATGAAGCAGAAGTAGTGTTCTTCTGGAATTCCCTTGATTTCTCTATGATCCAACGAATGTTGGCAATCTCTAGTTCCTCTGCCTTTTCTAAATCCAGCTTGTACATCTGAAAGTTCTCGGTTCACATACTGTTGAAGCCTAGCTTGAAGGATTTTGAGCATTACACAGCTAGTGTGTGAGATCAGTGCAATTGTGCAGGAGTTTGCATTTTCTTTGGCAATGATTTTCTTTGGAATTGGAATGAAAATAGACATGTTCCACTCCTGTGGCCACTGTTGAGATTTCCAAATTTACTGGTATATTGAATGCAGCATTTTAACAGCATTATCTTTTAGAATTCGAAATGTCTTAGCTGGTATTCCATCACCTCCACTAGTTTTGTTCATAATAACCCTTCCTAAGGGACTAGATCTGATAGATAGAGTGCCTGATGAACTCTGGACGGAGGTTCGTGACATTGTACAGGAGACAGGGACCAAGACCATCCCCATAGAAAAGAAATGCAAAAAAGCAAAATGGCTATCTGAGGAGGCCTTACAAATAGCTGTGAAAAGAAGAGAAGCAAAAAGCAAAGGAGAAAAGGAAAGATATAAGCATCTGAATGCAGAGTTCCAAAGAATAGCAAGGAGAGATAAGAAAGCCTTCCTCAGCGATCAGTGCAAAGAAATAGAGGAAAACAACAGAATAGGAAAAACAAGAGATCTCTTCAAGAAAATTAGAGATACCAAGGGAATATTTCATGCAAAGATGGGCTCGATAAAGGACAGAAATGGTATGGACCTAACAGAAGCAGAAGATATTAAGAAGAGGTGGCAAGAATACACAGAAGAACTGTACAAAAAAGATCTTCATGACCAAGATAGTCACAATAACGTGATCACTGACCTAGAGCCAGACATCTTGGAATGTGAAGTCAAGTGGGCCTTAGAGAGCATCACTACGAACAAAGCTAGTGGAGGTGATGGAATTCCAGTTGAGCTATTTCAAATCTTGAAAGATGATGCTGTGAAAGTGCTGCACTCAATATGCCAGCAAATTTGGACAACTCAGCAGTGGCCACAGGACTGGAAAAGGTCAGTCTTCATTCCAATCCCAAAGAAAGACAATGCCAAAGAATGCTCAAACTACCGCACAGTTGCACTCATCTCACATGCTAGTAAAGTCATGCTCAAAATTCTCCAAGCCCGGCTTCAGCAATATGTGAACTGTGAACTCCCAGATGTTCAAGTGGGTTTTAGAAAAGGCAGAGGCACCAGAGATCAAATTGCCAATATATGCTGGATCATGGAGAAAGCAAGAGAGTTCGAGAAAAACATCTATTTCTGCTTCATTGACTATGCCAAAGCCTTTGACTGTGTGGATCACAAGAAACTGTGGAACATTCTGAAAGAGATGGGAATCCCAGACCACCTGACCTGCCTCTTGAGAAACCTGTATGCAGGTCAGGAAGCAACAGTCAGAACGGTGCATGGAACAACAGACTGGTTCCAAATAGGAAAAGAAGTACGTCAAGGCTGTATATTGTCACCTTGCTTATTTAACTTATATGCAGAGTACATCATGAGGAACACTGGGCTGGAAGAAGCACAAGCTGGAATCAAGATTACCAGGAGAAATATCAATAACCTCAGATATGCAGATGACACTACCCTTATGGCAGAAAGTGAAGAGGAACTCAAAAGCCTCTTGATGAAAGTGAAAGAGGAGAGTGAAAAGGTTGGCTTGAAGCTCAACATTCAGAAAACAAAGATCATGGCATCTGGTCCCCTCACTTCATGGGAAATAGATGGAAAAACAGTGGAAACAGTGTCAGACTTTATTTTTGGGGGCTCCAAAATCACTGCAGATGCTGATTGCAGCCATGAAATTAAAAGACACTTACTCCTTGGAAGGAAAGTTATGACCAACCTAGATAGCGTATTGAAAAGCAGAAGTCAACCAAGGTCCGTCTAGTCAAGGCTATGGTTTTTCCAGTGGTCATGCATGGATGTGAGAGTTGGACTGTGAAGAAAGCTGATCGCCGAAGAATTGATGCTTTTGAACTGTGGTGTTGGAGAAGACTCTTGAGAGTCCCTTGGACTGCAAGGAGATCGAACCAGTCCATTCTAAAGGAGATCAATCCTGGGTGTTCATTGGAAGGACTGATGCTAAAGCTGAAACTGCAATACTTTGGCCACCTCATGCGATGAGTTGACTCACTGGAAAAGACTCTGATGCTGGGAGGGGTTGGGGGCGGGAGGAGAAGGGGACGACGGAGAATGAGATGGCTGGATGGCATCACCGACTCTGTGGACGTGAGTTTGGGTGAACTCCGGGAGTTGGTGATGGACAGGGAGGCCTGGCGTGCTGTGATTCATGGGGTCGCAGAGAGTCGGACACGACTGAGCAACTGAACTGAACTGAACTGAAGGCCCACTTGATTTCACACTCCAGGATGTCTGGCACTAGGTGAGTGACAATACCATCATAAGTTATCCATGTCATTAAGACCTTTGTTGTATAGTTCTGTGTATTCTTGCCACCTCTTCTTAATATTTTCTGCTTCTCTAGGTCCTTGACATTTCTTTCTTTTATTGTGCCCATCTTTGCATAAAACTTTCCCGTGGCATCTCTAATTTTCTGAAAGAGATCTCTAGTCTTCCCCATTCTTTTGTTTTCCCCTATTTCTTTGCATTGTTCACTAATGAAGATCTTCTTATCTCTTCTTGCTATTCCCTGGAACTCTGCAATCAGTTAAGTGTATCTACCCTTTCTCCTTTGACTTTCACTTCTCTTCTTTTCTTAGCTATTCATAAGGCCTCCTCAGACAACCATGTTGATTAGTTGCATTTCTTTTTCTTTGGGGATGGTTTTGATCATGGCCTCCTGTACAATGTTACAAACCTCCAGGCATAGTTCTTCAGGCACTCTATCAGCTCTAATCCCTTGCATCTATTTGTCACTTCCACTGTATAACCATAAGGTATTTGATTTAGGTCATACCTGAATTGTCTAGTGGTTTTCCCTACTTTCTCCAATTTAAGTATGAATTTGGCAGTAAGGAGCTCATGGTCTTGCTTTTGTTGACTGTATAGAGCTTCTCCATCTTCAGCTGCAAAGAATATAATTAATCTGATTCAATATTGACCACCTGGTGATGTCCATGTATAGAGTTGTCTCTTGTGTTGTTAGAAGAGGGTGTTTGCTATGACCAGTGTGTTCTCTTAACAAAACTCTATTAGCCTTTGCCCTGCTTCATTTTGTACTTGAAGGTCAAACTTGCCTGTTGCTCCAGGTATTTCTTGACTTCTGACTTTTTCATTCCAATCCCCTATGATGAAAAGGACCTCTTTTTTCTGCTGTTAGTTCTAGAAAGTCTTGTAGGTCTTCACAGAACTGTTCAACTTAGCTTCTTTGGCATCAGTAGTTGGGACATAGACTTGGATTACTGTGATGTTGAGTGGTTTGCCTTGAAAATGAAGTGAGATCATTCTGTCATTTTTCACAGAATATCAAATTTTTGACCCTTTAAAAAGAATCTCATGAAAAGATGTCAACATTGTTAAATATTAGAAATGCACATCAAAACCACAGCAAGTTATCACCTCACCCCAGTTAGAGTGGCCATTCTCAAGAAACTCAACAAACAGTAACCACCAGTGAAGGTGTGGAGAAAAGGGAATGTTCCTTCCCCAACGCTGGGAATTTAAATTGGTAACAGACACTGTGAAGGATGGTGTGATGATTATTGAGGCAAAGAAAATGAGGTTAGAATACTCCCTAACACCATACACAAAACAGACTCCAAAGAATATAAAGATCTAACTGTGAGGATGGATACCGTGAAAGCTTAAGGAAAACATAGGCAGGACACATATAGACATAAATCACAGTGAGGTCTTTATGGATACACTTCTTAGATGAATGAAAAATAAACTAAAAGTAAGAAAATGGGACCTAATTAACCATAAAACATTTGTACAGCAAAGGAAACCCTAAATGAAAGACAGTCACAACCCAGAATGGGAAGAAACATTTGCAAACGAAGATATCCACAAGGAATTCATCTCTGAAACATACAGAGAGCTCATACTCAATACCAAAAACACAAACAACCCAAGACACAAACGGGCCAAACATAGAAATGGGTATTTCTTAGAGGAAGATATACAGACTGTGATTAGCACATGAGGACATGCCCAGAACCACTAATTCTCACACAAACACAAAGCGAAATCCAACCTCACACAGGTCAGAATGGCCATCTCAAAGTATGACCAAAAGTAAATGCTAGAGACGGTGTGGAGAGAAGCGAATGCTCCTTCACTGTGGTTGGAAATGTGTAATGGAGATCCACTAGGGAGGACAGTATGGAGGCTCTTAAAAAACAAAATAGAGAAGTACCTTCAGACCCAGGAATCCTACGCTGGGGCAAAGACATGGAGCAATCTAGGTGCAGAGGATAGATGAACAGATAAGGCAGATGGGGTACATAGACACGAAGCAACGCCACTCAGCCACAAAGAAGCAGAGCGTAACGCTATGTCCAGCCTTAGAGAAGAAAGCATAGATGACCATACTAACTGAAGTGAGGGACACAGGGAGACATATTAGCATATGATATTACTTCTAGCTGAAATCTAAAAGTGGATACCAATGAACTTCTTTACCAAAGAGAATCAATCTCACAGACTTAGAAAAGAAACTATGGTCCCCAGAAAATAAAGGTGTGGATCAGGGAGAAAAGAGCTAGTCTAACATAGGGACTCTAATAGTATAAAAAGAAGCCACCTGGAACCACTGTGTGACACAGGAATCCTCTTCAACACTCTGTAATATCCTGCACCGGACAAGAACACAGAAAAGAATATATGTACATCTATGTCTATGTGTAAGTGATGGAGAAGGAAATGGCAACCCACTCCAGTATTCTTGCCTGGAGAATCCCAGGGACAGGGGAGCCTGGTGGGCTGCCGTCTATGGGGTCGCACAGAGTCGGACACGACTGAAGCGACTTAGCAGCAGCAGCATGTGTAAGTGAATCTAGTTGCTGTAGATCCAAAATGGAAGGAAAAAAACCCCCACAACCTTGTCATTCAGCTATATATTCCATTTCAATTTAGGGAATAAAAACACAAAAAAGAAAAGAAATAAAGACTACCGACTCTTACCCTCACACCGTGTGATCTGGCCTGGTGTCACATTCCTGGAGCCTGAGTAGGCTTCCGTCTCAAGACTGGAGGGTCTCGGGGCAGACAGAAGGGGAGTATGTGGCAGGAAACGTGCTTCCTACAATGGACCTGGAGGGCCTCCTGCTATCTGCATGAGCACCCAATCTCCAGATCCAGGTGGGCCCACCTGCAGAGAAACCACACCTACTTCACCCCCAAAATGGTGGAGTCTCTGGGCTGGAAAAGCTTTGCATGGTCCCCTGGGCACCATATGTCCCCTATTTCCCATCTCCAGCCTCCATCCTTAGGGCTGCCCCACTGACAGATGATAGCACCCTCAGCAGAGTGGTGTTACAAAAATTGGTGTGTCCTGGGGATAAAGGGTAAGAGGGAGGAGAAAAGAGACACAAGCCTTGGGTGTTTCTTCTGGCACATTCTCCTTAGTTGACGATCCAGGAGCAGGGTTTTCCCTAAGACTCATTGCCTGAGGACCAGAGTTGTGTAGGAAGTAATGCTGTTTCCTCAGGACTGCTTTCCAGACAACTTTAAAACAGGTGCTGTCGAGCTCTGAATATTCACAAGGCTTGGAGGTCTGTAAATGACACCTGCCCTTCAGTCACGTCTTGGTGCAAATCATCAGAAAGGAATTCAAACAGGGCCAGTTTTCAAGAAGAGAATTTCAAGAAGCAAACTGTATTCATGCTGTACAAGATGAAAAAACACCAGGAAAGGTACTCTGTTCACTAACTAGTAAGCCTAGGCAAATCAAAACTACCATGAGAAATCCCCTCACACAGGTCAGAATGGCCACCATCTAAAACATCTACAGAGAATCCGACTGGCAGAGCATGGAGGTAAAGGGAATATTCTTGCACTCTTGGTGTGAATGTAAACAGGTGCAGGAACGATAAAAACCAGCAAGGAGGTTCCTTATAAACTAAACATACAGAACCATATGGTCCGACAATCTCACGTTTGGACTTAGACCCAGAGAAAATCAGAATTCACAATGACCCATGCACCCTTTTTTCAGGGCAGCATGGTTGACAATGGCCAAGAACTAGAATTGCTGCTGGCCAAAATCTTGGCTTTCTCTGTCTGGTGAAGCCAAATAAAAGATACGGAGACAGAGTTTGGAGGAAATAGAAAGTGGCTTTAATTCTCAGTTGGTGAAGAGGGGAACACAGTAGGCTCAAGCTTCAAGAACTGTGCCCCCCCATGAGGAGTTTAGGGACTTATATAAGAGGAGGCCTCGCAGTCAGGAGTCAGTGATGAGGAACAAAGGTGATAGGATCTTGATTTCTTCCTCTTGCATTGTTTCAAAGACAGTCATAAACTGGCGTCAGTAACTCAATTATTGAGTCTGGCAGTTCGGTGGTCTTTCTGATGTGTAACTGCAAGGGGAACGGTGTTATAAGAGTAAACACCAGATAGGGGGTGTATTTAGCATAGAGTCAGATGCTGTCCAGATAAATGGGTGGGGGGAACAAAGCAAGATGATTGGCCTGAGGGAAGGCAAAGACCATGAAAACTACCCCCTTATAAAGGATTTAAACTTTCAAAGGCATGCCTCTTTCTCTGAGCTCACCCATGCACCTTTCTGTTGGTAGTTTTCTTTTCAATAAACTTTTTACTTTATTTACCTTTTACCGTTGGGCATAGAGATGCTTAGGATGCAGATTTAAATCAGCTGAGGGCGGAGGTTAAGAGCAAGGTCAGGGGTTCCTCTGGTGTGGACACGCAGAAGTCCAAGCTTGCTTTGCTCCCTGCATGACACGAGGTGTGGAGGCAAGGAATAGGACCGCATTCTGAGGGCTGGCTGACAAACAATATGGCCAATTAATGTCTCCAAATAACCATTTTGTCAGGGTCTGGATGCCAGGTTCTTTCATGAATTAAAGATGGAGGAGGTGAGGAAACAAACTAAAGAGGCTGCTAATCATATCTTCTAGAACAACAGCAAGCCTCAGGCAGGGGATGTGTTAATTTCTCCTGAACAAAGGCACTTTATTTGAACAGTCAAGCAGAGGGGCAGGATTCTCTGAGGCAGGCCCTTATGTGTGGTTATAGTAACAAAATTAACAGAGAGCAAGTCAAAGAAATAGTTCCAACATGGAGTCAGAACTGCCTTATTCCTGAACATCCTAAAATGCAGGGTTTATTGAGGCCCTCCCATTGCCCTTCCCCTCCCCCAGTGCCTAGCACCACTCATCCACTTCTCTGGGTTTGCCTGTTCTGGATGTTTCTTGTAAATCGAATCATATAGTTTGTGGTTATTCTGGACTGAATGTTGGTGTCCCTCCAAAATTCACTTGGTGAAACCTAATCTCCAAGGTGATGGTGGGAGGGGGGGTGGGCCTTGAGGAGGTGATGAGGTCATAAGAGTAGAGACCCCATGAAAGTGATTAATGCTCTTATAAAAGAGACTCCTGAGGAGCCCCTTCAGGCCTTCCTCCATGTGAGGACGCAGTGAATACCCCAGCCCCCACCAAGAACAGAACTTCACCAGAACCTGACCATCCAGACACTCATCTCAGACGTCTGGCCTCCAGAGCTGTAGGAAACGTATTTCTGTTGCTGAACCCCCCAGCCTTCTAGTTTGCTTTGGCTGCCCAATCAGACTAAGACAGTGTGTCCTTTTGTGTTTGCTTCTCTCACTAAGCATTGTGTGCTCAAAGAGCATCCACGTTGTAGTCTGTGTCAGAGTTTCACTCCTTTTCATGGCTGTGTCATATTCCACTGTGAGCATGGACCACACATTCTGCTTATCCATTTTTCCACCCATCCCTTCTCAGCCTCAGCCTCCCCTCTCTCCCTCTCATCTCGTCTTTCCCCTCTGCCTCATATTTTGTAGAAGAAACAGAGGCCAGCACTATGGAGGTGACTTACAATAGTGGGTAAAGTTCCAAAGGAACTTCCTCCAAAGATTACACATAGAATTATCATGTGATCAGCAATTCCGTTTCTGCATAGACACCCAAAGAAACTGAAAGAAGGGAATCGACCGGATTTCTGTACACCACATTCAGAGCAGCAGGATTCACAGGAGTCAAAGGTGGAAGCAGGGAACTTCCCAGGTGGTCCAGCGGCTAAGACTGCATACTGCCAATGCAGGGAGCCAGGGTTTGACCGCTGGTCAGAAACATGCCGGAAACAAAGATGGAAGATCCTGTGTTCCTTGACTAAGACCTGGAACAGCCATATAGGTAGTGGTGGTTTTACTTGCTCAGTCGTGCCTGACTTATTGGGATTCCATGAGATGTAGCCCACCAGACTTCTCTATCCATGGGATTCTCCAGGCAAGAATACTGGAGTGGGTTGCCATTTCCTTCTCCAGCGGTTCGTCTTGATCCCGGGATCAAATCCAGATTTCCTGTATTGCAGGCGGATTCTTTACCTCTGACCCACCAGGGAAGCCCCTGGTGCAGCCAAATAAATAAATATTGAAAAAGTAGAATGGTGGTGGCCAGGGGCAGAGGGGGAATAAGGAGTTGTTTAATGGGTGATGGTGGTAGTGGTTTTAGTCACTCAGTCCTGATGTCCAACTCTTTTTGACCCCATGGACTGTAGCTTCCCAGACTACTCTGTCCATGGGATTCTCCAGGCAAGAATCCTGGAGTGAGTTGCCATTTCCTTCTCCAGAGGATCTTCCTGACCCAGGGATGGAACCTGGGTTTCCTACATTGCAGGTGGATTCTTTACTACTGAGCCACCAAGGAAGCCCTGTTTAATGGGTTCAGTTCAGTTCAGTCGCTCAGTTGTGTCTGACTCTTTGCGACCCTATGAATCACAGCACGCCAGGCCTCCCTGTCCATCACCAACTCCCGAGTTCACTCAAACTCATGTCCATCGAGTCAGTGATGCCATCCAGCCATCTCATTCTCTGTCATCCCCATCTCCTCCCACCTCGAATCCCTCCCAGCATCAGAGTCTTTTCTAGTGAGTCAACTCTTCGCATGAGGTGGCCAAAGTATTGGATTTTCAGCTTTAGCATCAGTCCTTCCAGTGAACACCCAGGATTGATCTCCTTTAGAATGGACTGGTTGGATCTCCTTGCAGTACAAGGGACTCTCAAGAGTCTTCTCCAACACCACAGTTCAAAAGCATCAATTCTTCGGCGATCAGCTTTCTTCACAGTCCAACTCTCACATCCATACATGACCACGGGAAAAACCATAGCCTTGACTAGACGGACCTTTGTTGGCAAAGTAATGTCTCTGCTTTTTAATATACTATCAAGGTTGGTCATAACTTTCCTTCCAAGGAGTAAGCATCTTTTAATTTCATGGCTGCAATCAGCATCCGCAGTGATTTTGGAGCCCCAAAAAATAAAGTCTGATACTGTTTCCACTGTTTTTCCATCTATTTCCCATGAAGTGAGGGGACCAGATGCCATGATCTTTGTTTTCTGAATGTTGAGCTTCAAGCCAACCTTTTCACTCTCCTCTTTCACTTTCATCAAGAGGCTTTTGAGTTCCTCTTCACTTTCTGCCATAAAGGTGGTGTCATCTGCATATCTGAGGTTATTGATATTTCTCCCGGCAATCTTGATTCCAGCTTGTGCTTCTTCCAGCCCAGCGTTCCTCATGATGTACTCTGCATAGAAGTTAAATAAGTAGGGTGACAATATACAACCTTGACTAGTCCTTTTCCTATTTGGAACCAGTCTGTTGTTCCATGTACAGTTCTGACTGTTGCTTCCTGACCTGCATACAGGTTTCTCAAGAGGCAGGTCAGGTGGTCTGGTATTCCCATCTCTACAGAGTTCCAATTTGGGAAGATGTAATAGTTCTGGAGTTGAGCTGGAAGGTGGTGATGGTTGCACAACAGTATGAATATACTAATGCCCCTGAACTATGCACTTAAAAATGGTTAAAATGGTAAATTTTGTTTTATTTATTTTACCATAATTTAAACAAAGGAAACACGTAGACAATACAGAACGGTATCCGATCCAAGATCACCAATTGCATCTGATTACTATGGCCTCTCTCTCTCTTTTAACTTAGAAGATAGTTTTAGAAAACACAGTACTTACTTGTTGAAGACACCTGGTTGGTTGTCCTGCAGAATTTCCCACTTTCTGATTTTTGTGCTGTTGCTTCCTTGTGCTGTTGTTCATTTGTTTTCTCATCTCTCTTTATTTCCTGTAAACTTGAATTAATATCTAAGGGTTGATGGATCCACATAAAACAATTTTTGGCTAGCATAAATAATTACCATTGAGCTTGTGTACTTTGTTATATCACCACTAAAGACACACAGTCTTGTTGAAGATTAGCAAACCATTGGCAAAACTCTAATTTCTTAGTATGGTGGTGACACTCTGATCTCTCCATTGTACAGTTAGAGCGACCCCTTGCATCTATGATAGTGACCCCCAACCTTTTTGGCACCAGGGACTGGTTTCGTGGAAGATAATTTTTCATGGTCAGGGGTCAGGGGGATGGTTTTGGGATGATTCAAGTGCATTAACGTTTACTATGCACTTTATTTCTATCCTCTTTGCATCAGCTTAGCTCAGATCATCTGGCATAAGATCCTGGAGGTTGGGGACCCTGGTCTAGGAAGTGACCTGTGTATTGTTGGTTTGACACTGTGTGATCCTTATCGACTAGTTACCAAAGGGTCGAACCTCAGTGGATAATCCTAGGATTTACCAATTTATGCTTTTTCTAATCCTACATCCTCCCCGACCCTATAAAGTAGAGCACTCCCTCATCAACTGGGTCTGTTTGATTACTGGAAACTACAGTTCCTACTGAAAAAGCAGAATAAATGTCTAATTTTTTTCATTTTAGTGGAGAGAGGTTTGGAATAATGGTCCCTTCCCACACAGAGGTGTTCCCATACTATAGGATAAATGGCTTTACCTTTTATTAATAGCTCTATTTGTGAGCAACCATCATAGTTAATTCCATTTATTTCTGAGATTGCATTAGCTTTTTTTTTTTTAATGTTTGGTACTTCTGTTTGTGTTCCCCTAAATACTGGATTATAGCAATGCCTTTTTTAAAAATTAATTTTTATTGGAGTATAGTTGCTTTACAATGTTGTGTTAGTTTCTGCTGTACAGCAAAGTGAATCAGCTATACGTATATACGAGGTGGTTTTAGTCACTAAGTCCTGTCCAGCTCTTTGTGACCCCTTGGACTGTAGATGTCAGACTCCTCTGTCCACGGGATTTCCCAGGCAAGAATACTGGAATGGTTGCCATTTCCTCTTCCAGGAGATCTTCCAGCCCAGGAACCTGCATCTGCATTGGCAGGCAGGTTCCTTACCACTGAGCCACTAAGCAAACTGAGAGAGTCATTTCCTAGGTAGGTTGATAAGAAGTCTAGGGGTCCTCAAGGAAAGAGGGGTCTGGAATTCTCAAGGAGAAAAGGATAAACTTATTTTTCCTCTACATTCCTTAGGATTGTGTATCCTGCCTGAGGACAGTGTCTAGATTAAACCTGGCTAATCATGTTATCAATATGCCAGCAGTTTTGGAAAACTCAGCAGTGGCCACAGGACTGGAAAAGGTCAGTCTTCATTCCAATCCCAAAGAAAAGCAATGCCAAAGAATGCTCAAACTACCGCACAATTGCACTCATCTCACACGCTAGTAAAGTCATGCTCAAAATTCTCCAAGCCAGGCTTCAGCAATATGTGAACTGTGAACTCCCAGATGTTCAAGCGGGTTTTAGAAAAGGCAGAGGCACCAGAGATCAAACTGCCAACATACACTGGATCATGGAGAAAGCGAGAGAGTTCCAGAAAAACATCTATTTCTGCTTCATTGACTATGCCAAAGCCTTTGACTGTGTGGATCACAATAAACTGTGGAACATTCTGAAAGAGGTGGGAACACCAGACCACCTGATCTGCCTCTTGAGAAACCTGTATGCAGGTCAGGAAGCAACAGTCAGAACTGTGCATGGAACAACAGACTGGTTCCAAATAGGAAAAGGAGTACGTCAAGGCTGTATATTGTCACCTTGCTTATTTAACTTATATGCAGAGTACATCATGAGGAACACTGGGCTGGAAGAAGCACAAGCTGGAATCAAGATTGCCAGGAGAAATATCAGTAACCTCAGATATGCAGATGACACTACCCTTATGGCAGAAAGTGAAGAGGAACTCAAAAGCCTCTTGATGAAAGTGAAAGAGGAGAGTGAAAAGGTTGGCTTGAAGCTCAACATTCAGAAAACAAAGATCATGGCATCTGGTCCCCTCACTTCATGGGAAATAGATGGAAAAACAGTGGAAACGGTGTCAGAATTTATTTTTTGGGGCTCCAAAATCACTGCAGATGCTGATTGCAGCCATGAAGTTAAAATACGCTTACTCCTTGGAAGGAAAGTTATGACCAACCTTGATAGTATATTAAAAAGCAGAGACATTACTTTGCCAACCAAGGTCCGTCTAGTCAAGGCTATGGTTTTTCCCGTGGTCATGTATGGATGTGAGAGTTGGACTGTGAAGAAAGCTGATCGCTGAAGAATTGATGGTTTTGAACTGTGGTGTTGGAGAAGACTCTTGAGTGTCCCTTGTACTGCAAGGAGATCCAACCAGTCCATTCTAAAGGAGATCAATCCTGGGTGTTCATTGGAAGGACTGATGCTAAAGCTGACACTGCAATACTTTGGCCACCTCATGCGACGAGTTGACTCACTGGAAAAGACTCTGATGCTGGGAAAGGTTGGGGGTGGGAGGAGAAGGGGACGACAGAGAATGAGATGGCTGGATGGCATCACCGACTCTGTGGACATGAGTTTGGGTGAACTCCGGGAGTTGATGATAGACAGGGAGGCCTGGCGTGCTGTGATTCATGGGGTGGCGGAGAGTCGGACGCGACTGAGCAACTGAACTGAACTGAATCATGTTATCTTAAAATGTAAATTATGGGAGTAGGTCTGGTCTTTACAAGAATTATATAACAATAATGTATCCTGCCTGAAGGCAGTCTCTGGATTAAACCTTCTGGTTAATCCTGTTATTTTAAAATGTAAATTATGGGAGTAGGTCTGGTCTTTACAGCCTCCAGACTATTCTTTGGATTCATTAGAGAGTACATAACTCCATTGCTAACACTAGCAAGTGGGTACTCTTTCTACTCCCTTCTGATGTCTATGTCAGAAGCTTTCTCTATCTCCTTTATACTTTAATAAAACTTTATTACACAAAAGCTCTGAGTGATCAAGCCTCGTCTCTGGCCCGGATTGAATTCTTCTCCTCCGGAGGCCAAGAATCCTGGTGTCTTTGTGTGATTCAGCAACAACCTTTCAAAACCCCCAGATGCATACATGTATCTTCTCTTTTTTCGTTCTCCTCTCTCCCATTTAAGTAACCACAGAGCATTGAATAGAGCTCTCTGTGCTGTGCAATAGGTCCTCATTAGTTGTGTATTTTATATATAGTAGTGTACACATGTCAATCACAGTCTCCCAGTTTATCATTTTTAATAATCTTGTATGTGAACAGTGAGGCATGGCTTCATGAAACCACCCTCCTGCCACAGAAAAATGCCAGAAACCACAAAGCCACTCAGGGCCTAGAGAGGTCAGCCCGCTTTACAGCTATGTTTTGTATTCTGATCTTTTCTAGAAAGTAGAAAAGATCGGTTCTCCTGGCAGTAGTTCAGAATTGCCTACCTACATCAGGCTGCTTCACCGCTGACCACTAGAGGACTGCTTACATACTTTATTAAACAATAAAAGTTCATGTGCACAGAATCAGAAATGAAACACAATTCTGAGAGTAGTAAAAACTTTACCAAAAAAAGATGAGAAAAAAAGTTAAATGCAAAATATAAGTCTTGGAACAAGTTAAACTGATCTTATTACTTAGAGAAGACATAGAAAAAGGACCACTTTTAGCTCCTTAGCTAGCTCAGTCGGTAGAGTGCTGAACTCTTAATCCCAGGGTTGAGGGTTTGAGTCCCATGTTGGGTGGTTGTTCTCCCAAACTTTTCAAATTCACTATCAGTTCTCATCCTTCATAATAATTGATCTCAATCCAGAGGATCTTATTTTCGAACAACTCAACATATAACCGACTTCAGTCCAGAGTTTTTTATTTTCACACAATTCAGTGCATTAAAAACTACGGCAACTGAACAAGTTAAAACAGGGAACAATGAAGCTAGTAAACAATTTCATATGATAAATTCACAGTTAAAGATTATCTGTGTAGGAAAATATTTGTTACGGAGTGGTCTATTCCAAGAGCAGCGGAATACCAAAGATTAGGAGACCGAAGACATGAAAGATTAATGAAATTGAAAGGGTTCATAAATATTTCTGAAGTGATCTTTGTCAAAATGTTTGAAACACATAATTTTATTTTATTTTCTTGTAGGACTTCAAAAAATATTTATTGCATGATTGTATAAGTGGACTTAAACTCTAAAATGCTGATATAATTAGGCATAATTTCCATTATAGTGTAACCCCTGTGAGAGCCAGAACCACGTCTGGTTTGTCCTGTCCTGAGTCTTCAACCAGGATCACCAGCTGATGTAACAACTTTCCAGTCCCAGGGGTTCAGCACAACAGTGTGAGACCCTTCTCCATATCATTGTTGTTCAGTCACTAAGTCATTGAAACACATAATTTTAACTTTAGGCTCTCAATACTGAAAATCAGTTCAGAGATCAACTCTAATTCACAGGGTTTATACTATGCATATTTATTTCATATCCTTGAATTCTTCTAAGTAAATCAATTTACTTTATGCCTTTGGGAAGGGATAGTGACTATTATAGGCTGTCAACACCAAAATCAGATTGATTATATTCTTTGCAGCCAAAGATGGAGAAGCTCTATACAGTTAGCAAAAACAAGACCAGCAGCTCACTGTGGCTCAGATCATGAACTCTGTATTGCCAAATTCAAACTTAAATTGAAGAAAGTAGGGAAAACCACTAGACCATTCAGACATGACCTAAATCAAATCCCTTATGATTATACATTGGAAGTGAGAAATAGATTTAAGGGTCTAGATCTAATAGATAGAGTGCCTGATGAACTATGGATGGAGGTTCATGACATTGTACAGGAGAAGGGACCAAGACCATCCCCATGGAAAAGAAATGCAAAAAAGCAAAATGGCTATCTGAGGAGGCCTTACAAATAGCTGTGGAAAGAATAGAAGCGAAAAGCAAAGGAGAAAGGAAAGATATACCCATTTGAATGCAGAGTTCCAAAGAACAGCAAGGAGAGATAAGAAAGCCTTTCTCAGCGATCAATGCAAAGAAATAGAGGAAAACAACAGAATAGGAAAAACAAGAGATCTCTTCAAGAAAATTAGAGATACCAAGGGAATATTTCATGCAAAGATGGGCTCAGCAAAGGACAGAAATGGTATGGACCTAACAGAAGCAGAAGATATTAAGAAGAGGTGGTAAGAATACACAGAAGAACTGTACAAAAAAGATCTTCACAACCAAGATAATCACGATGGCGTGATCACTGACCTAGAGCCAGACATCTTGGAATGTGAAGTCAAGTGGGCCTTAGGAAGCATCACTATGAACAAAGCTAGTGGAGGTGATGAATTCCAGTTGAGCTATTTCAAATCCTGAAAGATGATGCTGTGAAAGTGCTGCACTCAATATGCCAGCAAATTTGGACAACTCGGCAGTGGCCACAGGACTGGAAAAGGTCAGTCTTCATTCCAATCCCAAAGAAAGACAATGCCAAAGAATGCTCAACCTACCACACAATTGCACTCATCTCACATGCTAGTGAAGTCATGCTCAAAATTCTCCAAGCCAGGCTTCAGCAGTATGTGAACTGTGAACTCCCAGATGTTCAAGCGGGTTTTAGAAAAGGCAGAGGCACCAGAGATCAAATTGCTAACATCTGCTGGATCATGGAGAAAGCAAGAGAGTTCCAGAAAAACATCTATTTCTGCTTCATTGACTATGCCAAAGCCTTTGACTGTGTGGATCACAATAAACTGTGGAAAATTCTGAAAGAGATGGGAATCCCAGACCACCTGACCTGCCTCTTGAGAAACCTGTATGCAGGTCAGGAAGCAACAGTCAGAACGGTGCATGGAACAACAGACTGGTTCCAAATAGAAAAAGGAGTACGTCAAGGCTGTATATTGTCACCCTGCTCATTTAACTTCTATGCAGAGTACATCATGAGGAACGCTGGGCTGGAAGAAGCACAAGCTGGAATCAAGATTGCTGGGAGAAATATCAATAACCTCAGATATGCAGATGACACTACCCTCATGGCAGAAAGTGAAGAGGAACTCAAAAGCCTCTTGATGAAAGTGAAAGAGGAGAGTGAAAAGGTTGGCTTGAAGCTCAACATTCAGAAATCAAAGATCATGGCATCTGGTCCCATCACTTCATGGGAAATAGATGGGGAAACAGTGGAAATAGTGTCAGACTTTATTTTTTTGGGCTCCAAAATCACTGCAGATGGTGATTGCAGCCATGAAATTAAAAGTTGCTTACTCCTTGCCAGGAAAGTTATGACCGACCTAGATAGTATATTAAAAAGCAGAGACATTACTTTGCCAACAAAGGTCCGTCTAGTCAAGGCTATGGTTTTTCCCAGTAGTCATGTATGGATGTGAGAGTTGGACTGTGAAGAAGGCTGATCGCCGAAGAATTGATGCTTTTGAACCGTGATGCTGGAGAAGACTCTTGAGAGTCCCTTGGCTTGCAAGGAGATCCAACCAGTCCATTCTAAAGGAGATCAATCCTGGGTGTTCACTGGAAGGAATGACGCTAAAGCTGAAAATCCAATACTTTGGCCACCTCATGCGATGAGTTGATTCACTGGCAAAGACTCTGATTCTGGGAAGGATTGGGGGCAGGAGGAGAAGGGGACAACAGAGAATGAGATGGCTGGATGGCATCACCGACTCGATGGACATGTGTTTGAGTGAACTCCAGGAGTTGGTGATGGACAGGGAGTCCTGGCGTGCTGTGATTCATGGGGTCGCAAAGAGTCGCACACGACCTAGCGACTGAACTGAACCAATAGGCTCTTTAAATCACTGTGAGATTATTTCATTGTTTCAGTGATTAATCAGGGAGCTATTAAGAACAGACACAGGACTTTCTTAATTCTTTTTTTTCCTAAGTTTTTAACCCTAACTGAACATATTTCCAGCAGCAATACTAGAGTCTCAAAGCATATCTCATTCAATATCCTGTGATCAATCATAATGGAAAAGAACATAAGAAAGAATATATATATATATGTATAACTGAATTGCTGTAGAGTAGAAATTAATACATTATAAATCAACTTGGCAAACAGATGGGGAAACAGTAGATGACTTTATTTTGGGGACCTCCAAAATCACTGCAGATGGTGATTGCAGCCATGAAATTAAAAGACGCTTACTCCTCAGAATGAAAGTTATGACCAACCTAGACAGAATATTAAAAAGCAGAGACATTACTCTGTCAACAAAGTCTGTCTAGTCAAGGCTATGGTTTTTCCAGTAGTCATGTATGGATGTGAGAGTTGGACTATAAAGAAAGCTGAGCGCCGAAGAATTGATGCTTTTGAACTGTGGTGCTGGAGAAGACTCTTGAGAGTCCCTCGGACTGCAAGGAGATCCAACCAGTCCATCCTAAAGGAGATCAGTCCTGTGTGTTCATTGGAAGGACTGATGCTAAAGCTGAAACTCCAATACTTTTGCCACCTCATGCAAAGAGTTGACTCACTGGAAAAAACCCTGATGCTGGGAAAGATTGAAGCAGAAGGAGAAGAGGACGACAGAGGATGAGATGGTTGGATGGCATCACCGACTCAATGGATATAGGTTTGGGTGGACTCCAGGAGTTGGTGATGGACAGGGAGGCCTGGCGTACTGCAGTTCATGGGGTCGCAAAGAGTTGGACACGACTGAGGGACTGAACTGAACTGTTAGGTGTGGTATTAAAGTGCATTACTAGTGGGTGTACAACTTGAAAATTTTTACATGTGTAAACACCCATGGAACCACACCAGATTAAGGTCATAGAACATTTCCAGCACCCTGAAGTTCCCTAATGCTCCTTTCTAGTCAATTGCCCCTTCCAACCCAGCTAACTACTATCCAGACTTCTAACGCCATCGTTGAAGTGTATGGTCTTTAATGTCTGGCTTCCTGTGCACATGACTTCCTCTTATATTAAAACAAGTGTTGAGAGACAGATAATACCATGTTTGGCAAGGATGTGGGGAATCAGGTCCTCTCTTAAAGTGTTGTTTGAAACGTAAGTTGATGACTTCGACAAGTTTAAATTTATTTTTTCTTATTTATCCATTAAATTTAAGTTTAGAACCCTACATCTAGGGTCCTAAAAGTGTAAAAACAATGGGCACAAAGATTTAGGTTGAAAGGCATACGTTTCTAACAGTGAAAAAAGTAAAAGCAACAGAACCAAGGTTGGATAAATATGGTCCACTTATACTGCATCACAATTAAAAATGTGAGATGGACACATGTAATTTCAGTAACTTCCTAGGCATATTATGAAGTTAAAAAAGAAGACATAGAACAATATATACAGTCCATTTATGGTAAAGAGAAAAAAACAATTAGAGAGAAAAATGTCCCTGCAAAATGATGGGGAGGAAAATGAGGAAAAATAAAATGTTCTTTAAATTTTGCCCCGTATTTTATGTCTCTGAATTTTTGCATTGTGGAAGACTCAAATAATAAATATTATTTGTATAATTAAAACAAACATTAAAGCAAAAAAATTAACTTTAAAAGATATGGAGAAAGAAGGCAATGAGGGTGCTAGGATACTAAACAACTTTTAATATTTGTACCTTTGTTGGAGGTAGGAACAGATGAGGGACTGAGGTGGGAAAGGGTTCTTTTTCTATCCTCACTTTATTTTTTTTAAAGCTTCAAGCATAGTAACTGATTTTTAAGCCAACGAGGTATATTTCGCAGATAAGTAAAGAATATAGGGCTTCCCTGGTGGCTCAGATGGTAAAGGATCTACCTGTAATACAGGAGACTTCAGTTCAATCCCTGCAAGAGATAGATCCCTTGGAGCACGGAATGGCAACCCACTCCAGTATTCCTACCTGGAGAATTCCATGAACAGAAGAGTCTGGAGCCTAGAGCAATAGCTGACCAGTCCAAAGCCTTGTTTTGTTTTTTTGCTTTTTGTTTGTTTGCTTTTTGGTTACCTAGGGTTGCTTGAAGGATCTTATTTCCTTGACTAGAGATGCAGCCTGGGTCCCCTGCACTGGAAGCACAGACCCAGGACAAGTCTCACTGTCCTCATTTTTATATTAAAAGTGTTTTGAATCATTGAATAATTTAAAAATATTTTGTATTCAAAACGTTAAAACAAGACGTTAAAACAAAACTTCAGAGTTTTGGTGTGGTGGTGGGGTTGCCAGGAGGCCCCTGCCCCTTTCTTCCATATTTTCAGGAGTAGTGCAAAGTAGATGCTGTACAGACAAATAGAGTGAGGGTTCTTTGTGGGTTTCTGCGGTTAGGGAAGGGGCTGTGTCAAGGTAAGGTTGAAGGAGAAACTGGAGTCAGATAAATGGAGAGGGGTCTGGAACTCATGGGGTGCACAGTCTGTTCACCGGGGGTGGGGCAGAATTTAGAAAGGCACAGGGGCAAGTATAAAGCCTGGAGGGACGGCTGAGGGCTTTTTGTGCAAGGACTTCAAACGCCAAGGTAAGGACTTTGGGATGTATCCTCTTTAACCCTGTGTTGAGCACCAGTTCACCATTCAGTCTGTCTGTTTCTATTCTCACAGGAAACCGATGGGAAGGTGGTCTTATTCTCCCCATTTTGTAGCTAAGCAAACTACAGACTTTTTGAACAGGTGAACGACGGGAGAAAATTCCTTTAAATCCTGTGTATATTCAATAGTTAGTGCTCAGTCTCTCAGTCTTTGGGACCCCACGGTCTGGAGCTCACCAGGCTCCTCTGTCCGTGGAATTCTCCGGGCAAGAATACTGGGGTGGGTTGCCATTTCCTTCTCCAGGGGATCTTCCCGACTCAGGGATCGAACGTGCGCCTTCCGCGTCTCCTGCATTGCAGGCGGACTCGTGTATATTCAGTAACAGCAACTAACTGTGCCCTAATAATAACTAGGTGCCGAAAAATCGCACAAGTAGGGCAGGTGCAGAACCCCGACGTCGGCACGGTGCAGGTGTCGTGTTATTCACGGTCCCCCCTTTCGGCGGCAAGCCGCGCTCCAGCATCTCTAAAAGCCAGAGGTCGACCGCTCAGCCTGCCCAGTGTTGCCCGCTTCGTCCCATTTCCGCAGGACTCGGGTTGGGAAGGGGAGGCCCAGGATCCCATAGATGGCCATCAGTTCCACCAAACAAACTGTTAGTGAGCTTGCTGAACGAGGAGACGTCCAGAGGCAGACTCCAGGACCTACCCCGTTTCTGGCCAAGATTGCGGCCCTGAAGCTTCCCTGTGCAGAAACTGCTCAAGATGCTACTGAAAAGGGGTTTCGGAGGCCGCCATTTCTCTCTGGCCATTCCCAAGCCCATATCGTTGCGGCCCTATATTGCCCATGGACCTCCGCAACTGGGCCTTTCCCCTTCTTTTGTGTGGGTTAGGCAAAGCCTTGCCTTCCCTCGCTCCAACAACAACGTAAAATCAAATCTAGGAAGTAAAAACGCCGCCGCCCCCGGGGATGGGGGTGGGGGAGGGCGTTAGGGGTGGGGGATGGGAGGAGGCCACCGCCCCGCCCCCCGGCGCCTCGGAACTACCAATCCCGGCGTGCCCCGGGGCGGCGCGGGCGCAGAGGCGCGTGCGCGGCGGGCAGCCGTTGGCTGGAGCGGCAGTTGCGCGGGTCGCGGTGCTGGGCGGTCTGCGGACGCTGGCAAATCGGGCCCAGGATGTAGAGTTGGCGGTGCCTGACGGCGCGTGTGACGCGAAGCTGGGTGGGGAAGAGAGTAGGGGGCGGTAGTCAGGGGTGGTGGGAGAAGGAGGAGGCGGCGGCGGTGAATCTTTTATAAATGGCGCCGAAGCAGGACCCGAAGCCTAAATTCCAGGAGGGTGAGTCTGATCCCCTGGGGACAAAGCATCTAACGGCCCGGAGAGGGAGGCGGTCTCGGGGCGGTGGAGATTTGGGGGCCGGGGACGGCGAGGGCCGTGCCCCGAGGAGGCGGCGGGCAGGGCTTTGTGCGGAGAAAGCGCATTGCGGCGAGGTTTTTCGGTGCGTTGTGAGGAGAAAAACACTTTGGGAGGCGAAAGCGTTAGGCAGGCGTTAGAGTGCCAGAGGGAGCCGTTGCCGCGTGGCACAGCCTTGGTGCTGTGTTTGTTGTCGTCGAGAGGAAGAGGGCGCGGAGAAAGTAGCCTATTGTAGGGAGGCGGCGGGCGCGCCATGGCGGCCGTTAGGGGAAGTGATGTGGCGTGGGGGAGGGGAGGCGGCGGCTGCCGTTTCGGGCGCCGCGCGGGGCTCCCCCGTCCGCGTGGGCGCCCGAGGGTTGGCGCCCCGGGGCGACCTCGAGCCGCGAGCCAGTAGCTCGCGGTGGAGCCGTGGAGCCGCGGCAGGAGGGGTTGGCTTCGCGTCTCGGGGCGGGAGAACTGCGTTGTAAGATGGTCGTTGCAAGATGGCGGGCCCATCATGGCCGCCGGCGCCCGGATTCCCGGCCGCAGACGCCGCTTTAGGGCAGAGGAGCGCCCCCTTCTTCCCCCGCCGCCGATCGGGAACCGGTTTTTCGGCGCTGGCCCCGGGGAGGTGGGTGGGGACAAGAGGAAAAAGCGCGAGCGTCCTGGTCGGCTTTGTGTCGCTCGAAGGCATCCCTTTGCTTTCGGAAAAGCGGAGTGTCGGTGTCTTAAGGAATGTGAACGCGCCCTGGGTGCGCGGTGGCTCGTAAAGCAATAATTAAAAACTACCTTAATGCGGTGTTACGTCCTCATTTATGTGAAGTCCCGTTGCTTGATGTAGACCTTTTAAGTACGGCAGTGGTTTGGTTAATTGCAATAATTGATTAACAGTGATTTGAAAGTTGAATTTTTATTGTCTCTGATCAACGTGTAGGCTGACTGTAGAGAACCTGATTTCCACAGGAAGACAGCTGTGTAATTTTCACAATTACCACGTCTAATAATTTATATAGTAGAGGCTTAACAGTAAACTAAAGTGGACATGAAATATGTAAGGCAAGCAAGAACACTTTAAAATCCTCATTCACATTATTGTGGTTGTACATGTTAGATACACGGATGTCGACATGTCTGCAAAAAATTGTAGGGATGTTCACACTTTGATGTGCGTTAGAATTACTTTGAATCATACACACAAAACCCAAGCGTATTGTAACAGTATGGAATATTTAAAAGATTGCCGCTGGTGTTTTCCCTGTAACTGGCTCTTAATACCTGCTTTCTCTCGCCCTGAAAAGCTATGTGACGACTTTCGTGGATTGCTTGGATTGCTTTTTTTAAACCAGATGTTTTAGAGCAAGGATTCTTGATCTAGGGTGTTTATAATTCAGAACACCCCTTGTACTTGGACAGGAAAAAAGTGTTTTTCTATTTTCTAAGTAAAATTAATAGTTATGACTGTAGATATCCTCACCCACAGAAAAGCAAAACAAGACCCTCCCACAGTAGTATTTGCTGTATGTTTTCACATCCCAGCGTTTAAGTTGTAGAAGATACATTCAGATGTAATGTATGCTTTTCGTTGTTTCAGAATTGTAGTTCCCTGGATGAGCAGCTAAATGTTTATCATTAAGGAGCTCATATAATACCATAACACATGGTGTATAGTTCCTTTCTTTTCTAGTACTGTTTTACATGTTTGTAGAAAAATTCTGAGAAAAGGCCCAAAGACTTAATCAGACTGAAGGGTCCATTGCACAAAAAAATTAATCCTCATTGTAGGACATCAAAGGAAAGTGACACAGACTTGGGACAGTTAAGGATGGCTTTCTGGAAGAAGTGCTTTAGTTCTAAACTGGAGGGGATGGTAGAGTGAAAGAGAATCCATATGCTGCTGTAGCAGTGAATTGGAGAAGAGGGAGGCAGAGGGATGAGGTGGTTAGATAGCATCACAGACTTCAGTGGACATGAATTTGCGCAGACTCTGGGAGATAGTGAAGAACAGGCGGTGCTGCAGTCCATGGGGTCGCAAAGAGTCGGACACGACCAAGCGACTGAACAATAAACGGCGCCAATGTAGCTCTGTGGTTTTGAAAGCTACCTAAAAGTCTTTGCACTTTGCAGACATGTTTTCTACTCCTTTGTCAAAGTTGAATTGTATAACCGTCTTTTAAGAAATTATTATTATTTTGGGGCTTCCCAGGTGACCCTAGTGATAGAGAATCTATCTGCCAGTACAGGAGACAGGGAGAGCTGAGGGTTCTCTGTGGGCAGAGACGCTCCCCTGGAGAAGGAAAAGCTCCACTTCAGTATTCTTGTCTGTGGAATATCTCCGTGGACAGAGGAGACTGGTGGGCTGCAGTCCATGGGGTTGCAGAGTTGGACAGGACTGAGTTACTTAGAAGAGAGTATCTTGTAAGGAGAAAGGACTATTCTTTTGGAACTAGCAGAATTATATTAAAAACACTGCAGAAGAATTGAGCTTCTGTAATGGTAAAAATAGGAAAAGATGGGAAAGTTTTTTTCCTGATTCTTTTAAACTTAAAAATTTCTCTTGTTAAATTATGGTGCAACATATGTACAAGCATTTTTTCAGCACAATGACTGTTCTGCCCTGCACTTGGTCTTCCACTTGAAATGTTAAAGCAAAAAGTAAAGAAAACTATTGGGCATCTAACCCGTGTGGTTGGGGGGAGGGGAGGGGAAGATCTT
The DNA here is from genome assembly GCF_049115385.1 of Moschus berezovskii. Taxonomy (NCBI): domain Eukaryota; kingdom Metazoa; phylum Chordata; class Mammalia; order Artiodactyla; family Moschidae; genus Moschus; species Moschus berezovskii. Next base: position 44,721,131 of record NC_142480.1, on the reverse strand, counting down.
TTGGCTTGTCAGGAGGGTGGCTGATGCTGGAATTTGAGTAGTGTTCCTAGTAAGAAAACCAATGAGAGGATGAGGAATTGGAATCTCATCACCGTTGAATTTGAGAGCATTGGGCAAAATTAGCTTTGCATTTTGAATACTACTAGGGATTGAGTATGGAAAATTTCAAAAAAAGTGAGACAGTAGTTTGCTCCTTCCCCAATTAACAGTCTTTCCACTTCCGGGAGAAATTAGGCACTTGTTTTGCTGGGTCATATTCCTCAACTTACTGTATGTTTTTTTTAGCGGGATATTAGGGATAGGTAGCTAGAATGGCGGAGAAGGCAATGGCACCCCACTCCAGTACTCTTGCCTGGAAAATCCCATGGATGGAGGAGCCTGGTAGGTTGCAGTCCATGAGGTCGTTAAGAGTCGGACACGACTGAGCGACTTCACTTTCACTGTTGACTTTCATGCATTGGAGAAGGAAATGGCAACCCACTCCAGTGTTCTTGCCTGGAGAATCCCAGGGACTGGGGAACCTGGTAGGAGGCCATCTATGGGGTCACACAGAGTCAGATACGACTGAAGTGACTTAGCAGCAGCAGCAGCTAGAATGGAGGTCAAAGGGCCTTAGCCTCAGTGTGGTTGTCTTTGGTGGTAGCAACCAAAAGGAGGGAGACACCGGTAAGGCTATTTTCAGGGTGCCTTTAAAGAAAGACTAAAATTAGGCACACAGGTCTCCCATCTTTGGTGCTTCTGAGTAGGCTCAATACCTTTCTCTGTCCCTGTGGTCTCATTCTTGTCCACAGTATTCAGCAGTGGCTCCAGCCCAGCTTTCTCTTGAGTTCCAGATATGTTTACTCAACTGCTTACTAGATGGCTCCAGTTTGGGTGTCCTGTAGCTACTATAACTTATTCCAGAATTGATCTGAAACCCCCTCTCCATTTCCTTTTCTGGATAATACTTCCACCATGCTGGAAGTCAAGTTTAAACTGTTTCTACTTTGGCTTAGCTGTCCTTCTCACTGCCTTTGATTCATACCTATTTCTGTTCTTATTCCTGACTTTGAGAGAAGTCACTGGTTTCCCTGTTTCTAGTCTCCACTTAAGTTCAGCATAGACTTAGCGTCAGGCAGTGGTTCCACACAGTGGACCACTGCACAAGAATTTATGTGTTTCACCTGTGCTTTTGTATTAATTGTCTTCCTCAACTTGGGCCCTTTCCTTTGATAGGTTGGAAACAGAATAGGTAGAGTAGAAGGTTCTAAACTTAAAATTTCTTTAAATCTCAAATGTACATTGAAAAATAAATCAACTCTGCCAATAGATAGCTATAGTAGATTTTATTTGCTTAGCAGGTGATAGATGATTTGCTGATTTAAATTGATTGATATCCTAATTGTTTTTGTTTCCATCAAATGCTGAGGTGTTTGTCTTGAAATTTGATCTGAAGTGTTGATGTATACATTCCCTTATCACTTGCTTATTGGTTTTTTGAGGAACACCATAGTACAAGGGTGACGGCTCTCTCAGATGTGAATATTCTTATATGTGAAGAGAAATCACAACTAACAGTGCTTTTTCCCCATTTTTTCCTTTTACAGGTGAGAGAGTGCTGTGCTTTCATGGGCCTCTTCTTTATGAAGCAAAGGTACAAAACCCGTTTTTTTTTAAGAAGTTAGTTGAAACTACTGGTTTGATAATTAGATTTCAGTGATGGGTAGCTTTAGTGAGAACTACCTGTTTCATAGATTTTCAGGTTCATAGTTCTTTGTCTCACTGCTTGCTCAGTGGTTCTAATAAAGCATCCTGCCTTTTGTGTTACCGATCTGCTAAAGGCAAGTAGTTGGAAAATGTTTGAACGAAAAGGTAGAGGTTTGACTATGGAAGCAAAATAGCATTGTTAGTTAATGACTTATGAGAAAATACTGCCAGTCAATTTTATTGGCAAACATAATATGCTGAGTAAGCACTGAGTAAAATTACATTGAGGGTAAAGCTAACATTTCAAATGAGTACATTTAACTTTTGTTAGATTGTCTGGCAAAGTTTGAATCCTGGGGCATTCCTTTTCTGTTGCGCTGAGGTTATAAAAACTGATTTTACATTTAACCAAAGATAAATTGGATGATGCATTAATGTTTTTAGTGTTTTGTTTCTGTTAACTTTTAGCACAAATATTTAAGCCATGTCAACTATTTTTGACAATTGTTTTTTAAAAAATAAACGGTAAACGCAATTTCTATGGTGAATAGTTTTTGTCTGTGAAAAAGTTTTTAACAGTTGTAAAGTATCAGTGTTGCTAACCATTTTACTTATTTTGAATACATAATAGGTGTATGTTTTTAAAGTTCTAAAATGACTGAAATTGGATTTATGAGATGGTCAAGAACTTCATGTATGTGTACATATATTGTAATGGTATAATACCAATACAGTTTATAAATGCATTTTAAGTCCTAGTGATCATTTCTGTCATTGAATGTTGTTTCTGTTGTTAGCTAGCTTCTAGCAGGCTCTTCTAAACTGGCAGCTTTTTCTGCTCTGGCAGCAGAAACACACCAGGGAACAATTTCAAATGGCAATTGAAATAACTTAAACTATTGTGGTTCTCTTGGTTTGCCCCTGATAAAAGTTTTTAAAATCCAAAACCAGATAGTCATCACTTTTTCATGGTTAATGACGTCCACTAATCATTTTTAATTTGTTTGGCTGCTTTTAAGACCAACACGGGGCTTCCCAGGTGGCACTAGTAGTAAAGAAGCTGCCTGCCAACGCAGGAGACATAAGAGATATAGGTTTGATCCCTGGGTTGAGAAGACCCCTTGGAGAAGGGCATGACAACCCACTCCAGTATTCCTCCACGGAAAATCCTATAGGCAGAGGAGCCTGGCGGGCTATGATCCCTAGGGTTGCCAAGAGTTGGACACGACTGAAGTGACTTAGCACACAAGAAGACAAGATGTTTTTCATCTGTCACTTTGTTAGTTGCTGATAATCAGCAGAATAGCTTATTGCCTTGTGTAAACTAATGAGCTTTTAAAATAATGTGTAAATATTTTTCTTGAGCTGAATTTGTTTTTCCAAATGTAGATTTTGAATAGCTGGACTTTGAGAAAGCACAACTACACCTTTCATTAGCTGTTCTTGGGATAGCCTATCTAGCCCACTGATTTAAGGTTTAGGGTCACCTTCAGTGCTTTTGGTTCTTTAGATTTGTTGGACTAACTCCCAACAAATGACTTTATGACTGTTTGGCAGTATAACTTTGAATATTAGTCTAAAGGCTTAAATAGTGTTCAAGACTTTTCATTAGGTTTATTTTGGCCACCAAAGAGTTTCAGTGTTTGATAGTTCAAAATTACCCAGGTAGTCTTTTTTTTTCCTTTATTATTTCTAAATAAATTTTTTTCTTTTTATTTCAGTGTGTAAAAGTTGCCATAAAGGATAAACAAGTCAAATACTTCATCCATTACAGTGGTTGGAATAAAAAGTGAGTATGAGATTTTTTTAAAGCAGTTTTTATTTATAATTAACAAGTTGGCTTTGTGTCATAAACTGATAGAAGCCTGTGCTTTTAAATTCTTGTACAGTTTTACTGTACATACATATTGGGGCAGAGGTGAACTGTTTGTAGTATGTTGAAATATAATAGAAATTAGGGTTTACTGCCATTTTGTTTTACATTCTGTAGCCCAACTGTTTTCTAGTTTTGGTACATTTTAGGACAGCTTGAGTTTTTTTTCTTCCTAACACAGACTTAGTGACTACAAATGGAATTTCAAGCAGTTACACTCAAAACTAGTTGGGTTTTTCTACTAAGGAAGGGGGAAAAGATTTTAAAATTGCTTTATTTGGTTGGATGTATTGACCAAATCATGTTTTGAACTTTGAAAGCATAATGAAATACTAACAGTGAATTCGTGTGGGTCACTTCACGCGTATGGTTTAACACAGGTACAGAAATGTAATACGGAACCTAGTTTTCCACTCTGAAGAGCTTTTTTTTTTTTTAAAGCAGTGATGTATTGATGTCACTGGGGATGGACAGTGGTTGTAGACTGAACACATTCTAGAATATTCAGCTTGTGGAGCTCTGTCAGTGATGGGTCTTTCTTCTTGGATCACACAAATACCACATCTGATAATTGACTCATTTTTGGTGCTTGTAATTGAATAGCTTGTAATAGTTACTCTGAGAGGTTTTTAATTTTACTAATGGTGTTTTGTCCTTCAAAGAGAACACTGCCAAAAAGTAGTTCTTGAGGCTGTTTTTTTTTTTTTTTTTTTTAACTTTACGTCAGCTCAGCCATGCCATCTGATTTGATGTATACTCTTGTTTTGGAAGGGTTTTTTTCACATTTACTGACTCTGTTTCTGTGGTCTTTCACAGTCCCTTAGCTAGTGACCAACTCAGTTAATTTTATTAGTCAGAAGATTTTTTCCCAAGATAGTTCTAGCTGAGAAATAGTATCAGATCTTTGTCTTTTCTTCCATTAGTATAATTGTAGAAAAGTGGAAATCTAAAATGTATAGAAGCACATTCAATAAGCTGGTTTTTCTTCTAGTTAATAATTAAAATATTCCTAGTAATGACAGTAATATAGTAACTCAAAGTGACCCTGTGAGCTTTTAATCCTTTTGGTCTTATAGAAGTAAACTTGTCTCTGATTTTAAATGGGATTTCAGGATTAATACTAAAATTGATTCAAATATCCAGGAACCTTTATCTTCTGGATCTCCATTATTTTACAGCTTTGCCTTCCCTTTAAAAAAAAATGTTGAAACTGTGTCTTTCCTTACACTTATGTTTTATATAAAAATATTCTGGTAAAGTTGAGAGTGTATTAGATATCATGAAAATCTTAATTCTGTACAGGAAAGCAAATATTTATGCATATTATGAATGGGAACTTTAAAGGAAATAAAAGAAAAACAGGTTCATGGACTAAGTCTGTGCCCCATCCCCAGGTACACTTTAAAATAATTTAGGATTACATCTTAATAGCTGGGAACACAACTTTTGTGCTTAACTCTTTCATGTATAGTATTTTCTATTAAATTCCATGTAGATGTGTACAACTTCAAGACTGGGTTTTAAGTGACATTTCCAACTTAAATTGTGGAAATACATAAAAAGCTTGTATTTTTTGATAGTATTGCCTGAAAATGTTTTTTCCTTTGTTATATTGTCTAATAACACAAATAAATGATAGTTTTTTGTTTCTTTGTAGACGATGTGTTTTTTGTAGTTGTCTTGGTATTTAGATAAATATATGTAGTTAGTAATATTGATCTTTAATAACTATTTAGAGGGGCCTTTAAATCTGTACAGAATGTTTTTTATTTAGTGCCGTGTAAGTTAATGCCATGGATCATTGTGACTTTGGGAATTAATGACAAGCTACCTTTAGAAAGTTCTGAAATTCTTTTGTTTGAGCTGTTTGGAAAAATTTCTGGGTGTTTGGCTTTCAGTTACTACCCCAATAGTGATATTCCTCAGAGCAAAAGACATCATTTCATTTTCCTGTGGGTCAGCAACTGTTTTCAGCGCCTGGCATGTAAAAGAAACTCTGAAATGGACTTTTGTTTTTAGATCAATGTCTTTATTTAGATGCATTTTTTATGAGAGGAAAGGAATTTTCAAGGTTCTCAAAGGGAACTTTCTAGTAAATAAAAGTTTACTAACTCCTTTTAGAGAGAATTGGAACAGATATAAGTAGCAGTAGGAATAAGAGCCTCATTTTGAAAATGGTTTGTAAGATACCATACTTTTAGAAAAGACTACAATGGAAGCCCAATCTCCAAATTGCAATTTTCTTAAACTTCAGTGAATATATACTTCAAAAGCGCAGTAGATACTCGATTTGTTGACACAGACATTTAAATATTCCATTTGTAAATAAATCTTAATAAAGCGTAAGCAGAATTCTACACCTAGTTACTGAGATTACTTTGTACTATGCTGTCTGTATCAGAAGTGCTGTGAGGCCCAGGCGCTCTGAAAAAACTTTGAAGACACGTGAGGATATTGTAGCCCTTTTTCCTGTTCCTGAAGGAGCTCCCTCAGTACACCACCCCTTCCTGACCTCTAGGTAAATGCATGTTTTAAAGTTTTCTCTAGGAAATCATGTTGAGGGTTGCTTTTTATTATTTTTCTTTTGGCTACCTTACATAAGAGGTCAAAGGTGGGAAATCATTAAATAAAAGACTTCGAGGATACAGTCTAGTTGTGTCACTAAAGGAGCTCCATCAGCAGGAGGAAAAAAATTACTTTGCACAAAAAGTTCAGCACTGCCTAAGAAATATCCTGTCTTTTTAGGGAAAAAAGCCATATCAGAAATCTTGTTTGGAACAAGATCCTACTATGTAGCACAGGGAACTATATTCAGTATCTCATGATAAACCATAATGGAAAAGATTATGAAAGGAGTGTGTGTGTATAATGTGTTATAGAATCAATTTGCTGTATAGTAATTAACACAATATAAGTCAGTTTCATATCAAAATAATTTTTTTTTGAAATCTTGTTTTGAAGCTTTTCTGAGTGCCAGAATGCTTTAGCAACTAGATGTTTTTAAGAGAATGGTTGGTTCTACCTTTTGATATTTAGAAAGCCAAGAAGATTTTGCCTTGGAAATTGGTAAATTCATTTGTGAGTGAGTGATAACAGTTGTAACACTTTAGTCTTAAGTGAGTTGATGCAGGTGGTATTGAGTTTTGTAGACCTCCTAGTATGTTTCTCAGGGAGCTTGAGTTTTATCTTCTATGCATCAAAACTCTCAAATGTTTTATATCTATTCTTTAATTCTCCTAACAGTCCTGTGAGATAATGTTTATCCCCATTATACAGGTGAATAAAGCACAGTGAGTTCTGAAATTTTGTCTCGGAGATAACCAGCTGGTTTTAGTTCTTTCAGAGGTCATCTTATGGATTCCTGTGCTTTTTTTTTTTTTAAAGTTTTCAGGTGCCTTTATTCTGCAAGGATAATTACTTAGGGGCTCTTAGGTTATGTGCTATTATATGCTGTACTCTTATGCCATTTTAAACAAGCGATTTGGATAATCTTTTGGACTCTGGCACTTTGGATTTGGGGTATTGTTTCTGAGAATGTTTATATTACCATTTTATAGAACAGATTTTCTCTAGACTTTCAGTCTAGTTGAGAATGGATTTAAAATGCCAGTTCATCAACTTAGTTCAGAGAAGTCCAAACTCTTGCCTTTTGGATTTAAAAGAAAAAATTGTAGAACAGAGTCCAAATACTAATGAAATATTTTTGAATGATATTTTAACTTTTCTCTTTTTCAGTTGGGATGAATGGGTCCCAGAAAGCAGAGTACTCAAGTATGTGGATACCAACTTGCAGAAACAAAGAGAACTTCAAAAAGCAAATCAGTAAGTTTGTTTGCATCATGAATAGGAGGATAAATGCCTGTAGGTTAGTTTATGGAAATGGAATCCACAGCAGAAATCATGTAGGCTGCCTGCTTTTAAAATGATTCATGGTACCTGTCAGCTGCTGTTACGATTTTGATCTCAAGGGATCAGAGAGGCCTTTTGTAGCCTTTTTACTCTTCTTTTCTTGAATTGATTTTTGTAAATGTGTTATCTCTTTGTCCAACTTGTTAATAAAAATTTTGTACCGGAATATGTATAGCGTTGGAACCTCAATTTAAATATAAATTTCAAAATGGAATCAAGCTATCAATTTATTTTTGTATATAAATATTTTATGATGATATATCATTGAAATTATTTTTGAAGGGAGCAGTATGCAGAGGGGAAGATGCGAGGGGCTGCCCCTGGAAAGAAGACTGCTGGGCTGCAGCAGAAAGGTGTTGAAGTGTAAGAAGCTCTTTGTTTTAATTTTACACACTGAGAAATTCAAGGTTGATACATATTGTCTATTACAATTTGTTGAAAGTGGAAACTGGAACATTGTTGTGATTTGAAAAATGCCAGTGAGAACCCCACTGGTGTTGGATTATTGAAACTACATACTGATTGCATATTGATTCCTTAATTTTCCTTACCAATTTTTTTTTTTTGCCACTTAATTTATTTTTAAGTGTACAGTTGGGTGGCATTAAGTACATACACAACTCCTCCTTTGTTTAATCTTTACTTTTTTGGCCGTACTGGGTGGCATGTGGGATCTTAGTTCCCTGACCAGGTATCAAACTCTTCCCCTGTGCAGTTGAAGTGCAGAGTCTTAACAGCTGACCACCAGGGAAGTCCCAAGTTAGAACAAACGTGTGCACGTAATCTGTTTTTCTTTTACAGTCATTAGCATTGGATTCTCAAGAAACAAGTTTTGAGGTTTGAGGGGTAGATTTGTTTTTTCAGTATCTTCTTCCTTGAGATTAGATTTCTATTGCTTTTAGACCTTAACTAGTCTCTTTACTGCCTAAAAGTTAAGATTGTATTGAAGATAACTATGCATTTTGAAATGTTTGCAGTTTTTATTTTTTTTGGGATAAGAAGATAATTAGGCAAGGATTGATGGATTTGGCAAGATAATTGATTTGGTAAGAAGATGATTGATTTGCCAAGGATTACTATATGAGATTGATTCATATCTTTATTTGTTAATAAGTAGTAACATATTTTCATGATCTGGATCTTTGGAAAACTTAGAGTAAATACAGGTAATTAATAACATTTATAAATACTAAAACTGTAGAAAAGCAAACACATTCAGGTGTAATGTGATGGTCCCTCCAGGCATGATCTATAATCATGGCTTTATAAACTTTTTTCCTTGTACTCCAGAAATAATTAGATATTATGTCAGGATTAGTAATTTACTGTCGGTGCATATGTAAATAGCCATGAGATAAATTACTGTTAGATATAATAGTCTAGACACAGCTTTGTTCTGAGTGGGTGAGCAGAGTGTTTAGTGTTGTCAAGAAAGGAATGTAGTTTCGAGAAGAAATAAAGTGAAACAGAATTTGACCAGTGAGAGTGGAATAATGCATTGGTTTGAAACATAGTAAGACTAACGTCAAATTATGCTGGTTCCAAAATAATTGGGGAAAATATTTTAATCTATGGAGCTTGTTTGTGTTTATCGAACTAATAGTCTTATGAAGCAGGTTCTTTTTAATATAATTTACATGCTATAAATTTACTAATAGACACAAATAATAAAACCCTGGGAGAAGATCTCATGATATGGTTTTGATTTTTCTGCTGTCTAAAGGGAGATGTGGATTGAGCCAACTATCAGTAAAAAAGTCCTTGAGTCTTGAGTAGTAAATAAGAATATGCAGGAAATAAGATCAGGCAAAGATCGCAGCCTGATCTTACCATCAAGGCAGTAATTCTCTGGACTCAACCTGGTAGAAGGGAATTTAAACCAGAAACAATAGCGATAATTAGCTTTTTTCTTTTTTCCTTTTAGGAAAACGAAGAAAAACAAGCAGAAGAGTAAGTATATTAACTTTGAATTAATTACTCTGCCTTTATAACATTTGCATTTTAAATTCATTGTTAAATTTTAAGTTGAGTTTTAGAGTAAGCATATGTTGATGGTCTCATGAGTCACAGCAGTGTTACAGTAGGTACATAGCCATAGAGAACTGACATTCTTTCTACTGTGGAGAAACATAAGCATTTATTGTATTTGTGCTCTTTAATGACTGACCCTGACATAATTATATTTTAAAAATAGATGGTAATATTAAATGTTGCTTTGTACTAGATGTTGGGTAGAGCTGTTCATGAGAGGTATATTTTTGGTAGGAATATGAGTCTTCAATGTAGATTTAAGTAACATCTATGTAATAGAAGGGTCAAGGAATAAAGAGTTACTCATTAAGCTAACAGTCTCCCTTCCTTATCCCCCAAAGCACCTGGAAATGGAGATGGCGGCAGCACCAGTGAGACACCTCAGCCTCCTCGCAAGAAAAGGGCTCGAGTAGATCCTACTGTTGAAAATGTGAGTTTTTCCTTAAATTTATGTTAATAATAGCACATTAGAATTTTTAGTCTGTCCTGTTACAGCTTGGATAAAACAGTCATAGAACTTTTGAGTCTCTCAGAAGCATTGCTATATCATGCTTTAATTACTGAAGTGAAAATATTCTCCTTTTTTAGATAAAGGATATATTTGTATACATCTTTATTTCACGTGTTGCACTAGATGTATCCCTTCCAGGTTTTACCCGTAACTCATCACATGTTCGTTTTAAGCCCTATGTTCTTGTACAAGACTAAATAGTTCTTTGGTATTAAGATTGAATTGACTTACTAGGTCACGTTAAATTGACTTACTGATTTAATATACCCACAAAAAAATGCCAAGAAAGCCTATCAGTTACACCTGTTTATGTGTGGGCATAATAGTTTAGGATTTTTACATAAGTGAATTAAATGTCTAATTTATTTATAATCTCCAGAGTTGTGAATTTGAAAAGAGAGGTTTTAAAAGTGTAACTGATTGTTGACACTTCTGAAGCTGAGGTTAAAACACCGGTATGTTCTGAAAATTAGACATTTTTAGGCACTTACTGACAAATTAGAAGATCTATTTAATTTTTTTGTGTGTGCAAAAAACAATTTTATTATTCTGATTTTTTTTTTTTCCTAAACCACCTTTATAGTTCTGGTTTCTCATTTCTTAATTAGTAAATTCAGCGTGCAGGTTCTATCCCAGGCTAATTTATACACTTCTGGAAGAAACGGCCTCTTAAATCCACAGAGTGTTGAGGTGGGGAGCCCCCAACCACGTCAGATTTGTTTCACATATGATAATATACATGTTTCAATCCATTCTCCTAAGTTATCCCACCCTCGCCCTCTCCCACAGAGTCCAAAAGACTGCTTGCTCCACACATCCAAGTCTCTGCTGTTGTCTCGTATACAGGGTTATCATTATCCTCTTGCTATATTCCATATATATGTATTAATATACTGTATTGGTGTTTTTGTTTCTGGCTTACTTCGCTTTGTATAATAGGCTCCAGTTTCGTCCACCTCATTAGAACTAATTCAAATGTATTCTTTTTAATCGCTGAGTAGTACTCCATTGTGTAAATGTACCACAGCTTTCTTATCCATTTGTCTGGGGATGGACATCTAGGTTGCTTCCATGTCCTGGCTATTATAAACAGTGCTGCGATGAACATTGGGGTACATGTGTCTCTTTCAGTTCTGGTTTCCTCGGTGTGTATGCCCAGGAGTGGGATTGCTGGGTTGTATGGCAGTTCTATTTCCAGTTTTTTAAGGAATCTCCACACTGTTCTCCATAGTGGCTGTACTAGTTTGCATTCCCACCAACAGTGTAAGAGGGTTCCCTTTTCTCCACACCCTCTCCAGCATTTATTGCTTGTAGACTTTTGGATAGCAGCCATTCTGACTGGCGTGAAATGATACCTCATTGTGGTTTTAATTTGCATTTCTCTTAATTATGTGTGATGTTGAGCATCTTTTCATGTGTTTGTTAGCCATCTGTATGTCTTCTTTGGAGAAATGTCTGTTTAGTTCTTTAGCCCATTTTTTGATTGGGTCGTTTATTTTCCTGGAATTGAGCTGCAGGAGTTGCTTGTATATTTTTGAGATTAATCCTTTATCAGTTGCTTCATTTGCTGTTATTTTCTCCCATTCTGAAGGCTGTCTTTTCACCTTGCTTAGAGTTTCCTTTGCTGTGCAGAAGCTTTTAATTTTAATTAGGTCCCATTTGTTTATTTTTGCTTTTATTTCCAATATTCTGGGAGGTGGGTCATGGAGAATCCTGCTGTGACTTAAGTCGGAGAGTGTTTTGCCTATGTTCTCCTCTAGGAGTTTTATAGTTTCTGGTCTTAAATTTAGATCTTTAATCCATTTTGAGTTTATTTTTGTGTATGGTGTTAGGGAGTGTTCTAGTTTCATTCTTTTACAAGTGGTTGACCAGTTTTCCCATCTTTAATTTTATACATTAAAGATGTAACTTTAAGATAGTCGTGTTTGGGCTTCATCATTGAATATGTGGCTATTCGAAATGAATAAATTTTGAAAATACTAAGTTAAAATGCATCAAGTTGGAGAGGTCATTTATCGAAGAAGGGAAATTTGCTTAAAAAAAAAAATGCCTTCACATGAAAAGGCATCAAGTAGACTATCAAGATTTTTTTCTCCCAGGAGTTAGCTGTATGATCTTAACTTACTTTACTATTTCCAAATGACAGTTCCAGCTGTCCGTTTGAGTAAAGAATTTATCCCGAATGCCTCTGAAGGTTCAGAAAAGCTTTTAGAAAACTCTTAGAGCTGTTCCTCAGCTAGAAAGAATGGTGTTTAGTACTCCTTCTTTTTGTTTAGGAGGAAACATTTATGAGCAGAGTTGAAGTTAAAGTCAAGATCCCTGAAGAACTGAAGCCATGGCTTGTTGATGACTGGGACTTAATTACTCGGCAAAAACAGGTAACTTGGTCTTACATAGATTGTAATCTATATGATAATGGTCTTGCTAGTTTAAAATTTTTTTTCTAAAGGAAAAGGCTGTAGACTTGGACATTGAAGGCATTGACTGATGGGAATTTTAATTCAGGGACTAGACTGAGCACTTTGATTATCAGAAAGGACTGGGAGAGGAATAAGCAAGGTACATGTACAAAAGACCATGCGTTTACAGTTACTTTTATAAAGGTTTAGATAACTGTTGGCAGTGGCTAGGACACAAATACATCATTCTGAAAATTGATTTAAAAAAAGAACCATATTATTTCCTGTTTAATATTGAAAGTGGGACATCGTCACATACAGTGCTGCTAATGGAATGTAGAAATAGGAAGCACACAATACTTTCTGCAGGTATTTGCGATTTCCAAAAGAACCTGAATCTGATCAAGCTTCTAGGTTTTAATTACACGTGTACAGGAAAGAGGGGCATTGTGAGATATGCATGTAATGTCACAACGGTACAGCCACCAAAGTCCAGAGTAAAGCATTCTGTAGGACAGAAGAATCAATTTCTTAAAATAGCACAACCAGGGGTAGGGGAGAAATGGGAACTGTGTGGATAGGCATCAGTCATAGGCTGTGCAATATGTAGACTTTGATTAGCTGAAGCTAATGGCTAGGTTTAGCTCCGTTCTCCCACTTACTGTGTTTGGCAGCTTTTTGTGTTTAGTTTTTACATTTAATGGAACACTGGGTCCCAATCTTGATGTGAAGATAAAGAGTGTATTAAGCCAAGTGTTTGAGGCAGAATAATAGGTGGTGACTTGATAACATGTAGAGGTGAATTTATGTGCAGGTGTACTCCACATGTAGTGAGAGTGTATCTGTCCACTGTGGCAGCCACTAGCTACGTTTGGCTGTTGAATTAAATTTTTAGTTCCTCAGCCACATGATGCATGTTTTAAGTGCTGAACAGTGCCCTTTTCTTTTTGGTAACACTATTAGGTGATCTTTTATTGCATTAAAACTTTTCCAGTGTACTTTTTCTTTGAAAAAGAATGTTAGTATTCAAGTGTATTTTTGTTTTCAAAGCTCTTCTATCTTCCTGCCAAGAAGAATGTGGATTCCATTCTAGAGGATTATGCAAATTACAAGAAATCTCGAGGAAACACAGATAATAAGTAAGAAAATACATACATCTTTGAAGTATACCAAAGACATTTTAAACATTATTTCTGAATAAATTATCTGAAACGTACTTTAAAACAATATCATCAGAAACCAGCAAAATAGAATTTCATTGCTTAGACGTAAGGTTTAGCTGGTAGACATTTATTAAAGGGCCAAGTCAGTAAATGTTGCAGGTGGCATCGAAGAAGCTATTCTATGTAACTACATATATAACCGTTTAAAATACAACTGTTTGAAAATGTGAAAACTAAAATCCATCCCTAACCTGTGTGTTGTAGTGTGCTCACCAGTGGTTTGTTTTTTCGAATTGATTTCTTACCTCTTATTAAATCTCTCTGTTTAGCAGAGGTTCATTGTCATTGGTTTAGCATTTAATTTCTTACCCATATCATGTTGGTTGACTGGATCTTCATCTGTCAGTTCATTCAGTGACCTGCTCTGAAGGTAGATACTTTTGTTCCCTTGTCAGGGAGTATGCAGTCAATGAGGTTGTGGCTGGGATAAAGGAGTACTTCAATGTGATGCTGGGCACTCAACTGCTCTACAAATTTGAGAGACCGCAGTACGCTGAGATCCTTGCGGACCATCCTGATGCACCCATGTCCCAGGTGTACGGGGCACCACATCTCCTGAGACTGTTTGGTAATGATCCCTTTTAGAAAATAGTTTTACTTTTCCACCTGGGGCCTTTGATATTTTTGTCTTTCCTGATTTATATTTAGGGGTAACATAAAATAACATTCTAAAAGACTTTAATTCCAATTTGAACTTGTATTTCATATATATTAAAATCTAAAGTCAGTTTCTAAAATCATATGCTTTAAGGAAATTAATGATGCTTACGTTGGCTCACATAAAGTATATACTCATAATGCTACCTTGGATGTAACTTTGACTTCATTCTTTTTAAATAGTACGAATTGGAGCAATGTTGGCCTATACACCTCTGGATGAGAAGAGCCTTGCTTTATTACTGAATTATCTTCACGATTTCCTAAAGTAAGTCTAAAAATTAATGCTTGACATTAAAAACATGAACTTGTTTAGTGTACTGCAAGTTACTCTTGATAGATTGGCACTGTAGATACTATAACAGAACTAAAGTAAAACAGAATATATGTTTAGCATAGTTAAAATGTCACTTGTTATTTTGGGGATGAACTAGGGATGGCTTATATTTTTGGGAAAGTGGAAAGTGCAATCCTGGTTTTTACAGTTTTCTGGAGGGCACTTTGGTAGTATATATAAACATTTTAAATGACCGGTAGTTAGGCTTCTGGGAACTTGTCCTATAGAAATACGTTATATATACAAAGATCTCCAAGCATGTTTATTAAATTGCTATTCATGCATAAGGTAGGTTTACATATACTGATCAAGAAAGATGTCCGTGGTGTTTCAATTTAAAGAAGTTAGATTGCAATAGAATTTGGTATGATTCCTCTTTTTTGTAGAGAAACATTTTCAGTCTTTGGAAAAGATTTGGAAAAATATGTATCATTCTTAACAGTGAGTTATTTCTTGGACATAGTATTGGGAGAAGAGTTTTCTGTTTTTACTTTATATAGTTCTATATTTTAATTTTCTTAAAATGGCACCATGTATTGTATAATAATTTTAAAATCAATGTGAATTTGGAAATTACTAGCTTTTATAGTCTTTGCTCTACCAGTAATGAATATTCTCTCCCCCCAGTTTCTTTATGAAATAAAAATACTCTACTACTTGACATTTTAGGGCTCTTTGATTTTTATGGTGTTACTTTCAAGTTGAGATTTACTTGTCAGCTTCTGAATCTATAATATGGATTTCAAAGAGCTAAAGAAGACACCCTAGCTGTTAACTCTTTCAGGGTAATGACACCTGTTACGGGTGGTCGGAGCACTCTGATTGGTATTCTAGTGACTCCTGTTTTTTGCTTCTTTGAAATAAGGGGAGTAATTGTTAGACTTCCATCTTTTTTATGCGTTATTGTCTGGTATGTAACTGTATTTATTTGAGTTGTAATTATATGGTTATGATATGTATTTTAAAGTGCTTTGTGTGGCTTGTGTATGTAATTGATAAGAGATTCGGATCAAAATATAATTTTCATACTTGTAATGAATAACATTTCATTTTTAGATACCTGGCAAAGAACTCTGCAACTTTGTTTAGTGCCAGTGATTATGAAGTGGCTCCCCCTGAGTACCATCGGAAAGCTGTGTGAGGCGCGTGTACCACCCATGTTTGATCTCTGTAAACACCTTTTTGTTTCTTAGTCCTTCTCTTGTACAAACAATGTACTTTGGAAAATGTTCGTGTATAACAAAATTGATGTTTGTTTTTTGTTTGATTTTAAACAGAAAATAAAAGGAGTTACAGCTCCTTTTTTCTTTCCTTTTTTTCATTTCAAAGTTGCTACCAGTGTATTCAGTGATGGACAACAGAGAGACATACTGTAGAGTGTTTTATTGCTTAGTTGACAAAGCTGCTTTTG
This sequence comes from Moschus berezovskii, assembly GCF_049115385.1. NCBI lineage: Eukaryota > Metazoa > Chordata > Mammalia > Artiodactyla > Moschidae > Moschus > Moschus berezovskii. The sequence continues at coordinate 44,705,094 of NC_142480.1, read as the reverse complement.
AACGCTGGTGGTTTCTATTCCTTTGACACTACGCACTTTTATAATATGTGTTAATGCTATATGACAGAATGCTCTGATTCCTAGTGCCAAAGGTTAAATTCAGTGTATATAACTGAACACTCATCCATTTGTGCTCCCCCCTTTTTTTTTATGGTGCTTAAGTAAAGAGCCCATCCTTTGCGAGTCATCCATCCATGTTGTTCCTTAGGCATTTTATCTTTGCTCAGATTGTTGAAGAATGGTGGCTTGTTTCATGGTTTTTGTATTTGTGTCTAATGCACGTTTTAACATGATAGACGCAATGCATTGTGTAGCTACAGTTTTCTGGAAAAGTTAATCTTTTAGAAATTGTTTTTCAGATCTTCAATAAATTTTTTCTTTAAATTTCAAGGAGCAGTGTACTTGTGTGGATGCATTACAGAACCTTTGTGTATTGTGTGTGTCTTCTTGTGTTCAGACAGTGATTTTTCTTTGAGGTGAATGATTGTCTTGTTTTCTGTGGGATGAGAAGTTTGGCTTCCTGATCTGTCTTTAGTATCTACCTTAATCTGCCAGAGCAGCTTTGGTTGTCTGCTCTCTTGAGTTCTGGCTGAAAAGTTAGAAGTTTGTATGACTATTTCTCTACTTTTCATGGAATGTAAATTTTGAGCATTGAGGGAGTGTTTAGCTGTGTGACAGCTAGTCTTTTGCTGTTTGAGGTGTTTACCAATATTATTCACAGTGCCTAAAATTTGAGCTCCTTTCCCCAGCTTATATACAGACATCCTTGAGAGGACTTGACATGTATTTCCTTGACCTCCCTCACCTTTGTTCTGTGGAAGTTCTTGAAGTAATCTCATCTCTGCTTCTAGGAGCATCCCATGATTTCCTTTCTGTTCCCCTGTACAGTCCATCCTGCCCCAGTGCCCAGGTATTCTTGGGAATGGTTACAAACCGTAGAATCTCCTAGCCAGAAGCTGGACTTTGAAGAGGAGAGCTAGGCTCAGAGCTGTTTTTATTCTTCCCCAGCCGTGTGACCGTCACTCACTGTCTGAGGCTCAGTCTGTTTTTGTCTGAGAGAAGAGGTTAACACAACATACCAGATGGTGGTTATGTACTGTTGACAGGTGAGTTGTCATTGTGATGAAGGAGAATGCTGTACTTAGTTGATCAGTCATGTTTGACTCTGACCTCATGGACTGTAGCCCACCAAACTCCTCTGTCCATGGATTCTCCAGACAAGAACACTGGAGAGGGCTGCTATGCCCTCTTTAATGAAGAAGAATAGCTCTCATTTTACCCTGGTTGTCCTGGGACAGAATCAGTCAGCTCTGGGATTTTTTTCCCTCTTTTTGTGGCTTGGCAAAAAAGATGGCTCAGCAGATGTGACTGCTCAAAAGAAGAACAGACTGAGACCAGAGGCTGAATTGCAGAGGTTCCCCCACTGCTGACAAGGCCACCTCATCAGCCTGGAAGCACCACTGTCAACACAGATGCCTCAAGGTTCCCAGCGCCGCCCTGTCTACATGGAACCCCTCGGTGCTCACCCTCAGCGTCCCCGGTGAGTCAGGAAACCTTAGAAGGTTGGCACCTTTCCTGGTTCAAGGTTTTCCTGTCACCTAAGCAGGTTAGAGGTGTGTGGGGGTGTCCAGAATGCCACTGCATGTGAGCTTTCAACTGTCAATTGTGCAGTAAGCTCATGTTTTCTTTTACCCATCGGAGACTTCATTGTCTGGGGGAACAGTGAGATTCTATGCCAGCAGCTCAGCATAGGGTTCACACATCTGTCTGCAAAGTTTTCGCAACTTCTTTTCTTCAAATTCAATCCCACAGGAAAGTCGCCAGAGCAGCAGATGAGTACTTCCTTGTGTGCTCTTCACCTCTCAGATTTAGCTCTTGTGTCTTGGTCACATTTTTGTGCACACGTGCACTCTCCACAGAAGATCACTTTTATTTCTCTGAATCATTTGAAAGTAAAAATAATTGCATTTTTAAGTCTCAGTGCAAGATCCTGTGTGAGAAAAGCTGGACTAGAGATTTCATTATACAGTAATTTTTTGGAGGGGGGAGGAGATGGAGAAGGTTAAAACAATACTCTCTATTCAGAAATAGGGCACTGTTAGTTTTGAAAAAGATAGGCCAGGTCAAGTTCACACTGATCTAGGAGCCAAATATTAAGCTAATTGGTTGAACTCCAGAGGGTTTTATTTTCGAGAGGGTTTTATTTTCGAGAGGGTTTTATTTTCGAGAGGGTTTTAAATGGCTCATGTGCAGTGAAGAGTATTGAGGAGACTCCCTTCTCTATTTCTCTGGAAAACCCTCAGAATAAGGAGAGGGGAGCAGGACCTCTTCAGGGGGCTCACAGGAGGGGGACAGATACATAGGTCATGTAGACTTCCTAAACAGCTTTGGGGAAAAAACAACTCCTTAAATAGATTCTGAGGGAAAGCTTCTTTATCCATAGAATAGTAAGAGGTGTTGCCAACTGGTGTGATCCACTTGGGCAGTTTTGGGAAGGAGAGCTGTGCCTCCCTCACCCCTCACTCTCATGTGACACATGATCATGTCTTTCATATTTGTCTTGATTTGTCCAAAGTGGCAAGAAGGTCATTATTCCAGCTGGCTCTGGCCCTCTGTCAAACCCCTCCATCATGCTCAGGTAGCTCTGAAGTCCACTATGTGCCCTGACCTCCCACACCCCTGCGTTTGTAGTGCAGCCTGGGGGGAAGGCAGGTGGGTAAAGTGCCCCCTTGACTGTGAAATCTAGCAATAAAGCAGATACTGTATCTTAGTCCCTACAATGCCTTTGCTTATTTCTTAGCTCAACACTGGAATTGGAGAGGGATGCAGTTAACAGCCCCAGGATTTTAATTACAAAGATGTATGTGCCTTGTTGAAGGAAAGTCAACCCAGATTGATGGTTTTGATTCTTCTTCACAACCATTCCAAGTTAAATGCTGTTAGCCATGTGGTGCAGGTCCTCTGTATCTTTTCCTGTGTACAGACGGACATGTCTTGAGTTTCACTGAAGCCAGGGCTGAGGGGACAGATGAGCCCCGAGGGGACCCCGTCGTCCTGTGGTCTCGATAAATAAGCCAGTTGTCAGATGGCCATGCAGGGGGGGTTGCCAGGCTGGGCTGGTCCCAGCACCCTCAGGAGAATCTGGTTTGGGAAAGGTGCAAAAAAACCAAACTGAAATAGTCTAAGTATTGCTTTATTCATGTTGCAACACTTAAATGTTGAGAATAAATAGAAAAGTAGGAATTGAAAATGAGAAAGAAGAAATGAAAGATGGGTGGATGGTCTCAGAAGAACAGATGGATGTGCTTTGTCATGCAGCCTTCGGGGAGACTGGAGGGCAGCTGAGCCTGGGGGGGTGTCTCCTGCCCCCAGGAGGGGCTGGGGTGGAGGTGGGCCTCAGGGTGTTGGGTCTGGGAGTTAGACAAACCTGAGGGCTTGGTGTGTCCTTTATCTGATGTTCTCTAGCATGAAGTTAACCATGGGCAGAGCCGTAGCTCTGATCTGAGCTTGTCGTCCTGTGGGTCTGGCAGTGGTGGTGTTATGGTGACATTGATGTCCCCACCCCATTCCACGCCTTTGGTGAGCATACACAGGAAAGACAACATGCTTTCCACCATGTGCACGGGTAGGAGACTGCTCTGTGCTTTTATTCAGGGATCAGATCATCCTACCTTTCTTGGTGCCAGAGCTGGAGACTCAAAGATGCCCCTACGGGCGGGTTGGTCTGGGACCCCAGAGGTTCCTTGTAGGACCTGTGTCACCAGCTTGGGACATGCTCTTTCATCTTTACTTTTCAAGTGATGCTCAAGCCTTTATGTCCATAAGCGATGAATCTTAAATCAATGCCTTCCTCTTTGATCACCCATCCCCTAAATGTCAAGAGAATTCCAAGGGTCAGTTCTTCCCAAGCTGGACTGGGACACCACACTAATTGTGGTGATCACAAGTATCACTGATGAAAGTCCACTGGCCTGCCTGCGCTCTGGGGACACATGCAGAGGGTTGCGGGGCCACCCCACTCTGGGCCCTGGAACTGCTCCCCTTGGCTGTCACTTGTTCAACCTTCCTTCCCTGGAGCAGGACATCTGCCAGGATCCTTATGGACTTCTGTCAGCTGTTCCCTTGAACCTTTTGATTCTAATCTGGACCAGGTCTCTGCTCTTCTCTGGGGGGATGGGGGGGGCTGTGGTGGTGTCCCCTTCAGGGTCATTCTTGCCCTGTGCCTGCTTCAGGGCCATCCCAGACTACCCCCATGCTGTCCCCAACTTCATCCTCTGGTTTTCTGTGCAGACGTGTCCACCCTGCCCCCTGGAACCCAGAGAGAGGCAGTCTTTGCTGAACCTCAGTCGGCTAAACCTCACACAGCAAACCCCTTTCCCCACCTGGAATAGCTTGCTGCTCTTAATCACACATAGTTATAGCCAACGGATTCTCCTATAATAGTGAACATCTGTTCTCTGTCTCTTGCTTAGACTCAAATTCTCTATCATTTCATGTTAGAAGTTACTTTAATATGTTAAAAATATATATACCAAGAATCATAGAAAGTAGATGGTGCTACCCTTTAGATACCCCCTTATATACCAGCCAGCATTCCTGCATGAGAAAAGTGCCACTTAGTGGGGTAACTGGAGGAGAGTTTATGAAAGGCTTGTCTGCCAAGGAGGGAGGAACTGAGTGGAGTTAGGTGACTGAAGCCCCAGCATGGAGCCTAGCCTGCAGCAGGTGCTTAATAATCACGAGGTACTGATCTGCACAGGTGGAACCTTCACAACAGTCTCACGTGAGACCTGGCAGGGTGGGTCTTAGCTATCTTCAGAGATGCAAAAAGGTGACTTGGTTGGAAGCCTGTGGGCTTGTGAATGTAGTTCTCAGACCTGACTTGCACACTTGGGAAAATGAGCGGAGATAACCCTTTTCTGAGCACTAAGGGCCAGATGTGACATAGGCTTCTACAAATGCCACCTGAGTTATCTCACTCACCAACAGACCTGTTCTTGGGGGGAGAGGCCTCGTTTACTTAATGTTGATGCTGGCAAGCGTGGGCCCTGGTGTTCCACAGTTCACGTGTGTTTCTAGGTCTTGAGTACACACAGACATATTTGTCTAAACGTAGCCTACTGCATTCATCAGGGTGGTTTTAGTTGCACATGATAGTTGTAACTCAGAACTAGCTCAGAGTTCATTGGCTTATGTAACTGAGAACTGTGGAAAGGCTTCAGGCATTGATCCAGATACTTAAACCGTGTTCTCTAGAATATTTCATCTCTTGACCCTGCTTTCCTCTATTTTGGCTTCATTTTCAATTTTGGCATTTTCACATTTCAGCAGAGTGGCCAAACAGGAGGCTGTAAGTTATGTCTTAGTAATTTGGTCAACCAGGGAAGAGGCCCCACTCCACCCTGTCCCCCTTTTTTGGCTTAAAGCTCCACACACACATTAATTATTGACAGTTTGGGAGGTCACTCTCACTGAAACTAAAATCATTTTTCAGCAGGCTGCATTCATTCTGGTAGCTCTAGGGAAGAATCCTTTTCCAAACCCTTTTGTTTTTTAACTTGAAGTATAATCGACCTGTATTAGACTAACTCTGTGTTAGTTCCAGATGTACTGCAGGCTGATGTAATATTTTTATATGTTACAAAGTGATCACCAGAAGAACCTTTTTGATGCTTCCCACAAAATCCCACTTTCACTGCTTCTGACTGACCCATCTTGAGCCCTGTGCTGCTCCCTGGACCAGTCACCATGGCTGGGAGGGTGAAGCATGTCATCCACAGGCCTAGGTCACATGGTCCTGGGGAGGGGGCATGGGTAAGATAAGTATCCTTCCAGTAAAACCTCAGGGACTCATAGGGGTACAGCAGGGCATACAGGAGCCTGTCACTCTCCGGGTTTTCCAGATTCACTGGTGTGGCGTTTCCCTCCTCTTATCTCCCAGACTTGACTCCTTGCCACATACAGGCCTCCACACAGAGCTGCCCCGCCGTGCTCTCTGCCTCTCCTGAGCTCTTGACATCTTCTGCCCTTTACATGGAATGCCTTCACTGTTCCTCATTAAATAAGCCCATTCAGCTCAGCGCAGAACTCTCATCTCTGAAGGGCCTGGTTTCTTGGGTGAAGAGCCAGTGCCTAGCTACATGGGTAGCCTCCCGTGGAAATCCCACACAACACACAACCCTAGACAGGTTTTCTTAAGAAGAAACAATTCAGGGACTTCCTTGGTGGTCCAGTGGTTAGAACTCTGCACTTCCACTGCAGGGGGCACTGGTTTAATCCCTGGTTGGGGAACTAAGATCCCACATTCCACTTGGTGCAGCCAAAAAAAAAAAAAAAATCACATACTGTAAAATTCACCCTGTAAAAGTATAAAACTCAGTGCATTTAAGTATATTCATTGGGTTGTGCAAGCCACCACTGTTGATAACTGAAGAATATTTTCAAGGCCCCCAAAAGCAAGCCCAGATCCATAAGCAGTGTCTCCTCCTCCTCCCCAGCCGTTGGCAGTCACCAGTCTGCCTTCTGATTCTGTGGATTTACCAGCTTTGGACACAGTAGCTGGATGGAATCACACAATGTGTGGTCTTTCACTGGCACACTGTAGTGTTTCTGAAGTTTATCCCTGTGGTAGCCTCTATCAGAACTTCCTCCCCTTTTATGTCTGAACAACATTCTGTCATACGCACAGACCACATTTTCTTCATTTCTGTCAGATGAATGTGGTTATTTCCACATTTGGGTAATTATGAATACAGCTGCTGTAAAGGACACGAAAGCTTTTTTTTTTTTCTTGCTGTCCAGGCAGCATGTGGGATCTTCGTTCACCCACCAGGGCTTGAACCCACAACCCTGCACTGGGAGTGCAGTCTTAACCACTGAACCACCAGGGAAGTCTGGAAAGCTTTTCTTGTTAGGAAAGCATGACCTGTAGGACAAACAGCACCAACTCATGCCGCAGACCCTGCTTCTGCTCCCCAGGGGCCAGAGGCTCCACAGCCACATGCTGGGTTGAGACCACATTTTCTCTAAAGAGAAGGGATGGTGGATGTGGCAGGAGGGTCAGGGGAAGGAAGGGGCTGGTAAGGGAGACATGGGGGCCATCCCAAGAGGTGGGGCAGGTGAGCCGGCAGCAGGAAGCTGAGCATCGGGAAGCCACGTGGAGAGTAAGCCTTCCTAACTGATGCTGTGGGTTGAGGTCATGCTCTGCCAGAGCCTGGCGTATTTCCTCCTCCCTCCTCACATGCTCAAAACATCAAGCAAACCTGCTCTTTTATCCAGGGTCCCCCACCTGGGAGACAGCTGCACCAGCACCCTTGCATGCCATCCTTCCAGCCAGAGAGCCAGCCACCCCTGGGTGCCTCCCTGTTAGGAGACTGCGCCTAGAGACAGACCCAGACCCCAGCCCACAGCACAGACCTGGCTCAGGAGGTGCCCACTGCAGGTTTATTAAAGACCACAGAAGAGACAGTGGAGCTTCTCCCCATTGTGAAATGCAGCCCTTCTGGGAAAAAATATTCCTTGTCCACAAGGGGTTGATAAGTGAGAAACCACATGTAAGGCACGTGGCTGGTGGTGACCTCTGCAGCAGAAGACGTGGCAGGCTTGTTGCTCTGTGGGATTCACCTCCCAGTTTTCTCTGGGTTTCCAGGTGCAGAGTGCAGGGCCACGGGTTAGGGGTGGTCTCCCAACACGTCCTCCAGGGCAGGATCTTGGGCCCCCGACTGCCTGGTCCTCGCTTTCTCCACCGACCCGTCATTGCCGCCGGGGCTCACACCAGGGGGATGGGGAAGGAGGCACAGGCCGCAAGGCCGCACATGTTCTTCCCGCGCTCAATGAGGAAGTACCTGGGCAGAGGGAGGGGCTAAGGGCTGGCCAAGATCTGACTCCAGGGGCTAGGCCCTCCCATTTATTCACAAGAGTAGCGCCGGGTTTACTGGTCTCCAGGAAACCTCCAACTTGGCCACCACATGAACACGCTCCCATTATTCTGTCCCTGCTTCATTTCTCTCCAGAATCTCCTGAGGGCCCCCTTCTCAGCCTCGCCTAGTTGGCCTTATGTTGGGGTCCCCGCCTCAAATGAGGACAACAAGTCTGAGACTTGGAGAGACACAAAGTCACATTGAGATATGTCCCCAGGCCACCTGACTGCAGCCCCTTCTAGAAGGAGGGGCTGTCCACCATCGGTAAACTCGTTCCTCTGGTTTCTATCCCTCAGGGCCTTCCAGACATGGCTGAATCCCAGCTGGGCCCTGTGTTGTGGACTGTCTCCTAGCGGTGGTCACAGAACCCACTGAGCCAAATGGTCTCCTGTGCCTGGATACACAGTCATTATAATCTGGGGTCTGGGATGGGAGAGGGGCTGCTGGAGGGTTCTTGACGAGTATGAGGGTTACATCCTCAAATTCCCCTCTTTCTGGCCTGGGCTAAGAAAGAGGGGAGCAGTCCCTTCTCGGAAGCCACATTGAGGCGGAGGAGACACACACCCTGCCTCCCACCGAGGGCCCCCAGACCTGGGCAATCATGTCTCCCTCTCAGCACATGGGACCTAGAAGCCGCTTACCCCTTCATTCCCCAGTGGGGGCCCCAGGAGTTCTTCACGATCCAGTAGGGTATGCCTTTCTCTTCTCCGTACCCAACAGCCAGCACTGCGTGGTTTACTTTATCCGGAGTCTTATGACAGGAAGTACTGGAAAAGGAAAATAAAGGCTTGAAAATATGGAAAGGGTGGGGTTTCTCTGCTAGTCCAGTAGTTGAGACGCTGTGCTTCCAATGCAAGAGGTGTGGGTTTGATCCCTGATCGGGAACCTAAGATCCCACATGCCATGTGGCCAAAAAAAAGGATGAAAGGATAAAAGGTGATTCAGTCACACCCAGCAAGTGATTGAGAGCAATGTTTTCCAGAGCCGGGACTGGGAGGCGCTGAAGGTGGTGAGTTAACGTTGGTTTAGTCACAGGGCAGGAGAAGTGTTCTCTTCAGCCCCTTGGGTTCTCTTGACCCAAAGAAGTGAGGTGTAGTAGGGAGCTGGCTGGGCCCTGACACCCTATGCTTTCCAATACCGCTCACATTACAAGGAGCGAGCACCCCCACTGCGCCTTCTGAGGGCAGCACTGTCCGGCTAGAGCTTCACATGACACTGCTTTGTTGCCACTGTATTTAATTTTTACGATTACCCTGTATTTAGGGCAATTAGACAGGCTTCTCATTTAAGATAGTGAACTAGTTCTCATGAGGAAATTCTGAGAATTTCAAGCGGACGAGCTGCAGTGGTCATGCAATCATTCAGCCGATGTGTAACTGAGCTGTTGACATGCGTCAGGCCTGGGGCAAGGTGTAGGACACCAGCAGTGTGCCCAGCTGTGCTCCTGGACTTAAGAAGCTCCCTTTGGCAGGGAACAGGAGGGCAAAGAGGCTGGTTCTATACAGTGATAACTGGGGGGCTGACAAGAGCCCAAGGGAGGTGGACCCGACCAAGTGGGAACAGAATGGGCAGGGTGTGGGGGCAAGGAAGGCTTCCCTGGGAAGGTGGGTGCTTAGTGGAGTAGAAAATGGCACCCTGCTCTGGTATTCTTCCCTGGGAAATTCCATGGGCAGAGGAGCAGGGTGGAACAGGGAGGACGTGGGTGGCTTTGATGGGATTTGAACTTGGAGAAAGAAGGACAGATGATAGAGGCTCCCTGAGCCGAGCTAAGACATGGGACAGTGGAGGGGGGTGGGGGGTTGTGTGTGCGGAAGTGGTGTGGCGAGAAGGGTGTTCAGAAGCTGACTGGCTCCAGGTGGAGCATGGACCATTAGTGGGGGCACAGGAACAAAGCAGAGGAGGCGATGGTGAAGAGAGATGCAGGGAGAGAGAGGACATGTTTCTGGGCAGCGATCATGCGGCAGCATCTGATAAGGGGGAGGAGGCAGAGACAGGCAGGATCTGAGGTCCCTGCGGCCCGGCCAGCTTCATGTGGGGAGGCCCTTGCCTCTCAGGGCCTAATGCTCAAGAGACCCGCTGGCGGAAGCAGGCTTGGAGACTCAGCAAACAGTTGGCCGTGGAGTTCAAGGCACGTGTGAGAAGAGGGCAGAGGAGAAAGTCCTGGAACACACTCACATTTAGGACCAGCCAGACTGCAATTGAGGCCATTGAGGAGAAGCCGGGCAGTGACCAGAGTGGCTACACTCACTCTCATTGTAAAACAGGCAAGAAGAATGGATGAGAGGAAGCCCACGCTAGAGAACTCGATGACCCTTCAGCACGGGATTCTGGCATCTGGGAGCAGCTGTTTTCCCTTCCCTGTTTCATATCTTCACAGTTTTGAACACGGGTGTTCATCACTAGAGGCAGCTCTTCTGCTGAGCGAGGGGGAGCTCTGGGCTCAAACAGGGGCCCGTGACCCGCTGTGTGACTCCTCTCCTCCTCCCCAGCTCAGGGACCGGGGATCCTGACCCTCAGGGCTGCAGGGCGATGTGACAGGCCAGCAAACGTGGCATGGGTGGAGAAATGGTCAGACTCGGAGTGAGTCCCGGGCCCGGTCATGGGGAGCCCACCTGCCCCTCCTCCCCTGAGGATGCTGGGGTCCTGCTCACCTGGAGTAGATGCCCTTTCTATACATCATAAAGTCAGCAGTCACCTCGAAGGCGAAGCTCACGGGGTTATATAGGGCCACTGCCTCTACCATCGCCTCCTCGTCGTTCTGTGGACAGAGGGGTGGACAGGTGGACACACTGGCCTCTGCCACTTCCCCACCCCACATGAGAAATGTGGCCCTTTGCCCCAAAGTAGGTAAGAGAGGCACAGAGGAGGGAACAGAAGGGTGTTTTAGACCAAAAAGCTGCCACCAAAGGGGAACTGCCCTTCCTTCTAAGCAGAGCCTGCCCTGGACACTGGGGGCTGGTGTGGGGTCCCCTGCCAGGTGGTACAGTGGTAAAAAACCTGCATGCCAATGCAGGAGATGAAAGAGACAAGGGTTCAATCTGAGCAGGGAAGATTCCCTGGAGGAGGAATTGGCACCCACACCAGTACTCTTGTCTGGAAAATCCCATGGACAGAGGATCCTGGTGGGCTATAGTCCATAGGGCTGCAAAGAGTCAGACACGACAGTGATTAAGCACAGAACAGCCCTCTTGTGCGTGAATGGCCAGGATCTTTTGTGTTTTCTATTTGCTTATGGCCCCTCCCCCGAAACCCTGGCTCCCCTATGACCTCCCTGGACCTTGCTGGGCCTCTCTGCTTTGCTCCAAGAGAACCCCGCACCCTTTGGGTGTGAGCCCAGGGTGCAGTGGGGACTCATTCACTCGCTCACTCATGACCACATGCCATGGCCCTCCTGTGAGCCAGGGGCTCCTGGGGGTGCAGAGGTGAGTGGGACGCACCTGTTCCCATCCCCAGGACCCCTGCACCCACAAATCTAGTCTAAAGAACTTTCATTGTTGTTTTTGGTAGAACACTGGGGTTAGAAGTCCATGAGCAGACAAGGCTCAGATGGTGCTAGAAACAAGACCTGGCAAAGGACTGTGTGCCTGAGAAGGACTCAGCCCTGTCAGCGTGGGATCGGGGTGGGGCAATGGGAGGAAGTCTGGGGCTTCCTAGGGGCTGCAGCTTTGAAACGGAGCTGCAGACAGCAGTGGTTGGAACCATCTGTGCTTGTGCTCAGTCTCTCACTCGCGTTGGACTCTTTGCGACCCCATGGACTGGAACCCATACTGGTGTGGGTAACCATTTCCTCCTCCAGGGACTCTTCCCAACCCAAGGATCGAAACCAAGTCTCCCACACTGGCAGGCGAATTCTTCACCACTGCACCACCTGGGAAGCCCCTAGAATTACCTGGGGGGCTTTAAAAAAAAAATCCCAATGCCCAAGCTGCACCCCGGACAATAATGTTAGCATCTCTGGGGTGGGTCCAAGGCGGGAGGATTTCTTAAAGCATCTGTGCTGGGAACCAGTGGGTTACCATGAGCTGAGGAGGCCATTCCCCTGGCTAGAGACCTTGGGGAGTTGAAATACGAAGAGCTGAGGCCAGGGCTCTGCTGAAGGAGGGGCAGGCTGAAGAGGTCAGGGCACCAACCTTCCTCAGTCCTCTCTCCCTGGAGAAGAGGCAGAGACCTGGCTGCAAAGGGCAAATGATTGCCTGGAAAGCAAGCTGCTTCCTTCCCTGTGCTCAGCAAAGGCCTTGTCAGGGCCGGTGAGACCAGGAAGGCCTGTCCACCAAGAGGCAGTGGGCGTCATGGGGCTGGTGGCCATTCCCATGGCCAAGGAGGGCTGGATGCCCATGCTGGCCTGCTCCTCAGGGCCTGCATGTGTCACAGACAAGTTTCTCTTGGGCACCAGGCAAAAGGGATTGTATTGACCCCCAATCCACCTCTTAATGGGCTTCAAATGGGCCAGAGTGGGTCAACCCCTGGTGAGTGTGTCTAAGAGAAACCAGCTGTTTCCTCAAGATAAATGTATCATAGTCAGAAACATCCCAATTAAAGGTTCCAGAATGCCATGATCTCTGTTTCAATCCAGCTTACACTTCTAGTTCTGCAGCCCTGGTCAAGTTACTTAACCACTCTGAACCTTTCTTCATCTATAAAATGAAGGCAATAATGACCCTTATCTCCTAAGGTTGTCTTGAGTCTAAAGGAGATAACACAAGTGGTTAGTACACTCCTTATGGCAGAAAGCAAAGAGGAACTAAAGAGCATCTTGATGAAAGTGAAAGAGGAGACTAAAAAAGCTGACTTAAAACTCAACATTCCAAAAATGAAGATCATGGCATCTGGTCCCATCACTTCATGGCAAATAGATGGGGAAACAATGGAAACAGTGACAGGCTTTATTTTCTTGGACTCCCGAGTCACCGCAGATGGTGACTACAGCTTTGAAATTAAGAGACACTTGTTCCTTGGAAAAAAAGCTATGACCAATTTGGACAGCATATTCAAAACCAGAGACATAATTTGTCGACAAAGATCCATCTAGTCAAAGCTATGGTTTTTCCAGAAGTCATGTCAGGATGTGAGAGTTGGACTATAAAGAAAGCTGATTGCTGAAGAGTTGATGCTTTTGAACTGTGGTGTTGGAGAAGACTCTTGAGAGTCCCTTGGACTGCAAGGAGATCAAACCAGTCAATCCTAAAGGAAATCAACTCTGAATATCCATTGGAAGGACTGATGCTGAGACAGAAACCAATACTTTGGCCACCTGATGTGAAGAACTGATTCACTGGCAAAGACCCTGATGCTGGGAAAGAGTGAGGGCAGGAGGAGAAGGGGACGACAGAGCATGAGATGGCTGGACGGTATCACTGATGCGAAGGACATGAGTTTAAGCAAGCTCCAGGAGTTAGTGGAGGACAGGGAAGCCTGGCGTGCTGCAGTCCATGGGGTCGCAGAGTCGGACATGACTGAGCGACTGAACTGAACACTCTATAAACTCTGCCTGTTTACTACTAGTGCCGAGCGCATGGCATGCACTTTGATTAGATGGAAGCTACTGTTGGGACTTCCCTAGTGGCCCAGTGGTTAATCCACCTGCCAATGCAGGGGACATGGGTTCAATCCCTGGTTCAGGAAGATACCCCATGCGATGGAGCAGTTACGCCCAATGCACCTCAACGACTGAGTTTGCATGCTGCAACTCCTGAAGCTCAGGCACCAAGAGCCTGTGCCACATCTGCAATGAGAAGCCCGAGCACCACAATGGAGGGCAGTCCCCGCTTGCTGAAACTGGAGAAAGCCCGTGCACAGCCGAGAGGACGCTGCGCAGCCCCACAAAGGAATTTGGAAAAAAAAGTGAACCAGACTCAGCCACAGAGTCACGTATATCATTTCACTGTTAAGTACAAGTAATCTTTGAGTGACTGAAATTTAAAGTGTTTAATATTGGGACTTCCGTGGTCATCCGGTAGTTAGGAATCCGCCTTCTAACACAGGGGACACAAGTTCAGTCCACGGTCCCATGTGCCATGGAGCAACTAAAACTGAGCCCGAGCACCGCAATGCTGAGCCCACATGCTGCAACTACTGAAGCCCATGCTCTGCAGTAAGAGAAACCACTGCAATGAGAACCCCACACCCTGCAACCAGAGAAAGCCAGTCTGCAGCAATGAAGACCCAGTGCAGCCGAAAATCAAAACTAAGAAAGAATGAAGACTTGTGCAGACTTGGGCCAGGACCAGAGCACCTGACCGCAGACTCCTGCTCTATCTCTTCCGTCTTACACCCTGCTGCCATCACGGTGACTGACGCTCACTGATAATCAAAAACTTTTCAATCAAAGGGATGTGCTGCCCAGAAAGGCCGCCATGCCATGCCCCTTGGCCATCCGACGGCAGTGAAGGCTGCCTCCTGATCAGAATGTGTTCCCCATTGCAGAGAAGGGTTGGTACTCACCAGTGTGATGTTGGCTACGTCCTTGACGAAAGCAATGGCCTTGCTGGGCTGGTACTTGCAGTCACCATCCTGTTCAGGGGGCAAAGTTCATGGGATTCAGGTTCGGGACGCTCACCCTGCCCTCGCCACCCCGTGCAATTTGATAACACTGACAAAGCAAAAGCTACAGGTACCAGGACTTGGGTGAGGGGGATCACTTAGTAGAGAATCAGAAGCATCCTTGTCCCCAAGGACGTTACAGTCCAGTGGGAGGAGACTGTGCTGGTTTTGGCAGAGGTGGGCTCGAGCAGCCCATGGTGGGAGCACGAGGAAGGGGCCTGACCAAGTCCAAGGAGGCTGGTGGAGAAAAGGAACCAAGTAAGAGCCTGCACGGCAGGGGAGGGAGGGCCACTCTCAGTCCAGGGAAGATGACCAACAAGAGGCAGGACACGTGCAGGGAAGAGCGAGTCCCTCTGAGACGGAGAGACAGTCAGGATGACAACGCAGGACCTGAAGTTTAGAAAGCAGCAAGCGGTTGGGCAGGAGCGGAAGGTTTCCAAGGGGAGAGTGAAGTCAAAGACAAGACTGGGCAGACAGATTTGGGCAGAGGGACTTGGAAGGCAGGCCGGAGAGTCTGGAGTTTATCTTGCAGGCCCTGGAAAGCCTTTGAGGAGTTCTGAACTGAGTGTACTCAGAGCTTGGTCTGAGAGGCCACTCTGGCAGCCCCTGGGGGAGGGTGGTCCCAGGACAGACCAGCCTCAGGGATCCAGGATGAAGGGGGACCAAGGGCTGAGTAGGGGAAGGGACACAGGACAGACCAAGGAGCAGAAGCAAGGTCTCTGTGAGGGGAGGGTCTGGGCAGGGGGATTGCCCTGAGAAAGGGACACAGGTAGCCAAGAGGTTTTCGGGAAAGGTGGTGCCTTCCCATTGCTGGGAGGGGAAACAGCGGAGGAGAGTCCTGGGTTTGGGTGAGTCAGGGTGCCCAGCCGTGCACAGGTGGGGCTGAGGTGAGAGCAGGGGAGGCCCTGGGCTCAGGAGCACTGTCTGCATGGGCTTGGAGTGTAGGAGTCCATAGATGGCACCCTGGTGCACCCTCGGCAGGAGGCATGGGCCAGGCCATGAGCAGAGACGGTGCTGCCATGGACAGGGCGCAGAGGCCCCTGGACAGCTGAGCACTGGGGCTCAGAAAAGCAGAGGAGGCGAAGCAGTGAACTTGAAGAGACAACACTGAGAATTCAGGAGGGAGCAGGAGTCCTCAAGAGGGTGCAGGGGAGGGGTGTGTCCTGAGAGTGGGAGAAGAACAGAAATGGGGGGCCTGCACTAAGAAGATGGAGCCCAGGCTGGGAGAAAAGAGATAGGGGGCTCTGAGGGGCCCTGCAGACCAAGAAGATGGAGCCCAGGCTGCCCGAGTTACCTGGCCCCTGTAGGGGTAGGTGTCTTCACCCATGATGCCCTTGTTGTACCGGATGTACTCGAAGGCCTGGCTGGGGAGACCCCTGCAAGAAGCACACACAGTTGTGCCCACCTGGGACTGGCTCCGATAGAGGTAGGGCCTGCAGGGGGCTGGGGCATGCCTGACGTCTGCCCTGGCGGGGCTGGGGGGCCATGGTAGTGACTTCAGCCCTGAGTCCCAGGACGAGCCTGAGCGTGGTTCCCCGCAGGAGACCCCTGTGCTGGCTGCTGCTGAAGCAGGACTCGCCCCGGAGAGGGCTGGGCTGCTGGGAGGGAGCGGGAGGCAAGCCTGGGAGCCTGCTCTGGGGGGACGCAAGGGGCCTGGCTTTACACCTGTGCGCACAGGAAAGGTCTTAGAGCATTGCACGTGAGGAGGGGATGAGGGCTGGAGACCCTGGGAACCGGGAGTCAGTCCCTAACGACCCCTTTGAAGAACAGGCCAGGAGGTAGGTAGACAGACTGGGAGTTTGGGGTTGGCAGATGCAAACTGGTACATCTAGGATGGGTAAACAACAAGGGCCTACTGTACAGCACAGGGAACTATATTCAATATCCTGTGATAAACCACAATGGAAAAGAATATGAAAGAGAATGTATGTATGTGTATATAACTGTTGCTGTTCAGTCCCTGAGTCACGTTTGACTCTTTGTGACCCCATGGACTGCAGCACGCTAGGCTTCCCTGTCCTTCACTATTTCTCGGAGTCAATGATGCCATCCAACCATCTCATCCTCTGCTGCCCTCTTCTCCTCCTGCCTTCAGTTTTTCCAGCATCAGTGTTTTTTCCAATGAATCAGCTCTTCGCATCAGGTGGCCAGAGTATTGGAGTTTCAGCTTTAGCATCAGTCCTTCCAATGAGTATTTCCGGTTGATTTCCTTTAGGATTGACTGCTTTGATCTCCTTGCTGTCCAAGGCACTCTCAAGAGTCTTCCCCAGCACCACAGTTCAAAGGCATCAATTCTTTGGTGCTAAGCCTTCTTTATGGTCCAACTCTCACATTGGTACATGACTACCGGAAAAACCATAGCTTTGGCTACATGGACCTTTGTCAGCAAAGTGATGTCTCTGCTTTTTAATATGTGTATAACTACGGGGTTGCAGAGTCAGACACAACTTACCAACTGAACAATGGTGTGTATAACTGAGTCACTTTGCTGTACGGCAGTAATTAACTCAACACTGTAGTTCAACTAGACCTCAATAAACAAATAAATGGGCCAGGAGAGCAGGCCCGGCAAAAGACAGTGTTTCTGCCTGAACACGGCACCTCATCTATAGAAAAGCTCCTTCACACAGCCTGCCGAGCTGGGGCAGCCAGAGCTTTAGAGTAGGGGACCCCAGTCTCCCAGCCGCGGAGCAGTACCCCCTGTCATCATCAACATTAGATTAGAAATAAAAGCACAATAAATGTACTGTACTTGAATCATCCTGAAACCATCCCCACTCCATCTCCCCCCCATAACCCCAGTCCCTGGGAAAATCTTCCACGAAACCAGCCCCTGGTGCCAAAAAGGTTGGGGACTGCGGCCTTAGAGAATTCGCAGACAGCCGACCAGACACCTGTGTGTGGACCTTGCTTCTGCAGGACGATGCGCTTCTCATTCTGTGAATTCTTTGGGCCACTCACCCAGAGGCCCGGGTGGTGGATGAGGCCACATGTGCTGAGGGGTGACAGCCAGGTGACAACAGGGAAAGAGGACAGATTCTTGGAGCAGACAGGCCCGGGCCTGGCTTACAGCTCTGCCCACTTCAGCTGAGAGACCTCGGATATGTGGGGTGACCATCCTCCTCTTTAAGCGGGGCCAATTTTGCTCCCACCCAGGATGCAACAGAAGTAACCCTGGGAAATGAGTAGGGGCTCCAGGCCTCCCCACCCCCATCTGGGACGTACCCTTTGCAGCCGTGGTTGTTGAAGTTCTGGGCGCAGTCCACCAGCTGCTGCTCAGCCTGGAGAAGGAACACACACCCGGTGAGCTATGTGTTCACTGGGAGAGCCCCCAGCTCCGGGCCCCCTGAGCCGACCACACCCACGGCCCTGCCAGCTCTGGGTCAGGAGGATCAGGTTATACTCCCCCAGGGCAAGGTCCATCTCTGTGTCCGAGGGGCCAGCCCAGAGCCAGCGCCTTTTGTGGAAGAGCTCAGTGATGACCTGGCAGCCAAGCCGGCATGTGAGAGGGTGAGGAGGGGCCTGAAGGGTGCACGTAGGTGGGCCCCCATGGTGGCATGTGGGAGGGAGGAGACAGGCCTTCCTGCTCCCGGGCCCTGGTGGCCCTCGCCAGTCTAGCCCTCTCTTCTTCCACTTCCCTATGCAGGACGCTGTGGTCCGACAGTCACCCCTTGCTCTGGGGGATCTGGGGGTGAATACACAGGTCCCTGCTCTCCCTTGCAGAAAGACGACCAGCCTGGGAGCGGGTGCAGCTCCTACAGGGCTGCCTCCCAGGCAGGCTCTGCTCCCTGAAGGCCCCGGGTCCCCAGATCAAGGAACACCCAGACCCACTCAGGAATGAGCCTCAGTCCTTCCAAACCATCAGGGGAGGTTTTGCACGCCAAATGTCCATGAGACTGGGACACAAAGTCCAGCTGACATGGCCACTGTCATCTACAGGCCTGAAGAAGCCTGAAGGCCTGGCCTGCCCATCCAAGTCAGGGCTCGGAGCCAAGCTGTGACCCCTGCAGGAGGAGACCCTGACCCCATGCTCCCCCACATCCCACCCTGCTCCGTGGCTGGTCACTCACCAGGAAGGGCAACTTCCCCGTTGCTATGGCGACAGCAGACTCCAGGGCCCCGGTGGTGGAGAAGGTCCAGCAACTGCCGCAGCTGCCCTGGAGGCCAGAGTGGAGAAGGGGAGTCAGGACCCGGGCCCCTAAGGCTCCCGAGAACCTCAGTGGACCAAGCCCCAACTCACATCTGTCCGTACTGATCCTCACAAGCCCCAAGTGGCCGCCATCCTTCTCCCCATGTTACAGATGAGAAGACTGAAGCTTGTAAAAAATGGGCAGCAGCAGCTGTGCACTCCCCATCCAGCCCCTCGCTGACCAACCCCCACTGTCCTGCAAGGGCCGGAGTTCCTCCTGACTCTATTGTGTACTCTTCTACAGGTCCTTCTACTTTTTTTCTTTCCTTGCTTCACCACAAGGCACAGGGGATCTTAATTCCCCAACCAGGCATCAACCCATGCCCTCTGCAGTGGAAGTTCAGAGTCTTAACCACTGGACTGCCTGGGAAGTCCCTCTGCTTCTGAATCTTCTGCTGGCTTCTCTTCTTCCCACTGCTCCCAACAGAAGGACTCACCAAAGTCCTGTTTCCAGAACCTTCTCTCTCACCTTTCCCCCTCCAATCTCGTCCACAGTCCTGTTAAACTAACAACTTCCCAGACCCCACTTCAGCCCTGAACTCTGCCCAGACCCAGACCACCTGTCTCCCAGAGGACCCCACCTGTGTACACCCCAGACACCATAGACCCTGTGTGTCCTGCCCTAGCGATCCATTTCCCTGTCCTCTACCATGATCACGGCTACTGACCAGTCTCCTGACACCTCACTGGGGCCAGGAGTCGGGTGCTGGAGCCTGCCTGCCTACTTCAGATCACAGTCCTGCCCCCACCCACCATGTGAGCTGGGCAAGGGGCATCTCCCCACCCCCCAGTTTCATCAGTTGTAAAACGGGAACTACCATGCTTGCCCCACAGAACTGTCAGAAGCGCAGATAAGATCCTTCCAGTTATTCAGTTACCCCACGGGTTCAGTAACACCAGCTGCTGTTAGCATCTTTCTCTCATCCCCATCTTTGTCTCTTTCCCGCCCTTCACTGGCTCAACCGTCCATAGACTAATTCTGAAACGTCTCCTAAGATCCTTTCCTCCACTCCTCCTCGCTTGTCTCCTGGAAAGAGCCTTCACCCTCCCCCCATCCCCAGTCTCTTCCTCTCAAATCCTTCCCTTGGCAGCGGGAGGGGAGGGCCTGATCAGAGTATCTCTGGCTGGTCAAGGGGGTGGGCTTGGCCACTGAGGAAAGAGACAGACAGAGCAGGGCTGAGCCGCCAGCCCTGGCCTTGAGCAGAGACCCACTTGCTTTGCACCTTCAGCGTCTCTGTAAAGTGAGAAACCCTTAGGTAGCTGAGCTAATGTCAGATCCTGTCGCTACACCTGTAACCATATGGTGGCTACAGTGAGAGACCATACGCACCCACAGGGGTGACCACCTTGTTCCGGCCCCTCTGCTCAGGGGTCTCTCTCCTGCCTGATAAGCTAGCTAATGAGAGGACCCAGAACATCCTTGGCAGACCTCTGCTTCTTCCTTGCCCAGAGGGTGAGGGGGTTCAGGCTTCCACACTGAATACCTGTTGGGTTTTGAACTGTCCCGGGATTCTCAGATGGTTTAAAAGCCACCGTGGGGTCTTGGGGGGAGGGGACTGACTTCATCCTACCCGTCTGCTGGAGCGGAGGCTCGTTTTGCCTTCTGTGTTCTGGTTGAACCGTCTAGATTACTAGGCAGGCTCTGGGAATCCAGTGAGCCTGGGGGCATCATGGCTGCATCACATGGATTTCAGGAAAAGGAGAAAATGTTTCTCACGGCGAGTTTCAGTGGAAAAGCCAAGTGCTACCAGGAGGGGAACCTTCACCCTGTGTTTCCTGGGAGCAAGAGGTGGGAATGCTTCTGAAGATGGCTACTGCACTGTCACTTCCAGGGACAGCAGGGCCCAGACTCTCCAGGACCCAGCAGTGTGTGGGACCTTCCAGCCAGCCACCTGGTCCTCAGCTCTCAGTGCAGGAACGTGCCACCACTTGCCTTGCCTGGCACGGTGTGTCCTGCAGGAGACGCTCTTCAGAGCATGTCTGCAATGCTGGGTTCCATGTCCTTCCTTGACCACCTGCAGCTCCCTTGAGGGAGGCAGAGGGCCAGGGAGGGGCTGAACCTGGTGCTTTGTGGAGCGGATGGAGGACAGGAAGAAAAGACATGTAGGAATGGGGTCCCGTGTCCAGTCACAGAAGGGCACAGATGTTTAGGGTGACTGTAAGAGAGACCTAGGGCCAGCGAGGAGCTTTAGACAGTGCAGTGGAGCAGGAGGGAAGGGGCATACTTCAGCCCAGAGAGGGACTACGTCCATAAAAACAATGACTTCCTGGCCTTTTGGAGGAAGGTAGCTAGAGAGACAATGAAAAAATAATGGAGTTGGGGATATTACTCTTTGTGTTTTGGGATTCCCTTGAGTTTTCCTTCCTGGCATACTGTCTGAGAATGTGGCTGTTTAGGAGGAAAAACGGGGGACCATCATGCATACCTGATTTTTCACTGGTGTGACAAAATTTCCTTTTTTTCGCCAGTCCATGGAGGGTGGGTAGGGACCAGTACCTCGAAGGTAATTACTTTTGGTGGCTGAGCAATTCTGAAATGACAAATTACAATTTTTTCAGGGGAAAAAGAAAAAACCTTTCTAATGGAAAAGTATGTAATTAAAATAGTCACCACAAGAGAATGAGAAAGATTATGGTTGTCAGAACCATCCTATTGCACCCTATTAGTTCCAAATGCTAAATGACAGGTCCTTTGGGGGGCTCAGGTTGGGGCACTTAGGACAGGGAGGGCAGATTTAGCAAAGAAAAATATAGTTCACCCAGTTAAAGTTGAATTTTAGATCCATTATGAAAAAGTTGTAGTGTACATCCATGTAATACTTTGGATATTACTTATGCTACAATATTATTCGTTGGGATTTCTCTGGTGGTCCAGTGGTCAAGAATCTGCCTGTCAATGCAGGGGACCCGAGTTTGATCCCTGTTCAAGGAAGATTCCCACATGCTCTGGAGCAACTAAGCCCAAGCGCCACAACTACTGAAGCCCACACACCTTAGAGCCTGCAACAAGAGAAGCCACTGCAAGGAGAAGCCCGTGAACCCCAACCAGAGAGTAGCGCCCACTCACTGCAACTTAAGAAAGTCCTCTCAGAAAACGAAGACCCAGCGCAGCGGAAAAAAAAAAGCCAAACAGAAAAGACTCAGATTTGGTCCCAATGAATAATACCCACCTGAGGCTCTGACCAAAGATACTTGCGTTTTAATTCAGCAAAGCTCATGTCTGAAAATTGATTCAGTCCCACTGAAAAAAGAGAAGGCAGAACAGTCAACAATCAAACAAAAAACAAAACAAAACAGAGGTGTTAAGTAGATCGCTAATAAAGAAACAGAAAAAATATTGAAATCTCACGTTCCCTCATGTCCTATGAACAGGCCCTCAACTTGGCTCCTTTAAATTTTTAAACGGAATGGACACAGTTGAACTGTTTTAAAACAATTTTTTTTGAGGTACAGTTGACCCTTGAACAACATGGTTTGAACTGGGCAGATCCACTTATACGCAGATTTTTTCCCAATAGTAAATACTACAGTGCAACATGATCCCAGGTTGGTGTAATCATGGGATGCAGAACCGTGGATACAGAGAAAGTGCCCATATGGAGGAAATGCATATATGGAGGGCAGACAATCAGTTAAACTCAGATTCTCAACTGTGCAGACCCCACACTGTTCAAGGGTCAACTGTAATTCACTACACCAAGGTCTGCCTGACTGAGCTTTGGAATTCCCTGGGGAGCTTTGCAACAGCACCAGTGTCTGGGCTGCACCCCAGACATGTGGACGTAGTGGGCCTGGGGTGGGTCCTGGGCACCCATTTTTTAGATGCCCCGTTAGTAGGGTTGGTGGACGTCCGGGTACAGAACTACCACACCTGCGCCAAGTGCCTGCCCCCTGTTACCTCCTTCAGTCTTCATAACCTGGCGGGGGGAGCCTCACGATCTCCACTTGACAGTCAAGTGAAACTTCAGAGTTATCAGTACCCCCCAGGGTTGACACAGCCAATACTGGGCAGAAATGAGGTTCAGACTGAGGTTTCCTCCACTTCATGCTTCTGCCCATGTCACTCACTTAGTCGACAGTGCCGTCACTTCTGAGTCCTCAGTGTATGTAGCGTGTGTTTCTAGTGAAACGAACCCAGACTGAAGGCAGATGTCCTAAGGAGCAGCTCGCGAGTCCAGAAACACTCCTACCCTCAGCAGCCCAGGGGCTCAGCGTCTGGGCTGGACCCTCAGAAGGCAGGAACACCACAACCCTTCGGAGGGACACCCTAAAGTTACAACCCCTTGAATCTCAGAGAACAACAGCAGAGCTGGAATGTGAGGTTGGCCAAACCAGCTTCAGAGCCTGGGTGGCTGCTCTCCCTCTGCCCAGCTCCCAAGTCCAGTGGACCCTGTAATCATTCCTTTCTTTCCAGATCTGAGCTGCTCCCTCCTCCCAGGGATGAGCGGCCTGGAGGCAAGGTGTCCCCACGTACTTTTAAATGTGTGGTTCCTGGCGTTGTGGGCGTTGATCTCCCTCAAGTTGCTGGCAAACACCTGCAGCCTGTGGTGGTATTCCTCTGAGCTGTATTTCTTTTGATGCTGAAACAAACACATTAGCAATAAGTCACGGAAACAGGACGCTGCTCACCAGAGGGTAACGGTTTTGTCTTCTAAGAGGAGGGATGGAGGTTTTCTTCTTGCCATGATTCTCAGGCCAAAACAGTATTAGAGGTGGGACGCTGCCCTGGGTCTCTGCAGAGCATGGGGAAGTTTATATCGGAACCCCTCTGCTTCCAGGGGCCTGTGGCCAGAATGAAGCCTATGCAGCTGCCGTAGAGTCAGTCAAGAGACCAAGAAGGCCAGGTGAACGACCTGTCACGTTTAGGTCAGCCCTGGACACCACAACTGGCACTAGGTCAAGTTCATGGCAGAAATCACCACTTTTCAAAAATATGCACACCAGTGTTTTTCGATTGATTTTGCAGTCAGCTACACAATGTGATTTGAATACAAAAAATGTAAATGAATCTGAAGGTTTCCAAGGCTGCTAGCCAACTTCACCACTGGGGACCAGACCACTGTTTGGAAGGAACTCACTTAACCAAAATTTTTTGCAGCGCTTGACTCATCCCCATGTGGGAAAGACCCAGGGCAAGGGGGCTGGAAATTCCTCCTTCATTGTCTCAAATCTAGGACAGTTTGTTCTGATAACAGGAAACAGTGAAACGAGAAACTTCAGAAAGAAGAAGTTGGACACTGACCTGCACCATCCATGACTGAAAGTGAAACTTCTCTGCAAAAAGGAGAAAAAAAAAAAATTAGGCCTGGGTGCCTTGTGGTCACATCTATAGCCAAGAGGGGCACAAGAGAACTGATTCGCATTTTAATAAACTGAGTTAAATTTAAGGCACCAAAAATGATGGTATATTTGGGGTGGGAGGAGACGGGGACGACAGAGAATGAGATGGCTGGATGGCATCACCGACTCGATGGACAGGAGTTTGAGTGAACTCCAGGAGTTGGTGATGGACAGGGAGGCCTGGCGTGCTGTGATTCATGGGGTCGCAAAGAGTCGGACATGACTGAGCGACTGAACTGAACTGAACTGAATGCAGAATTTGAAAAGGAACTAAATTCTTACTGCCTTTGTGCTCCAAATTAATTTTGAAAAAGTACATGCCATTAACCTATGGTATTAAAAATCAGGATAATGGTAATACTTAGTGAGGAGTCAAAGGGGGCCTGTGGGGTGCTGGTAATGTTCTGTAGCTTCATCTGGGTGCCAGTTTCACAAGTATGTTTAGATGACGAAAATTCACTGAAATGCATATTTAATGATTTGTGTTCTCTTCTGTGTCATATTTTAAGAAGTTAATTTAAAAACCTTTCTGCCAGGACTTCCCTATTGATCCAGCGGTTAAGACTGTAGTTCCTATGCAGGGGGTTTGATCCCTGATTGGGGAACTAATCCTACGAGCTGCATGGCGAGGCCAAAAATAAATACATAAAATAAAAATGAAAGTTTTGAATTTAACAGAGAGCTTGTTATTCATGATAACACAAATAAATACTTTAAAAACCCTTATATACCCTGTGTCAGCAATTTTTTAAAAAGGGACAGATGGTAAATATCATAGACTTTGCAATCTCTACAGTCTGTTATAACTACTCAACTCTACCCTCGCGTGTGAAAATGAAGGGGTATGACTGTTTCAATAAAACTTTATTTACAAAAACGGGCTGCCTAGTTGTAGACTCTTCCTATATCCAACCTTGTACATTTTTAAATGTAAAATTGCATTTCAAATTTAAATAGCTGCAAAGGATGTACTCCAGTTTATTGCAATTAATGACATTTAAAAATACAACTCTTCCATTGTATTCAAAGGATGCTAGCCAAAGAATTCCATATACCATCATGACATGATACCCACCATCAATAACATGAACAAGCCCTTCTATAAGAGCTGAATACTTCATATAGTTTCTTTTTCTCCCTGAACCCCCATCTCCATCCACATCTCACAGAATTTTATCCTAAGGGAGCATCTGTTTATTTTGGGGGGCTACATTACAGGGCATGTAGGATCTAGTTCCTTCACCAGGAATCAAACCCATGCCCCCTGCATTGGAAGTGCAGAGTCTTAACCACTAGACCACAATGGAAGTCCCAGGGAGTATCTGTTTATACTTAATTGCTCTAGTATCCTTTTATGCAATGACAAGCACGGAAAGTATAAATTTAAATTACTGTTACTCCTGGTGACCCATATACCTCTGGCTATTATAAAAGTTCATTCTGGATTAAGTCATCATCATTATTAAGACTCCAACTGATTAAAAACATATCAAATATATTATACCTAATGAAAAGTAATTGTAAACATAAAAAGTAAACCTGCATTGGAGAGGCATCTCTTAATGAGGTAAATTAAACTTAATTAACAATGCCCTCCCCATGGATTTATATATTCATGAGTGATTATTACCTGTTTTTCTGAATGGGTTAGCATTAACTCTTATCTTTGTCTCAGCCCTTTGAAAGGGCTGAGAAATTCTGCTCAGATAAGCAGGATTGCTTGTTGCTTCTGGGAACAGAAGGCAAGGTTTAGAGCAAAGTCACGCAATTCCTCATACTGCTTTCTACACCCCCACATCATAAGCCACTCTATTACTAAACATTATTTCTATGACCCCAGCAGCTGACACTTGGAAGTAAAGGGTGTGGAAATGGATTTACTGTCTGTACTGGTATCACTTGGTACTTTTCTGTGTTCCTCCACTGGTCCACGGGCTTCCCAGGTGGTGCAGTGGTAAAGAATCCATCTGCCAATGCAGGAGACACAGGAGACACAGGCTTGATCCCTGAGTCAGAAAGATCCCTTGGAGGAGGAAATGGCAGCCCACTCTGGTATTTGTGCCTGGAGAATCCCATGGACAGAGGAGCCAGGCAGGCTATCATCCATGGGGTCACAAAGAATTGGACACAACTGAGCACACACATGTGTGCCACCAATCCATACCCTGCACTTGGAAGATCACAGTTGTATGGAATTTAGCTCTCCCCGTGTGGGTCATAGATCTGTTCCAGAAATCAAGTGACAGCCATTTTTCCTGAGAAAGATTTCTGCACATTTCTCCAGGATATGCCCTGCGTGGGGTTTGCTGCTGCTGCTGCTGCTAAGTCACTTCAGTTGTGTCTGACTCTGTGCGACTCCATAGATGGCAGCCCACCAGGCTCCCCCGTCCCTGAGATTCTCCAGGCAAGAACACTGAAGTGGGTTGCCATTTCCTTCTCCAATGCATGAAAGTGAAAAGTGAAAGAGAAGTCGTGTCCAACTCTTAGCTACCCCATGGACTGCAGCCTATCAGGCTTCTCCATCCATGGGATTTTCCAGGCAAGAGTACTGGAGTGGGTTGCCATTGCGTGGGGTTTAGAGGACTGCAAATCTTGGTTAGGGCCCTACTATAGCTGATGTCTTCAGAAGTGAAAAAGTGAAGTGAAAGTTGCTCAGTTGTGTCTGACTCTTTGAGATCCCATGACTGTAGCCTGCCAGGCTCCTGTGTCCATGGATTTCCCAGACAAGAATACTGGAGTGGGTTGCCATTCCCTTCTCCAGGGGATCTTCCCAACCCAGGGATCAAATCCAGGTCTCTTGTATTGGCAAGCAGACTCTTTACCATCTGAGCCACCAGGGAAGCCTGATGGCTTTAGAGGATGACAGATCTCAGCTTAGGACCAGGGCTTGAGGCAGATGGAGTTTAGGACAACTGACCAATGTTTGCCTGCAGAGGTTTCAAAAGCTACAAGCAGACTACTTCTCATTTGTTGGAGGTCAGAGGGAGAAAAAGCCAGAGGTGATCTTGGGGTGGGGCCAGAAGGACATCTGGTGACCTTTGCACACTAAACTCAGACCCATTTTAGTCCATTGTGACTTTTGGAAGAAAGCACACATCCTTTCTTTATGTGCTGTTTTGGGGAGCACATGGTACTATCTAGAACAGGGGTTAGCAAACTCTCACCTGCCACTTGTTTTTGTATGGCCCATGGGCTAAAAATGTTCATGTTTAAAAATGTTTTTTTGAAAACCACATTGTGTAGCACTTTAAAATCATGTGAATTCAAACTTCAGTGTGTCTAAGTAAAAGTTTCTGGGAGCGCAACTGGCTCATTCATTTACATACCACCTTTGGCTGCTTTCAGCACAGAATTAAGTAGCTGATACAGAGACTGTGTGGTCCACAAATAGCCTAAAATATTTACTATCTGGCCATTCACAGGAGAAGCATGCCAAACCCTACTCTGGAAGAACGGATTCCAGCACCAGCCGTTCTCCTCCACGCAGGCCACATGGCCCTGGCTTGCCGGCAGCTGGGTTTCTTTAGGTTGGGACTGAGCTGAGCTGGGCGTCCTCCCAGGTCTGCAAGACTGGGGGCCTTCCTTGTACTAGTGGGTCGGGAAGAATCAGGCAAGATTCTAGTGGAAAAGTTTCAGCCTCAGGGATCTTTGTCCTATCCCCAGGCTGCTCTTTGGCTACAATTCTTTGTCCTCAGGGTGAGGAGGCAGGTG
Source organism: Moschus berezovskii (assembly GCF_049115385.1). Lineage (NCBI taxonomy): Eukaryota > Metazoa > Chordata > Mammalia > Artiodactyla > Moschidae > Moschus > Moschus berezovskii. The sequence continues at coordinate 44,677,395 of NC_142480.1, read as the reverse complement.
GTCTAGGGAGGTCAAGGCCTGTGGGTGGTGGGTTGAGGCTGAGGGTGGTGGGCAGCGGGCAAGGCAGGAGGGCCTTCCGGAGAGCTTTTAGCTTGGGAAGGTGGCTGGATCTGCAGCAACAGAACTAGGGTAAGAGCAGCAGGAAGCTGGACCACTCAGCTTCCTGAGTGGAAGCCCTGGGGCCTTACAGGGGAGCCCTGGGGCTTGACCTTACACCCTGGGTCCTTGGAACAAAAAGTTTCAGTTTTCAGGGGCTAAATCTGCTATGGCTCTGCACAGTCACTCCTCGAAAGGGCAGGTCCAACCCATTCACAGGCTCTCAAGGCACCCCTGGGGACGTCCCCTGTGCCCAGTCCCTGGGAGCTGCCAGAAAAGGCTGGGAAGTCCCTGCTAGCCTCTGGCAGGGGCAGATCCGGGTCCTCTGAGTCTCCAGGTACGGGGTGGAGAGCAGAAGGGGCCGCTGGGGCATTTCCTCTCAGCGCCCCTGAGCAAGGGGGGCCCCCGGGCACCTATCCACCCGCTCCTCGGGTCCTGCAAGACGATCACCCTCCAAACCAACCCCTTTTCCAGCCCACACCCACAACCCGTCACAGAGGCCACCCTTCCTGGACTCCGGTCCCGACCCGCAGAGCCCCAGGGCCTCGGGCCTGGGACGTGCGCTGCCCGGCTCCTCCCAAGCGCGGAGTCCCCACCCGCCCAAGTTCTCCAGAGTCTCCGACCTGCCGGCTCCTCTCCGGGGGAGCCCCGTCCCCGTCCCCGGAGGCCCCGTACCTAAAGAGTTCACGGCCAGCTCGGCGGCGCCGCAAGCGGGGGCGCCCAGGAGCCAGGCCCCCGCGCAGAGTAGCGGCAGGACGGCCCACATCGCGGCGGCTGGGACGGCTCTGCCGGCGAACTGGCTTGGAGGACTGCGGGGCAGGAGGCCAAAAAGAGCTCGGGACGGCGGGAGGGGCGGGGCCGGGCGGCGGGCGGGGCTGGAGGAGGGGAGGGAAGGGGAAGAGGTGGGCGGTGCAAAACAACCCGGGGAGCCCTTGCTCCTGAGAGATGGTGGCCTTCGACTTCCCTCGGTCAGTCGCCTTCTTCTTACCCTCTTCTCACGTCCACCTCTCCTCCGGGGACATCACTCCCCTTTCTTCTCCTCTGCACGGAAGGGCAAGTTGGACCACTCAGTCTGCAGGGGTCCTGCCCATCTGCTTATCTGCCAGGACTGGCCGGATGGGCCAGGGTGGTGCCTGTCCTCAGCCCAGATTCCCCAGATCCCGACCTCTCCTCGCGCCAGGGCTCCCATCTCCCACCCTTATTATTCACCTTACCCTGATGGGCCCTTCAGACTTGGGATGAACTCAAACTAGAGCAGTTAGATTGCTGTTTTTATGACTTTGTTCCATCCCTGCAAGCCCCTTCCCCAAGGAGTTTTAGTCTTTCTGTCAAGAAAGCAGCTGTAGAACCATTTTCTCTATTTTGCAAATCTGAAAAAAAAAGAATAGGATGTGTAAGAGTCTGGGTGTGAGATAAATAGAACAGGGAACATTTCCAACTGAGGCAGTGTGCTCAGGGATTGCTTCAAGGGAGAAGAGAGGGCAGTTAGACCTGCCTGCAACAACCTGTCAAGCACCCAGTGGGGTCGGGTTGTTCACTTACATCATCACCTTGACAAGGGGCAGGTTGTTGCCCTTCCATTTTACAAATGGGGAAACTGAGGCTCCAAGCATTAATGCTAACGTTCCCAGTAAGTGTGCTTCCCAGGACCACGATTGCTCACTCTGCTCTTCTGGAGTCCTAGGCATTTTGTGTGTCAGAGCCTGTTGGCACTGGCCCATCAGACCTGAGCCCTCTCCCTCCCTCAGACAGGAGGAAACCTCCTTCTCTGCCTGACTCTGCCAGTGTGGGCCCCCCAGGGGAGCAGATTCTTGGAATTCTGTCCTGGATTTGACCTGTATGGGTACAGCTTGCAAATTTGCACTTACAGGGCCTCACAGTCCGTGGTCGCTCAGTGCTGCTGGGTGGACACTGAATATGCATGAAGATTAGCAGTGCCATAGGACACTGTCTTTTCAGATAAAGCAGATCTTTATCAGTTTATAAATCAGCCCTTGTCTGGATACCACTTGGATACGCTCTGAGGCAAATGTCTGAGGACAAAACTGCATGGTTGCTGCTACTTGGAAATTTACGCCCCTGGCCTTGGGATAAACCTGGCCAGCCTCTGCAATGTTCTATCCTTCAGGTGTTCAGGAACCGCTCCTCTTTCTGCCCATCCAAGCCACCTAGAGAGTGGCAGGACTGAGGGCCTTAATATTAGACCTCAGACCCCAAACTTGTTCCCTGTGCTGGGTCCCCAGTGACCCTCCTTGGTGGATCATTCAGGAAGGCCCGATACATGAACGGCACTGGCCTGATCAGTTTTAGAGTAATGTTTGGTTCTAGTCCTGTCATACACTCACTGTATGACCTAAGCTGGTAGTTCTCTCACATGCGGTTTCAGATTCCTCCTCTGTGAAACTGGGGTAGGTGTGTTGCCTTCCACAGTGCTTAAATACAGGTTTACACTTTGTGTGTGTGTTCAGTCACTAAGTCATGTCTAATTCTTTGCAACCCCATGGGCTGCAGCATACCAGGCTTCCCTGTCCTTCACTCCCCCTGGGGTTTGCTCAAACTCCTGTCCATTGAGTGGGTGATGCCACCAACCATCTCATCCTCTGTCGCTCCCTTTTCCCCCTGCCCTCAGTCTTTCCCAACATCAGGGTCTTTTCCAATGAGTTGGTTTCTTGCATCAGGTAGCCAAAGTATTGGAGTTTCAGCTTCAGCATCAGTCCTTCCAGTGAATATCAGGGTTGATTTCCTTTAGGATTGACTGGTTTGATCTCCTTGCTGTCCAAGGGATTCTCAAGAGTCTTCTCCAGCACCACAGTCCAAAAGCATCAATTCTTCAGCCTTTTTGTGGACCAACTGTTGCATCCGTACACTTTAGTTACAGGTGAAACACTGGCCCCAAGCATGGCGCTGTAAGAGTGACTCACGCAGATGTGGGCTCAGTTTTGGGTTCTGTCTCTGTCCTTCACTGCCTGCACCCGCTTGCATGGTGAGTTCATCGGCTCCTCTGGCTCCGGCTGGACATCATCTCTGCGAGGGCTTCTCTACAGTCCTGGTCCTCTGCACTCCTACAGAGGGAGGTTGAGGACTGCTGCTGGTAACAGAGCCCTGAGCCAGGGGTGGCAGGCAGAATTCTAGTTTCCATGCCTTGGTTATTTGATCAAACATGATCTACACAGAGCTGGGAAGGGACTTTGCAGGTGGAATGAAGGCTTCTAATCAGCCTACTTTGAAAGATTATCCTGGATTAGCTGAAGAGCCCTGATGTAATCATGGGGGTCCTTCCAAGCAGCAGAAGAAAGCAGAAGGGTCAGAGGATGGAGGCAGGGGGAGGTCAGAGAACTTCGAACCATGAAAAAGACTCTTCTGTGATAACCTGGAGAAGTGGGAAGGGTTGGGAGGTGGGAGAGAAGTTCAAGATGGAGGGGACATACACATACCTATGACTGATTCATGTTGATGTATGGCAGAAGCTAACACAATATTGTAAAACGATTATCCTCCCATTAAAAATAAATTTAAATTAAATTATTAAAGAAATGAAAGAAAGACTGTCCCTGCCATTGCTGACTTTGATGGGGGCCATGAGTCAATGAAGGTGATTGGCCTTTAGGAGCTGAGAAAGACCCCAATGCACAACCAGTAAGGAAATGGAGACCTTGATCCAGCAATCACGTGGAGCTGAATTCTGCCAATGGCCTGAATAAACTTGGAATCAGATTCATCTCTATCACCCCCACTGGAAAAGAAGGCAGCCTCACCGACCTGTTGTTTTTGGCTGTGTGAGACCTGGAGAGGAACTGGCCAAAGTCACATGGTTGACTTAAAAAAAAAAAAGCACAATATGAGAATTGTGAGTTAAGTTTAATTGGGGTCTGGGAGTCAGCACCTCAGATAGCTCTGAGAAACTGCTCCAAAGAGGCAGCAGGGGGAAGATCAGTATAGACATGATTTTGGGGAAGGGGGAATATGTGCAATCAAACATATATTTTTTTGCAGAAGGTTTCTGCTAGTCATGGGGAGCAGATATCACCATGAAGGAATTTACTGCTTTTCTAGATATGAGGGGACACAAGAATTGAGCTTATCAAAATGGCTTCCAAGAATATTTAACTATCTAAAGACCTGTCCTGCCAGTTTCCACCCTCCACCCCCAAGTACAGTGTGCCTCATTCCTGCTCTCCACCCTGAATGCCTTCCCGGGGGTGTGGAAGGTCAGCAGCTACAGAAGCACATGATTTAATCCTTGTAGAAGTGGATGGCAAGTGCCAATTTGTAGTTGACAGCGTGGACTTCTCTACATGTGAGGTCATAAATTTGCATTGTTTTAAGTGCCTACATTTGTGGTGATCTCGTGCACAGCAATCGGAAACTAGTACAGCAGGTGACATGCCCAGGCTGACTGGTGCCTCTGGGGACAGAGGGCTGGGTGTGTGTGGTCTCAGGCTCCGGTGCTAATTTGCTGCATTTCTGGAGTGTGGGCAGTCTGAGAGGGGACAGTAGGTCTCATCCTTCACATCCAGGAGTCAATACCTTGAGAAAAGAAATATTTCCTGCCTTATCAGTAAACAAAGGATATCACAATCTGGTGTAAGCTGGTGAGGCTTGGGAAACTCAGGAAGGAAAGAACATGTGCCATCTCGAAGCCATCAAACTGCAGCCCTGGGAAACTGAGGATGTTCAAACACAGGATACTGGCCCCAGACAGCTGAGATGCACATCAAAGGACAGTTTCAGTGAGCCCAGACTCTTGCATCTCCCCATACATGGAAAACTGCTTAATTCCTTAACTTGGAATATCTGGTTTTTCTTTCCTTTTGACTTCTGATTATCTGCCCTTTGTTGCAAAACTTCTGTATAACCTGGCTCCCTCCCCGCCTCCTTGGAGCAGTTTCTCAGAGCTCTGAGGTGCTCTCTCAGGCTGCAGTCCTCATTGTGACCCAAATAAAGCTTAACTTCCAACTCTCATGTCGCATAAGTTTTTTTTCAACAACCTCCTTTAGGGATGTGTTAGACTCAGTGTGCGTACTCTATGTGAATAAGCTTTCTTAATTCTTCCTGTTTCCCCTCCCAAGATACAGATGAGGTGACAGAGGCATTTAAGTAGCTATGGCCCCACAGCTAATACCTAAGAGTGCTGGGGTTTGAACTCCTGGCCATCTGAATCCAGAGTTCTCCACAAAGTGGGCATCTTGGGCTTCCCAGGTGGCTCAGTGGTAAAGAATCTGCCTGCCATGGCAGGGGACATGGGTTCAATCCCTAATCAGGGGACTAAGATCCCGTATGTCACATGGTGGGGCCAAAAAAAAAAAAAAAAGACTGCCTCCTGCTTACTGTTCTAGGGATCACTGCTCAGCCCACCTTCATTTGTCCTTTTTCTTTAAACCAAATCTGCTGGTCCCTCCTTTCATCCCCTCAGAATTTTACGGCTTCCACAATTATTGCTTATGGTTTTAACTGGTTTTCCAGATCGCACATCAGAGTAAACATCTTGGCTGGGAAACTGGGCCCCTCACCAGATTTATTTCTTTCTGTCTCTAGCATCTTACAATAATAATAATTGCCATAATAATATAATGACTACCATGTACTTGGATCTTGTTCTTTCATGCTCATAACAACACTATGAAGGTTCTTTGTGAAGACACACACCCACTTTCTAGATGAAGAAATTAGATTTGTAGAGTTAAGTAGGTGTGCTGGTAAGTGATGGGGCTCTTTTCACACCCACATGCTGATTTTGCATAGTAGGTAAGCAGAGGGTTGATTAAGTGGTTTGGGTGGATGATGGTCTATCAGTTCAGTTCAGTTCAGTTCAGTCGTGTCCGACTCTGCAACCCCATGAATCACAACACTCCAGGCCTCCCTGTCCATCACCAACTCCTGGAGTTCACTCAAACTCATGTCCATCGAGTCGGTGATGCCATCCAGCCATCTCATTCTCTGTCGTCCCCGTCTCCTCCCGACCCCAATCCCTCCCAGCATCAGAGTCTTTTCCAGTGAGTCAACTCGTTGCATGAGGTGGCCAAAGTGATGGTCTATAGGGATGCATAAAAGGATGAAAGGATAGATGGATGGATATATGGGGAAATGGCTTTATGGTTGAATGACTAAATGGATGCTTGGTTAGAAACAAGGATGAATGGATGGATGGGTGGATGAATGGATGGATGGGTGGGTGGGTAGATGGATGGAGGAGTGGAAGGATGGATCAATGGATAGAGAAATGAGTGACCAGAGAATTTGTAGAGTGAGAAAGGTAATGAATGCAGGAAGTGTGTAATTCTGCATCAAAGAGCAACTTCGATTGGATTGTAATGTGAACTTGCACCGCTTGCTAGTTCCATTGGTTTTTAAAAAAATTTTTATTGAATAGTTGATTTACAATGTGGTGTTAATTTCTGCTGTGCAGCTGATTCACTTAATGAAAGTGAAAGTGAAAGTCACTCAGTCGTGTCTGACTCTTTGTGACCCCATGGACTATACAGTTCATGGAATTCTCCAGGTCAGAATACTAGAGTGGATAGCCTTTCCTTTTCTCTAGGGGTCACACAGAGTCGGACACGACTGAAGTGACTTAGCAGCAGCAGCAGCAGCAGCAGCAGCATGTTACCCATCAAAGATTTTTGCATTAATTTGTTATTTTATAATATTGTATTAAAATATTATGTATCTTGATGACTGAGTTTTCTGACATTCCCTTAAAATTTGTGGGTTTCCCTGCTTGTTCAGTGGAAAAGAATCTGCCTGCCAATGCAGGAGATGCAGGTTCAATCCCTGGGTGGGGAAGATCCCCTGGAGAAGGAAATGGCTACCCACTCCAGTATTCTAATCTGGAGAATCCCATGGACAGAGAAGCCTGGTAGGCTACCGTCCACAGGGTTGTAAGAATCGGACAAGACTTAACGACTGAGCATGCACATCCTAGATTTTGCATCTGGGGTGTATGTCTCACTTCTTTCACCCTTGTCCTGGCCCTGTGAGGGAGCACTAGTTTCTGGACTTTTTTGTAAGCCACTTCTGTGTGGTGTACACTTATCCTTGTTTAGTTGGCTTCACTCCTGCCCCTGGCACTTGGGGGCTGGAGTCCAGATCATGTCAAATTGTCATGGTCTGCGCTCTTTTGTTTTCCCTTAAGACCTTCTTTGATATATCCCTATTCTGCTTGAGTGTCCAGCTCCACTGCACTCCTTACACCAGTCCATAGCTGAGCTCCTTGTCCTGGCTCAGCCCAACCTCCAACCCCTTCCTCCCGCCTCTGTATAAACTTTCTGTTCCCCAGCTCCTGAATTCATCAGCTATATCCCCAATGTGATGCTTTAGCCTGTACGACTTTGGAGGGTGCCCTGCAGAATTGGTTGATTTTCAGCCAGTTTGCACCCTCTTGGCCGCTAGTATTGGTGGTCAGTACTCATGCCATAATTCATGGCAGTTAAATATTTTGAAAATCAGGGTTCCTGTGTCTTGTCCTCCTCTGTGAAATGGAGGTGAAAACACCTGGGAGTTCATGCTCAAAAACAGAGCCAGACACGCTGCGGGGTGGACAGAGGTGGTAGCAGCAGTAGTCATTGTTATTTATTCTGAGTCAGATGATAAAACGCTGGTGGCATTAATGGTGGTATTTGAGGGGCTTCGGGTCCTGGCTGAGAGGCTTGAAGATTCTATGCTCCTCTCCTGATGAGGCTTCCAGCAGCTGTGAGAGACATTGTTGTTCAGTCTCTCAGTCGTGTCCAACTCCCTGTGACCGCATGGACTGCAGCACGCCAGGGTTCCCAGTCCTTAACAATCTCCCGGAGTCTCAAACTCATGTCCACTGAGTCAGTAATGCCATCCAACCATCTCATCCTCTGTCGCCCCCTTCTCTTCCTGTCTTTATTCTTTCTCAGCATTGGGTTTTTTCTAATGAATCGGCTCTTTGCATCAGGAGGCCAAAGTACTGGAGCTTCAGCTTCAGCATCAGTCCTTCCAATGAATATTCAGGATTGGTTTCCTTTAGGATTGTTGCGTGAGACCCCTGGGGAGTAACAAGAATGGGTGTAGGGAGTTTATGGGTGGGCACGAAGCTTGGAGGGGTCGCTGGGAGGCTCTAGATCTGGAAGAGGAGCAGCCGGTTTGCCTGGACCCTGTGCTGTGTGAGCAGGACTGACTTCCCCTCCCAGGAATGAGAAGTGGACCCTGACTGTTCCTGGGAGTCACTTGATCTGAGTGTGGGCAGTAATTATACAGTAAACATACGTTACGGCATATGTGTGATAAGTGCTGATAAGGGGCTGATGGACTGAAAATAGAATCAGGCTGGGCCACTTCACCATCAGGCCCTGCATGACTCCCCGGCCAGCTGCTCTGGGATCCCGGCAGGGCCCCCACCTGCCCCCTGCCCTCTTCCTGGGCATCTCACCAGACTTGTTCAGCCATCACTCAGGCAGTCCCTCATCAGAGACACTCATGCCCCACTCTTCTCTCAGCCAGAAAACTTGGGGTTTCTAGTCCTTCAAGGCCCAGTTTGGGACACTTGGGAGAAGTAAGACGCTCTCTCTGACCAGCCCCTTGCCCTGTTTTATTTCTTACTGTTTTTTTTTTCAAATGAAGTGAAATCTATGTAGTATATATAATTCACCATTTTAAAGCATACAGTTCAGAGCTCTCCCATTAACTGATATAATTTCTGATACAATAACTGATATAATTTCTGATACAATAACTGATATAATTTCACATCAGGAGTACTATTTAGTGAGCACTGAACTTGGGCAAATTCTGGGAGATGGTGAAGGACAGGGAGGCCTGGTGTGCTGTAGTCCATGGAGTCGCAGAGTCGGACCTGACTGAGAAACTGAACAACTGCAGTCAGTTCTTCCTCTCTCTCTTTTTGAGGTAAATTTCACATAACACGAATTGACTGTTTTATTTATTTGTATTTTTTTCAATTTTTTTGGTTGCACTGTGCAGCATGTGGGATCTTAGTTCTACGAACAGGGATTGAACCCATGCTCCATGCAGTGGAAGCATGGAGTCTTAATCACTGGATGGCAAGGGAAATCCCATGAATTAACCATTTTAAAGTATAGAATTCAACGGCCTTTAGTGCCTTCACAGCATTGTGCAAGCACTACCTCTCTCTAGTTTCAAAACTTTTAAAAAACCCTCTGTCAAAGAACAGCCCATGTCCTTTAAGTAAACACACTTCTTCCCTCTATCCCCAACCCCTTGGCAACCATTAATCACTTTCTGTCTCTATGAATTTGCCTGTTGTGAACATTTTATATGAAAAAAATCATGCACTTTGTGATCTTTAGTGTCTGGATTCTATAATGTAGCATAATGTTTTCAAGGTTCATCCAACTTATGGAATGCATCAACATTTTGCTCCTTTTAAAAGCTGAATAATATTCCATGGTATATGTGCCATGTCTTGTTTATCCATTTATTTGTTGATGGATATTTGGGTTGTTTTTACCTTTTGGCTATTTTGAATAATGCTGCTGTAAACATTCACGTACAAGTTTCTGAGTGAATATACGTTTTTATTTCTCTTGGGTATACACTGCTGCTGCTACTGCTGCTAAGTCACTTCAGTCGTGTCCGACTCTGTGTGACCCCATAGACGGTAGCCCACCAGGCTCCCCCGTCCCTGGGATTCTCCAGGCAAGAACACTGGAGTGGGTTGCCATTTCCTTCTCCAATGTGTGAAAGTGAAAAGTGAAAGTGAAGTCATTCAGTCATGTCTGACTCGTAGCGACCCCATGGACTGCAGCCCACCAGGCTCCTCCGTCCATGGGATTTTCTAGGCAAGAGTACTGGAGTGGCTTGCCATTGCCTTCTCCAGTGGGTGCAGCCACTCAGTCACTGTGGAAAACAGTCTGGCATTTCCTCAAAAAGTTAAACATAGAATTACAATATAATCCACTAATTCTATGTTTAACTTTTTGAGGAAATGCCAGACTGTTTTCCACAGTGACTGAGTGGCTGCACCATTTTACATCCCACCAACAATGTATGAAGATTCCTATTTCTCTTTCAGAGAATTGTTATTTTCTGTTTTGTTTTTTATCATCACCATCTTAGTGGGTGTGAAATAGTATCTCATTGTGGTTTGGATTTGCATCTCTTTAATGACCAACGTGGGCTTCCCTTGTGGCTCAGCTGGTAAAGAATCCACCTGCAATGTGGGAGACCTGGGTTTGATCCCTGGGTTGGGAATACCCCCTGGAGAAGGGAAAGGCTATCCACTCCAGTATTCTGGCCTGGTGAATACCATGGACTATATAGTCCATGGGGTCACAAAGAGTCGGACAGAACTGAGCGACTTTCACTCACTCACTCACTCAATGACCAACGTATATCTTTCCTTTTCTCTTTTGCCTTTCGCATTGCTTATTTTCTCAGCTATTTGTAAGGCCTCCTCAGACAACCGTTTTGTCTTTTTGCATATCTTTTTCTTGGGGACGCTCTTGATAACTGCCTTCTGTACAATGTCATGAACCTCCATCCATAGTTCTTCAGGTACTCTATCAGATCTAATCCCTTGAATCTATTTGTCACTTCCACTGTATAATCATAAGGGATTTGATTTAGGTCATACCTGAATGGTCTAGTGGATTTTTCTACTTTTTTCAATTTAAGTCTGAATTTGGCAATGAGTTCATGACCTGAGCCACAGTCAGCTCCCGGTCTTGTTTTTGCTGACTGTATAGAGCTTCTCCATCTTTGGCTGCAAAGAATATACTCAATCTGATTTCAGTGTTGACCACCTGGTGATGTCCATGTGTAGAGTCTTCTCTTGTGTTGTTGGAAGAGGGTGTTTTCTATGACCAGTGCATTCTCTTGGCAAAACTCTTAGCCTTTGCCCTACTTCAATTTGTACTCCAAGGCCAAATTTGCTTGTTATTTCAGGTATCTCTTGACTTCCTACTTTTGCATTTCTGTCCCCTATGGTGAAAAGGACATGTTTTTTGGTTGTTAGTTCTAGAAGGTCTTATAGGTCTTCATAGAACTGTTCAACTTCAGCTCCTTCAGCATTACTGGTCAGGTCACAGACTTGGATTACTGTGATATTGAATGGTTTGCCTTGGAAACAAACAGAGACCATTCTGTTGTTTTTGAGATTGCATCCATATACACATTTGAATGCAGAGTTTCAAAGAATAGCAAGGAGATATAAGAAAGCCTTCCTAAGTGATCAATGCAAAGGAACAGAGGAAAACAATAGAATGGGAAAGACTAGAGATCTCTTCAAGAAAATTATAGATACCAAGGGAATATTTCATGCAAAGACGGGCACAATAAAGGACAGAAATGGTATGGGCCTAACAGAAACAGAAGATATTAAGAAGAGGTGGCAAGAATACACAGGAAAACTATACCAAAAAGATCTTCACTACCCAGATAACCACAATGGTGTGATCACTCACCTAGAGCCAGACATCCTGGAATGCGAAGTCAAGTGGGCCATAGAAAGCATCATGACAAACAAAGCTAGTAGAGGTGATAGAATTCCAGTTGAGCTACTTCCAATCCTAAAAGATGATGTTGTTAAAGTGCTGCACTCAATATGCCAGTAAATTTGGAAAACTCAGCAGTGGCCACAGGACTGGAAAAGGTCAGTTTTCAATCCAATCCCAAAGAAGTGAAGTGAAGTGAAGTGAAGTCGCTCAGTCGTGTCCGACTCTTTGCGACCCCATGGACTGTAGCCCACCAGGCTCCTCCATCCATGGGATTCTCCAGGCAAGAATACTGGAGTGGGTTGCCATTTCCTTCTCCAAATCCCAAAGAAGGGCAATGCCAAAGAATGCTCAAACTACTGCATAATTGCACTCATTTCACATGCTAGCAAAGTAATGCTCAAAATCCTCCAAGCCAGGTTTCAACAGTACATGAACCGTGAACTTCCAGATGTTTAAGCTGGATTTAGAAAAGGCAGAGGAACCAGAGATCAAATTGCCAACATGCGCTGGATCATCAATAAAGCATGAGAGTTCCAGAAAAACATCTACTTCTGCTTTATTGACTACCCCTTCTGCTTTATTGACTCTGACTGTGTGGACCACAGCAAACTATGGAAAATTCTTAAAGAGATAGGAACAACAGACCACCTGACCTGCCTCCTGAGAAATCTGTATTCAGTCAAGAAACAACAGTTAGAACTGGACATGGAACAACAGACTGGTTCTAAATTAGAAAAGGAGTGTATCAAGGCTGTATATTGTCATCCTGCTTATTTAACTTATATGTAGAGTACATCATGAGAAATGCTGAAATACAAGCTGGAATCAAGATTTCTGGGAGAACTATCAATAACCTCAGATATGCAGATGACACCACCCTTATGGCAGAAAGCAAAGGAGAACTAAAGAGCCTCTTGATGAAAGTGAAAGAGGAGAGTGAAAAAGTTGGCTTAAAACTCAGCATTCAGAAAACCAAGATCACGGCATCCGGTCCAATCACTTCATGGCAAATAGACGGGGAAACAATGGAAACAGTGACAGACTTTATTTTTGGGGGCTCCAAAATCACTGCAGATGGTGACTGCAGCCATGAAATTAAAAGATTCTTGTTCCTTGGGAGAAAAGCTATGACCAACCTATACAGCATATTAAAAAGCAGAGACATTACTTTGCCAACAAAGGTCCATCTAGTCAAAGCTATGGTTTTTCCAGTAGTCATGTATGGATGTGAGAGTTGGACTATAAAGAAACTGATCATTGAAGAATTGATGCTTTTGAACTGTGGTGTTGGAGAAGACTCTTGTGAGTCCCTTGGACTTCAAGGAGATCCAACCAGTCCATCCTAAAGGAAATCAATCCTGAGTAGAGTATTCATTGGAAGGACGCTGAAGCTCCAATACTTTGGCCACCTGATGCGAACTGCCTCAATGGAAAAGACTCTATGCTGGAAAGATTGAAGGCAGGAGAAGGGGATGACAGAGGATGAGATGGTTGGATGGCATCACCTACTTGATGGACATGAATTTGAGTAAACTCTGGGAGTTGGTGATGGACCACGGAAGCCTGGTGTACTGCAGTCCATGGGGTCACATAGAATCGGATACGACTGAGCGACTGAACTGAACTGAATGACCAATGTTGTTTAACATCTTTTCATGTGCCTATAGGCCATTTGCATATCTTCTTTGGAGAAATGTCTATGCAAGTTCTTTGTCCACTCGAAGCAAAAAAGAAAAACCCCCACCGATTTACCTATTTCACTGGGCCAGGTCTTAGTTACAGCATGTGGGATCTAGTGTCCTGACCAGGGATCAAACCTGGGCCGCCTGCATTAGGAGTGTCAGCCACTGGACCGTAGGGAAGTCCCATCTTTGACCATTTTTTAAATTGGTTTGTTGTCTTTTTGCTTTTGAGTTGTTAGAGTTCTTTATATATTCTGGATATTAAACTCTTACCCAATATATGATTTGCAGAAAGAGTCTCTTTCATTCTGTATGTGGTCTTTTAACTTTCTTGAGAATGTTCTTTGATGCACAACAGTTTTTAATTTTGATGAGGATTACTTTATTTTTCCTTTCACTTCCTTTTCCTGGCAGCCCCACTCTGAATCAGACCTGACAAGAGCATCTCTCACGGGCTAGGTGTGGTACTGGGAGCTGCAGAAGACACGGGCTGAGTCAGACCACCCAGACCATGTGGAATCTCACAGGAGGGAAGTGACACAGGTCCTTGACGTGAGGCAGAGATCAACCTGAGATGGGTACAGATGAATCCCCTGATTGGAGAAAATAGGTAAAGGCTTCCGAGAAGGACATTTAAAGAAAGGTGGAATTGACTGACATAAAAACAAAAAATTGATTATGAGAGCAGTCAGTAGTTTGGTCTAACTGGCATAGAGGGTGGTGCAATTGGAGAGGTAGTGTATGGATTTATCCAGGGGCTGGAATGACATGTACTTGGTCAAATCCAGTGTTTCTAAAATGGTCACGTGCTCACATATCACTTGGGGAGCTTGTTCAGATTCAGGTTCAAGAAGTCTGAGGTGGGGTGATCCTGCTTTTCTACCAGATTCCCAGGCAATGCTAGTGTTGCTGGTTTAGGGTTCACAATCTGAAGAGTGAAGATGTGGTTCATTCACTCAACAAACATTCTGTGCAGAATATCACGACATGCGAGTCTTGGTGCTGAGCAGAAGTGGATGAATGAGCCATGTTTTTGCCTTTGTGCAATTTAACATTTGATAAATGATCTTTTTTAAAGCAAACATGATTCTGTTAATTTATAATTTATTAAAGTGTTATTGCTGTAATTGAAAATGTTACAGAGACTTTTAAATTCAGTCTTGTGTAGGAAGAATTGTATTAAGGAAAATTATGTGAATAAATATTCCCACGAAATACATCTGAATGGTTAAAAATTACTGGAAGAGAATTATCAAATAGTAAATGTCTTTTTTTAAATATTAAAAATTTCAACAACAACAAAATGCTAGTAACCACCATTCTATTTTCTGTCTCTATGAATTTGACTGCTCTAGGGACCTCATATAGTGGAATTGTACAGTGTTTACCTTTTTGTGATTGGTTTATTTCACTTAGCATAATGTCTTCAAGCTTTATCCAAGTGGTTGTGTTGGGGTCACTGGGAGGAGGGCAAGAGGGATTCCATCTTGAAGACTTAAGGCAGGATGTGAACTGGGGCTGAACCCTGTTAACCATCGTTAAAGAAAAACCAGGAAACCCCTTTCTCACAGGTGGCAAACAACAATTGGAAGTAAGGGTCAGGTTGTCTCAGATTAATGATAGTGTCTGCAACTGCATGTTGTGTTAATTCTTCCATGCCTGTATGTTGTAAAACTAATTACTAACGTTTAACCAGTCATGTAGCAGAGGGTATATAACCGAGTCCTCCGAAATCACCATAGGCCTTGTTGGGAACCGATTCCCCTTGGACCTGCTGGCGTAATAAACTGTTCTTCATTGTCTTGAGTGTCCTCTGAGGTGTGTTTTGTGACTCCAGATTCTACAACAATAGTTTGTGTCCTTTTATTCATTTTTAATTTTGTTTTTGGGAGGGCACAAGGTGCGGCATGTGGGATCTTAGTTTCCCAACCAGGAATTGAACTAACTGAACCCCCTGCATTGCAAACTCAGAGTCTTAACCACTGGACCACCAGGGAAGGTCTAGAATTTCTTTCCTTTTAAAGGTTGAATCCCATTCCGTTGTTTGTTTACCACTGGTTGTTTATTCATCTGTTGATGGACACTTGGATTGGTTATACCTTTCAGTTATTGTGAATAAGTTATTATGAAAATGAGTGTATAGTTATGTCTTTGAGACCTTGTTTTCAGTTCTTTTGGGCAAATACCCACAAGTGGGATTGCTGGTGTAACTGCTATTTTTAAATGAATTAATAAATAATTATTTAAAAACTTTCCTGAAGTTTTTCAAATAAAATAACCAGTAATACAGTTATACCTACTGATGTAACCCACTTAAGTGGTCTTCTTCTGGGAGGGGTCCTTGATAGTTTTCGCAAGTATAGTGGGGTCTCTTAGATAAAAAAAATAGGGAACTGCTCATCCAAGGTAGTGGCAGAGGCGACGAAGAGCTGTGGCCAGTGTGGAGAGGTAGTTAGGGGTTAACATTGCCCGGATCAGGTGACCCTTTAAAGTGAGAGAGTGACCTCTGGGTTTCTAGCTTGTACCACAGGGAGGGGTGCTAAGGAGACCCAAGGTCAGTGGGGGAGTTGATGAAGTCAGGTTGGCCCAGTAGAGTGAGGGGGGCCTTGGGCACCAGGTGGTGGCAGTTTCTATGTAGTTTGTTTATTTATTTATTTATTTGGCTGCACTGAGTCTTTGTTGCTGCAAGCGGTGGCTATTCTCCAGCTGTGATATGTGGGTTTCTCATTGCACTGGCTTC